>NW_026061844.1:628158-942237 GCF_023897955.1 Schistocerca gregaria | reverse complement strand
TCTTACTGGCTATTACATCAACTTAGTAGCTTCATCTGTGCTCTACTATGGTGCTTTTAGTGTCTCGGCATACCGCAGCGCATGACATTGCTTTGCAGACGATAAATGTATCCGTTTGAAACAGAAGAGCGGCCAATGTGACGATCTGACTTTAAGTCGATTCGATAACAAATGAAGAAAACTGACGGATTTCTCAGGTTTTTACTACATCAGAACACTTTTTACATTCTCCCGTGCAACTCGGATGCTAGTCCTCCTTTCATGCAGAATCTTAAGGTCCTAGCTCATGTCCAAGGCACCAAAGCCAGCAAAAAAGTCAATAATCGATTCCTAAAACCTTAGTTGTACTACTTCTTACTGGCTATTACATCAACTTAGAAACTTCATCTGTGTTCTACTATGGTGCTTTTAGTGTGTCCGCATACCGCAGCACGCGACATAGCTTTGCAGACAATAAACGTAACCGTTTCAGACAGAAGAACGGCCAATGTGACGATCTGGCTTGAAGTCGATTCGATAACAAATGAAGAATACGGATGGATTTCTCAGGTTTTTACTACATTTGAAAACTTTTCACATTCTCCCGTGCAACTCGGCTGCTAGTCCTCCTTTCATGCAATATCTTAAGTTCCTAGCTCAAGTCCAAATCAGCAAAGAAGGGTAAAAAGTCAATAATCGATACCTAAAACTTGAATTCTACTACTTCTTACTGGCTATTACATCAACTTAGAAGCTTCATCTGTGTTCTACTATGGTGCTTTTAGTGTCTCCGCATACCGCAGCACGCGACATAGCTTTGCAGACAATAAACGTAACCGTTTCAGACAGAAGAACGGCCAATGTGACGATCTGGCTTGAAGTCGATTCGATAACAAATGCCGAAAACTGACGGATTTCTCAGGTTTTTACTACATATGAAACTTTTCACATTCTCCCATGCAACGCGTCTGCTAGTCCTTCTTTCATGCAAAATCATAAGTCCCTAGCTCATGTCCAAGGCACCAAAGAAGGGTAAAAAGTCAATAATCGATACCTACAACTTGAATTGTACTACTTCTTACTAGCTATTACATCAACTTAGTAGTTTCATCTGTGTTCTACTATGGTGCATTTTGTGTCTCCGCATAACGCAGCACGCGACATAGCTTTGCAGACGATAAACGTAACCGTTTCAGACAGAAGAGCGGCCAATGTGACGATCTTTCTTTAAGTCGATTTGATAACATATGACGAAAACGGAAGGATTTCTCAGGTTTTTACTACATATGAACACTTTTCACATTCTCCCATGCAACGCGTCTGCTAGTCCTTCTTTCATGCAAAATCATAAGTCCCTAGCTCATGTCCAAGGCACCAAAGAAATGTAAAAAGTCAATAATCGATACCTAAAACTTGAATTGTACTACTTCTTACTACCTATTACATCAACTTAGGAGCTTCATCTGTTTTCTACTATGGTGCTTTTTGTGTCTCCGCATACCGCAGCACGCGACATAGCTTTGCAGATGATAAATGTAACCGTTTCAGACAGAAGAGCGGCCAATGTTACGATCTGGCTTTAAGACGACTCGATAACAAATGACGAAAACAGACGATTTCTCAGGTTTTTACTACATATGAAACTTTTCACATTCTCCCATGCAACGCGTCTGCTAGTCCTCCTTTCATGCAAAATCATAAGTCCCTAGCTCATGTCCACGGCACCAAAGACGGGTAAAAAGTCAATAATCGATACCTAAAACTTGAATTTTCCTACTTCTTCCTAGCTATTACATGCAAAATCTGAAGTTCCGACCTCATGTCCAATGCACCAAAGAAGCGTAAAAAGTCAATAATCGATACTTAAAACTTGAATTGTACTACTTCTTACTGGCTATTACATCAACTTAGAAGCTTCATCTGTGTTCTACTATGGTGCTTTTATTGTCTCCGCATACCGCAGCACGTGAAATAGCTTTGCAGACGATAAGTACTACTGTTTCAGAGAGGAGATGGCCAATGTGACGATCTGGCTTTAAGTCGATTCGATAACAAATTACGAAAACGGACGGATTTATTACGTTTTTACTACATAAGAACACTTTTCACATTCTCCCGTGCAACTCGGCTGCTAGTCCTCCTTTCATGCAGAATCTTAAGGTCCTAGCTCATGTCAAAGGCACCAAAGCCAGCAAAAAAGTCAATAATCGATACCTAAAACCTGAGTTGTACTACTTCTTACTGGCTATTACATCAACTTAGAAACTTCATCTGTGTTCTACTATGGTGCTTTTAGTGTCTACGCATACCGCAGCACGCGACATGGCTTTGCAGACAATAAACGTAACCGTTTGAGACAGAAGAGCGGCCAATGTGGCGATCTGGCTTGAAGTCGATTCGATAACAAATGACGAAAACTGACGGATTTCTCAGGTTTTTACTACATATGAGACTTTTCACATTCTCCCATGCAACGCGTCTGCTAGTCCTCCTTTCATGCAAAATCATAAGTCTCTAGCTCATGTCCACTGCACCAAAGACGGGTAAAAAGTCAATAATCGATACCTAAAACTTGAATTTTCCTACTTCTTCCTAGCTATTACATCAACTTAGGAGCTTCATCTGTGTTCTACTATGGTGCTTTTTGCGTCTCCGCATACCGCAGCACTTGACATTGCTTTGCAGACGATAAATGTACCCGTTTCAGACAGCAGAGCGGCCAAGGTGACGATCTGGCTTTAAGTCGACTCGATAACAAATTACGAAAACGGACGGATTTCTCATTTTTTTCCTACATATGAACACTTTACACGTTCTCCCATGCAACGCGGCTGCTAGTCCTCCTTTCATGCGATATCAAAAGTCCATAGCTCATGTCCAAGGCACCAAAGAAGGGTAAAAAGTCAATAATCGATACCTAAAACTTGAATTGTACTACTTCTTACTAGCTATTACATGAACTTAGGAGCTTCATCTGTGTTCTGCGATGGTGCATTTTCGTGTCTCCGCATACCGCAGCACGCGACACAGCTTTGCAGATGATAAATGTAACCGTTTCAGACAGAAGAGCGGCCAATGTGACGATCTGGCTTTAAGTCGACTCGATAACAAATGACGAAAACGGACGGATTTCTCAGGTTTTTCCTACATATGAACACTTTTCACATTCTCCCGTGCAACTCGGCTGCTAGTCCACGTTTCATGCAATATCTAAAGTTCCTAGCTCATGTCCAAGGCACCAAAGAAGGGTAAAAAGTCAATAATCGACACCTAAAACTTGAATTCTACTACTTCTTACTGGCTATTACATCAACGTAGAAGCTTCATCTGAGTTCTACTATGAGCTTTTAGTGTCTCCCCATACAGCAGCACGCGACATAGCTTTGCAGACATTAAACGTAACCGTTTCAGACAGAAGAGCGGCCAATGTGACGATCTGGCTTTAAGTCGATTCGATAACAAATGACGAAAACTGACGGATTTCTCAGGTTTTTACTACATATGAAAACTTTTCATATTCTCCCGTGCAACTCGGCTGCTAGTCCTCCTTTCATGCAAAATGTGAAGTTCCTAGCTCATGTCCAATGCACCGAAGAAGTGTAAAAAGTCAATAATCGATACTTAAAGTTGAATTGTACTACTTCTTACTGGCTATTACATCAACTTAGAAGCTTCATCTGTGTTATACTATGGTGCTTTTATTGTCTCCGCATACCGCAGCACGTGAAATAGCTTTGCAGACGATAAGTACTACTGTTTCAGAGAGGAGATGGCCAATGTGACGATCTGGCTTTAAGTCGATTCGATAACAAATTACGAAAACGGACGGATTTATCACGTTTATACTACATAAGAACACTTTTAACATTCTCCCGTGCAACTCGGCTGCTAGTCCTCCTTTCATGCAGAATCTTAAGGTCCTAGCTCGTGTCCAAGGCACCAAAGCCAGCAAAAAAGTCAATAATCGATACCTAAAACCTGAGTTGTACTACTTCTTACTGGCTATTACATCAACTTAGAAACTTCATCTGTGTTCTACTATGGTGCTTTTATTGTCTCCGCATACCGCAGCACGCGACATAGCTTTGCAGATGATAAGTACAACCGTTTCAGAGAGGAGAGCGGCCAGTGTGACGATCTGGCTCTAAGTCGCTCGACAACAAATTACGAAAACGGACGGATTTCTCAGGTTTTTCCTACATATGAACACTTTTCATATTCTCCCATGCAACGCGGCTGCTAGTCCTCCTTTCATGCAAAATCATAATCCCTAGCTCATGTCCAAGGCATTAAAGAAGGGTAAAAAGTCAATAATCGATATCTAAAACTAGAATTGTACTACTTCTTACTGGCTATTACATCAACTTAGAAGCTTCATCTGTGTTCTACTATGGTTCTTTTAGTATCTCCGCATACCGCAGCACGTGACATTGCTTTGCAGACGATAAGTAAACTGTTTCAGAGAGGAGATGGCCAATGTGACGATCTGGCTTAAGTCGATTCGATAACAAATTACGAAAACGGACGGATTTCTCAGGTTTTTACTAAATATGAAACTTTTCACATTCTCCCATGCAACGCGTCTGCTAGTCCTCCTTTCATGCAAAATCATAAGTCCCTAGCTCATGTCCACGGCACCAAAGACGGGTAAAAAGTCAATAATCGATACCTAAAACTTGAATTTTCTTACTTCTTCCTAGCTATTACATCAACTTAGGAGCTTCATCTGTGTTCTACTATGGTGCTTTTTGCGTCTCCGCATACCGCAGCACTTGACATTGCTTTGCAGACGATAAAAGTACCTGTTTCAGACAGCAGAGCGGCCAAGGTGACGACCTGGCTTTAAGTCGACTCGAAAACAAATTACGAAAACGGACGGATTTCTCATATTTTTCCTACATATGAACACTTTTCACGTTCTCCCATGCAACGCGGCTGCTAGTCCTCCTTTCATGCGATATCAAAAGTCCATAGCTCATGTCCAAGGCACCAAAGAAGGGTAAAAAGTCAATAATCGATACCTAAAACTTGAATTGTACTACTTCTTACTACCTATTACATGAACTTAGGAGCCTCATCTGTGTCCTACGATGGTGCATTTTCGTGTCTCCGCATACCGCAGCACGCGACATAGCTTTGTAGATGATAAATGTAACCGTTTCAGACAGAAGAGCGGCCAATGTGACGATCTGGCGTTAAGTCGACTCGATAACAAATAACGAAAACGGACGGATTTCTCAGGTTTTTCCTACATATGAACACTTTTCACATTCTCCCGTGCAACTCGGCTGCTAGTCCAAGTTTCATGCAATATCTTAAGTTCCTAGCTCATGTCCAAGGCACCAAAGAAGGGTAAAAAGTCAATAATCGATACCTAAAACTTGAATTCTACTACTTCATACTGGCTATTACATCAACTTAGAAGCTTCATCTGTGTTCTACTTTGAGCTTTTAGTGTCTCCCCATACCGCAGCACGCGACATAGCTTTGCAGACAATAAACGTAACCGTTTCAGACAGAAGAGCGGCCAATGTGAAGATCTGGCTTTAAGTCGATTCGATAACAAATGACGAAAACTGACGGATTTCTCAGGTTTTTACTACATATGAAAACTTTTCATATTCTCCCGTGCAACTCGGCTGCTAGTCCTCCTTTCATGCAAAATGTGAAGTTCCTAGCTCATGTCCAATGCACCGAAGAAGTGTAAAAAGTCAATAATCGATACTTAAAATTTGAATTGTACTACTTCTTACTGGCTATTACATCAACTTAGAAGCTTCATCTGTGTTATACTATGGTGCTTTTATTGTCTCCGCACACCGCAGCACGTGAAATAGCTTTGCAGACGATAAGTACTACTGTTTCAGAGAGGAGATGGCCAATGTGACAATCTGGCTTTAAGTCGATTCGATAACAAATTACGAAAACGGACGGATTTATCACGTTTTTACTACATAAGAACACTTTTAACATTCTCCAGTGCAACTCGGCTGCTAGTCCTCCTTTCATGCAGAATCTTAAGGTCCTAGCTCTTGTCCAAGGCACCGAAGCCAGCAAAAAAGTCAATAATCGATACCTAAAACCTGAGTTGTACTACTTCTTACTGGCTATTACATCAACTTAGAAACTTCATCTGTGTTCTACTATGGTGGTTTTATTGTCTCCGCATACCGCAGCACGCGACATAGCTTTGCAGATCATAAGTACAACCGTTTCATAGAGGAGAGCGGCCAGTGTGACGATCTGGCTCTAAGTCGACTCGACAACAAATGACGAAAACGGACGGATTTCTCAGGTTTTTCCTACATATGAACACTTTTCATATTCTCCCATGCAACGCGGCTGCTAGTCCTCCTTTCATGCAAAATCTTAAGGTTCCACCTCATGTCCAGGGCACCAAAGCCTGCTAAAAATCAATAATCGATAACCAAAACCTGAATTGTACTGCTTCTTACTGGCTATTACATCAACTTAGAAGCTTCATCTTTGGTCTACTAAGGTTCTTTTAGTATCTCTGCATACCGCAGCACGTGACATTGCTTTGCAGACGATAAGTACAACTGTTTCAGAGAGGTGAGCGGCCAGTGTGACGATCTGGCTCTGAGTCGACTCGGGAACAAATGACGAAAACGGACGGATTTCTCAGGTTTTTCCTACATATGAACACTTTTCACATTCTCCCATGCAACGCGGCTGCTAGTACTCCTTTCATGCAAAATACTAATCCCTAGCTCATGTCCAAGGCATTAAAGAAGGGTAAAAAGTCAATAATTGATACCTAAAACTTGAATTGTACTACTTCTTACTAGCTATTACATCAACTTAGGAGTTTCATCAGTGTTCTACTATGGTGCATTTAGTGTCTCCGCATAACGCAGCACGCGACATAGCTTTGCAGACGATAAACGTAACCGTTTCAGACAGAAGAGCGGCCAATGTGTTGATCTGGCTTTAAGTCGATTCGTTAACAAATGACAAAAACTGACGGATTTCTCAGGTTTTTCCTACATATGAAACTCTTCACATTCTCCCATGCAACGCGTCTGCTAGTCCTCCTTTCATGCAAAATCATAAGTCCCTAGCTCATGTCCAAGGCACCAAAGAAATGTAAAAAGTCAATATTCGATACCTAAAACTTGAATTTTTCTACTTCTTCCTAGCTATTACATCAACTTAGGAGCTTCATCTGTGTTCTACTATGGTGCTTTTTGTGTCTCCGCATACCGCAGCACGCGACATAGCTTTGCAGACAATAAACGTAATCGTTTCAGAAAGAAGAGCGGCCAATTTGATGATCTGGCTTTATGTCGAATCGATAACAAATGACGAACACGGACGGATTTCTCAGGCTTTTACTACATATGAAAACTTTTCACATTCTCTCGTGCAACGCGGCTGATAGTCCTCCTTTCATGAAAAATCTTAACTTCTTAGCTCATGTCCAAGGCACCAAAGAAGAGTAAAAAGTCAATTATCGATACCTAAAACTTGAATTGTACTACTTTTTACTGGCTATTACATCAACTTACAAGCTTCATCTGTGTTCTACTAGTGTGCGTGTATTGTCTCCGCATACCGCAGCACGCGACATAGCTTTGCAGACAATAAACGTAACCGTTTCAGACATAAGAGCGGCCAATGTGACGATCTGGCTTTAAGTCGATTCGATAACAAATGACGAAAACTGACGGATTTCTCAGGTTTTTACTACATATGAACACTTTTCACATTCTCCCATGCAACGGGGCTGCTAGTCCTCCTTTCATGCAAAATCTTAAGGTCCTAGCTTATGTCCAAGGCACCAAAGCCGTCTAAAATGTCAATAATCGGTAACTAAAAATTGCATTGCACTACTTCTTATTGGCTATTACATCAACTTAGAAGCTTCATCTGTGTTCTACTATGAGCTTTTAGTGTCTCGGTATACCGCAGCACGCGACATAGCATTGCAGACAATAAACGTAACCGTTTCAGACAGAAGAGCGGCCAATGCGTCGATCTGGCTTTAAAACGATTCGATAACAAACGACGAAAACTGACGGATTTCTCAGATTTTTACTACATATGAACACTTTTCACATTCTCCCGTGCAACGCGGCTGCTAGCCCTCCTTTCATGCAAAATCTTAAGTTGCTAGCTCATGTCCAAGGCACCAAAGAAGGGTAAGAAGTCAATAATCGATACTTAAAACTTGAATTGTACTACTTCTTACTTGCTATTACATCAACTTAGAAGCTTCATCTGTGTTCTACTATGGTGCTTTTAGTGTCTCCGCATACCGCAGCACGCGACATAGCTTTGCAGACAATAAACGTAATCGTTTCAGAAAGAAGAGCGGCCAATTTGACGATCTGGCTTTATGTCGAATCGATAACAAATGACGAACACGGACGGATTTCTCAGGCTTTTACTACATATGAAAACTTTTCACATTCTCTCGTGCAACGCGGCTGCTAGTCCTCCTTTCATGAAAAATCTTAACTTCTTAGCTCATGTCCAAGGCACCAAAGAAATGTAAAAAGTCAATAATCGATACCTAAAACTTGAATTGTACTACTTCTTACTACCTATTACATCAACTTAGGAGCTTCATCTGTTTTCTACTATGGTGCTTTTTGTGTCTCCGCATACTGCAGCACGCGACATAGCTTTGCAGATGATAAATGTAACCGTTTCAGACAGAAGAGCGGCCAGTGTGACGATCTGGCTTTAAGTCGACACGATAACAAATGACGAAAACGGACGGATTTCTCAGGTTTTTCCTACATATGAACACTTAGCACATTCTCCCGTGCAACTCGGCTGCTAGTCCACGTTTCATGCAATATCTTAAGTTCCTAGCTCATGTCCAAGGCAAGAAAGAAGGGTAAAAATCAATAATCGATACCTAAAACTTCAATTCTACTACTTCTTACTGGCTATTACATCAACTTAGAAGCTTCATCTGTGTTCTACTATTGTGCTTTTATTGTCTCCGCATACCGCAGCACGCGACATAGCTTTGCAGACGATGAGTACAACTGTTTTAGAGCGAAGAGCGGCTAATGTGACGATCTGGCTTTAAGTCGATTCGATAACAAATGAAGAATACGGACGGATTTATCACCCTTTTACTACATAAGAACACTTTTCACATTCTCTCGTGCAACGCAGCTGCTAGCCCTCCTTTCATGCAAAATCTTAAGTTGCTAGCTCATGTCCAAGGCACCAAAGACAGCAAAAAAGTCAATAATCGATACCTAAAACCTAAGTTGTACTACTTCTTACTGGCTATTACATCAACTTAAAAACTTCATCTGCGTTCTACTATGGTGCTTTTACTGTCTCCGCATACCGCAGCACGCGACATAGCTTTGCAGACGATGAGTACAACTGTTTCAGAGCGAAGAGCGGCTAATGTGACGATCTGGCTTTAAGTCGATTCGATAACAAATGAAGAATACGGACGGATTTCTCAGGTTTTTACTACATATGAACACTTTTCACATTCTCGCGTGCAACGCGGCTGCTAGTCCTCCTTTCATGCAAAATCATAATCCCTAGCTCATGTCCAAGGCACCAAAGAAATGTAAAATGTCAATAATCGATACGTAAAACTTGAATTGTACTACTTCTTACTACCTATTACATCAACTTAGGAGCTTCATCTGTTTTCTACTATGGTGCTTTTTGTGTCTCCGCATACCGCAGCACGCGACATAGCTTTTCAGATTATAAATGTATCCGTTTCAGACAGAAGAGCGGCCAATGTGACGATCTGGCTTTAAGTCGATTGGATAACAAATGACGAAAACGGACGGATTTCTCAGGTTTTTACTACATATGAACACTTTCCACATTCTCGCGTGCAACGCGGCTGCTAGTGCTCCTTTCATGCAAAATCTTAAGGTCCTAGCTCATGTCCAAGGCACCAAAGCCAGCAAAAAAGTCAATAATCGATACCTAAAACCTGAGTTGTACTTCTTCTTACTGGCTATTACATTAACTTAGAAGCTTCATCTGTGTTCTACTATGGTGCTTTTAGTGTCTCCGCATACCGCAGCACGCGACATAGCTTTGCAGACGATAAGTACAGCCGTTTTAGAGCGAAGAGCGGCTAATATGACGATCTGGCTTTAAGTCGATTCGATAACAAATTAAGAAAATATACGGATTTCTCAGATTTTTACTACATATGAACACTTTTCACATTCTCCCGTGTAACGCGGCTGCTAGTCCTCCTTCCATGCAAAATCTTAAGTTCTTAGCTCATGTCCAAGGCACCAAAGATGGGTAAAAAGTCAATAATCGATACCTAATACTTGAATTTTACTACTACTTACTGGCTATTACATCAACTTAGAAGCTTCATCTGTGTTCTACTATGGTGCTTTTAGTGTCTCCACATACCGCAGCACGCGACATAGCTTTGCAGACGATGAGTACAACTGTTTCAGAGCGAAGAGCGGCTAATGTGACGATCTGGCTTTAAGTCGATTCGATAACAAATGAAGAATACGGACGGATTTCTCAGGTTTTTACTACATATGAAAACTTTTCACATTCTCCCGTGCAACGCGGCTGCTAGTCATCCTTTCATGAAAAATCTTTAGTTCTTAGCTCATGTCCAAGGCACCAAAGAAGGGTAAAAAGTCAATAATCGATACCTAAAAGTTGAATTGTACTACTTCTTACTACCTATTACATCAACTTATGAGCTTCTTCTGTTTTCTACTATGGTGCTTTTTGTGTCTCCGCATACCGCAGCACGCGACATAGCTTTGCAGATGATAAATGTAACCGTTTCAGACAGAAGAGCGGCCAATGTGACGATCTGGCTTTAAGTCGACTCGATAACAAATGACGTAAACGGACGGATTTCTCAGGTTTTTCCTACATATGAACACTTTTCACATTCTCCCGTGCAACTCGGCTGCTAGTCCACGTTTCATGCAATATCATATGTTCCTTGCTCATGTCCAAGGCACCAAAGAAGGGTAAAAAGTCAATAATCGATACCTAAAACTTGAATTCTACTATTTCTTACTGGCTATTACATCAACTTAGAAGCTTCATCTGTGTTCTACTATGAGCTTTTTGTGTCTACGCATACCGCAGCACGCGACGTAGCTTTGCAGACAATAAACGTAACCGTTTCAAACAGAAGAGCGGCCAATGTGACGTCTGGCTTTAAGTCGATTCGATAACAAATTACGAAAACTGACGGATTTATCACGTTTTTACTACATTAGAACACTTTTCACATTCTCCCGTGCAACTCGGCTGCTAGTCCTCCTTTCATGCAGAGTCTTAAGGTCCTAGCTCATGTCCAAGGCACCAAAGCCAGCAAAAAAGTCAATAATCAATACCTAAAACCTGAGTTGTACTACTTCTTACCGGCTATTACATCAACTTAGAAGCTTCATCTGTGTTCTACTATGGTGCTTTTAGTGTCTCCGCATACCGCAGCACGCGACATAGCTTTGCAGACAATAAACGTAACCGTTTCAGACAAAAGAGCGGCCAATGTGACGATCTGGCTTTAAGTCGATTCGATAACAAAAGACGCAAACTGACGGATTTCTCAGGTTTTTACTACATATGAACACTTTTCACATTCTCGCGTGCAACGCGGCTGCTAGTGCTACTTTCATGCAAAATCTTAAGGTCCTAGCTCATGTCCAAGGCACCAAAGCCAGCTAAAAGTCAATAATCGGTACGTAAAACTTGAATTGTAGTACTTCTTACTGGCTATTACATCAACTTAGATGCTTCATCTGTGTTCTACTATGGTGTTTTTAGTGTCTCCGCATACCGCAGCACGCGACATAGCTTTGCAGACGATAAATGTAACCGTTTCAGACAGAAGAGCGGCCAATGTGACGATCTGGCTTTAAGTCGATTCGATAACGAATGAAGAAAACGGACGGATTTATCAGGTCTTTACTACATATGAACACTTTTCACATTCTCCCATGCAACTCGGCTGCTAGTCCTCCATTCATGCACAATCTTAAGGTACTAGCTCATGTCCAAGGCACCAAAGCCAGCTAAAAAGTCAATAATCGATATCTAAAACTTGAATTGTACTACTTCTTACTGTCTATTACATCAACTTAGAAGCTTCATCTGTGTTCTACTATGGTTCTTTTAGTGTCTCCACATACCGCAGCACGCGACATAGATTTGCAGACGATAAGTACAATTGTTTCAGAGCGAAGAGCGGCTAATGTAACGATCTGGCTTTAAGTCGATTCGATAACAAATTACGAAAACGGACGGATTTATCAGGTTTATACTACATATGAACACTTTTCACATTCTCCCGTGCAACTCGGCTGCTAGTCCTCCCTTCATGCAGAATCTTAAGGTTCTAGCTCATGTCCAAGGCACCAAAGCCAGCAAAAAAGTCAATAATCGATACCTAAAACTTGAATTGTACTACTTCTTACTACCTATTACATCAACTTAGGAGCTTCATCTGTTTTCTACTATGGTGCTTTTTGTGTCTCCGCATACCGCAGCACGCGACATAGCTTTGCAGATGATAAATGTAACCGTTTCAGACAGAAGAGCGGCCAATGTGACGATCTGGCTTTAAGTCGACTCGATAACAAATGACGAAAACGGACGGATTTCTCAGGTTTTTACTACATATGTGCACTTTTCACATTCTCCCATGCAACGCGGCTTCTAGTCCTCCTTTCATGCAGAATCTTAAGGTCCTAGGTCATGTCCAAGGCACCAAAGCCAGCTAAAAAGTCATTAATCGATAGTTAAAACTTGAATTGTACTACTTGTTACTGGATATTACATCAACTTAGAAGCTTCATCTGTGTTCTACTATGGTGCTTTTAGTGTCTCCGCATACCGCAGCACGCGACATATCTTTGCAACGATAAAAGTAATCGTTTTAGACAGAAGAGCGGCCAATGTGACGATCTGGCTTTAAGTCGATTCGATAACAAATGACGAAAACTGACGGATTTCTCAGGTTTTTACTACATATGAACACTTTTCACATTCTCCCGTGCAACGCGGCTGCTAGTCCTCCTTCCATGCAAAATCTGAAGTTCCTAGCACATGTCCAATGCACCAAAGAAGGGTAAAAAGTCAATAATCGATACTTAAAACTTGAATTGTACTACTTCTTACTGGCTATTACATCAACTTAGAAGCTTCATCTGTGTTCTACTATGGTGCTTATATTGTCTCCGCATACCGCAGCACGTGACATAGCTTTGCAGACGATAAGTACAACTGTTTCAGAGCGGAGATGGCCAATGTGACGATCTGGCTTTAAGTCGATTCGATAACAAATTACGAAAACGGACGGATTTATCACGTTTTTACTACATATGAACACTTTTCACATTCTCCCGTGCAACTCGGCTGCTAGTCCTCATTTCATGCAATATCTTAAGTTCCTAGCTCAAGTCCAAGGCACCAAAGAGGGGTAAAAAGTCAGTAATCGATACCTACAAATTTAATTCTACTACTTCTTACCGGCTATTACATCAACTTAGAAGCTTCATCTCTGTTCTACTATGGTGCTTTTAGTGTCTCCGCATACAGCAGCACGTGACATAAATATCAGACGATAAATGTATCCGTTTCAGACAGACGAGCGGCAAATGTGACGATCTGGCTTTAAGTCGATTCGATAACAAATGACGAAAACTGACGGATTTCTCAGGTTTTTACTACATATGAACACTTTTCACATTCTCACGTGCAACGCGGCTGCTAGTCCTCCTTCCATGCAAAATATTAAGTCCCTAGCTCATGTCCAATGCACCAAAGAAGGGTAAAAAGGCAACAATCGATACCTAAAACTTGAATTGTACTACTTCTTACTGGCTATTACATCAACTTAGAAGCTTCATCTGTGTCCTACTTGGTGCTTTTACTGTCTCCGCATACCGCAGCACGCAACATGGCTTTGCAGATGATAAGTTCAACCGTTTCAGAGAGAAGAGCGGCCAATGTGACGATCTGGCTTTAAGTCGATTCGATAACAAATGACGAAAACGGACGGATTTCTCAGGCTTTTACAACATATGAACACTTTTCACATTCTCCGGTGCAACTCGGCTGCTAGTCTTCCTTTCAAACTGAATCTTAAGGTCCTAGCTCATGTCCAAGGCACCAAAGCCAGCTAAAAAGTCAATAATCGATAACTGAAACTTGAATTGTACTACTTGTTACTGGCTATTACATCAACTTAGAAGCTTCATCTGTGTTCTACTATGGTGCTTTTAGTGTCTCCGCATACCGCAGCACGCGACATAGCTTTGGAGATGATAAGTACAACCGTTTCAGAGAGGAGAGCGGCCAATGTGACGATCTGGCTTTAAGTCGACTCGATAACAAATGACGAAAACGGACGGATTTCTTAGGTTTTTCCTACATATGAACACTTTTCACATTCTCCCGTGCAACTCTGCTGCTATTCCTCATTTCATGCAATACCTTAAGTTCCTAGCTCATGTCCAAGGCACCAAAGAAGGGTAAAAAGTCAATAATCTATACCAAAAACTTGAATTCTACTACTTCTTACTGGCCATTACTTCAACTTAGAAGCTTCATCTGTGTTCTTCTATGGTACTTTTAGTGTCTCCGCATACCGCAGCACGGGACATAGCTTTGCAGACGATAAATGTATCCGTTTCAGACAGAAGAGCGGCCAATGTGACGATCTGGCTCTAAGGCGATTCGATAACAAATGACGAAAACGGACGGATACCTCAGGTTTTTCCTACATATGAACACTTTTCACATTCTCCCGTGCAACTCGGGAGCTAGTTCTCCGTTCATGCAATATCTCAAGTTAATAGCTCAAGTCCAAGGCACCAAAGAAGGGTAAAATGTCATTAATCGATACCTAAAACTCGAATTCTACTACGTCATACTGGCTATTACATCAACTTAGAAGCTTCATCTGTGTCCTACTATGGTGCTTTTAGTGTCTCCGCATACCACAGCACGTGACATAGCTTTGCAGACGATAAGTTCAACCGTTTCAGAGAGAAGAGCGGCCTATGTGACGATCTGGCTTTAAGTCGATTCGATAACAAATGACGAAAACGGACGGATTTCTCAGGCTTTTACAACATATGAACACTTTTCACATTCTCCGGTGCAACTCGGCTGCTAGTCTTCCTTTCAAACTGAATCTTAAGGTCCTAGCTCATGTCCCAGGCAGCAAAGCCAGGTAAAAAGTCAATAATCGATAACTGATACTTGAATTGTACTACTTCTTACTGGATATTACATCAACTTAGAAGCTTCATCTGTGTTCTACTATGGTGCTTTTAGTGTCTCCGCATACCGCAGCACGCGACATAGCTTTGCAGATGATAAGTACAACCGTTTCAGAGAGGAGAGCGGCCAATGTGACGATCTGGCTTTAAGTCGACTCGATAACAAATGACGAAAACGGATGGATTTCTTAGGTTTTTCCTACATATGAACACTTTTCACATTCTCCCGTGCAACTCGGCTGCTATTCCTCCTTTCATGCAATATCTTAAGTTCCTAGCTCATGTCCAAGGCACCAAAGAAGGGTAAAAAGTCAATAATCTATACCAAAAACTTGAATTCTATTACTTCTTACTGGCCATTACATCAACTTAGAAGCTTCATCTGTGTTCTTCTATGGTACTTTTAGTGTCTTCGCATACCGCAGCACGCGACATAGCTTTGCAGACGATAAATGTATCCGTTTCTGACAGAAGAGCGGCCAATGTGACGATCTGGCTCTAAGGCGATTCGATAACAAATGACGAAAACGGACGGATTTCTCAGGTTTTTCCTACATATGAACACTTTTCACATTCTCCCGTGCAACTCGGCTGCTAGTCCACGTTTCATGCAATATCATATGTTCCTTGCTCATGTCCAAGGCACCAAAGAAGGGTAAAAAGTCAATAATCGATACCTAAAACTTGAATTCTACTATTTCTTACTGGCTATTACATCAACTTAGAAGCTTCATCTGTGTTCTACTATGAGCTTTTTGTGTCTACGCATACCGCAGCACGCGACGTAGCTTTGCAGACAATAAACGTAACCGTTTCAAACAGAAGAGCGGCCAATGTGACGTCTGGCTTTAAGTCGATTCGATAACAAATTACGAAAACTGACGGATTTATCACGTTTTTACTACATTAGAACACTTTTCACATTCTCCCGTGCAACTCGGCTGCTAGTCCTCCTTTCATGCAGAGTCTTAAGGTCCTAGCTCATGTCCAAGGCACCAAAGCCAGCAAAAAAGTCAATAATCAATACCTAAAACCTGAGTTGTACTACTTCTTACCGGCTATTACATCAACTTAGAAGCTTCATCTGTGTTCTACTATATTGCTTTTAGTGTCTCCGCATACCGCAGCACGCGACATAGCTTTGCAGACAATAAACGTAACCGTTTCAGACAAAAGAGCGGCCAATGTGACGATCTGGCTTTAAGTCGATTCGATAACAAAAGACGCAAACTGACGGATTTCTCAGGTTTTTACTACATATGAACACTTTTCACATTCTCGCGTGCAACGCGGCTGCTAGTGCTACTTTCATGCAAAATCTTAAGGTCCTAGCTCATGTCCAAGGCACCAAAGCCAGCTAAAAGTCAATAATCGGTACGTAAAACTTGAATTGTAGTACTTCTTACTGGCTATTACATCAACTTAGATGCTTCATCTGTGTTCTACTATGGTGTTTTTAGTGTCTCCGCATACCGCAGCACGCGACATAGCTTTGCAGACGATAAATGTAACCGTTTCAGACAGAAGAGCGGCCAATGTGACGATCTGGCTTTAAGTCGATTCGATAACGAATGAAGAAAACGGACGGATTTATCAGGTCTTTACTACATATGAACACTTTTCACATTCTCCCATGCAACTCGGCTGCTAGTCCTCCATTCATGCACAATCTTAAGGTACTAGCTCATGTCCAAGGCACCAAAGCCAGCTAAAAAGTCAATAATCGATACCTAAAACTTGAATTGTACTACTTCTTACTGTCTATTACATCAACTTAGAAGCTTCATCTGTGTTCTACTATGGTTCTTTTAGTGTCTCCACATACCGCAGCACGCGACATAGATTTGCAGACGATAAGTACAATTGTTTCAGAGCGAAGAGCGGCTAATGTGACGATCTGGCTTTAAGTCGATTCGATAACAAATGAAGAAAACGGATGGATTCCTCAGATTTTTACTACATATAAATACTTTTCACATTCTCCCGTGTAACGCGGCTGCTAGCCCTCCTTTCATGCAAAATCTTAAGTTCCTAGCTCATGTCCAAGGCATCAAAGAAGAGTAAGAAGTCAATAATCGATACCTAAAACTTGAATTCTACTACTTCTTACTAGCTATTACATCAACTTAGAAGCTTCATCTGTGTTCTACTATTGTGCTTTTAGTGTCTCCGCATACCGCAGCACGCGACATAGCTTTGCAGACAATAAACGTAACCGTTTCAGAAAGAAGAGCGGCCAATTTGACGATCTGGCTTTAAGTCGATTCGATAACAAATGACGAACACGGACGGATTTCTCAGGCTTTTACTACATATGAAAACTTTTCACATTCTCCCGTGCAACGCGGCTGCTAGTCCTCCTTCCATGCAAAATCTGAAGTTCCTAGCACATGTCCAATGCACCAAAGAAGGGTAAAAAGTCAATAATCGATACTTAAAACTTGAATTGTACTACTTCTTACTGGCTATTACATCAACTTAGAAGCTTCATCTGTGTTCTACTATGGTGCTTTTAAATTCTCCGCATACCGCAGCACGTGACATAGCTTTGCAGACGATAAGTACAACTGTTTCATAGAGGAGGTCAGCCAATGTAACGATCTGGCTTTAAGTCGATTCGATAACAAATTACGAAAACGGACGGATTTATCAGGTTTATACTACATATGAACACTTTTCACATTCTCCCGTGCAACTCGGCTGCTAGTCCTCCCTTCATGCAGAATCTTAAGGTTCTAGCTCATGTCCAAGGCACCAAAGCCAGCAAAAAAGTCAATAATCGATACCTAAAACTTGAATTGTACTACTTCTTACTACCTATTACATCAACTTAGGAGCTTCATCTGTTTTCTACTATGGTGCTTTATGTGTCTCCGCATACCGCAGCACGCGACATAGCTTTGCAGATGATAAATGTAACCGTTTCAGACAGAAGAGCGGCCAATGTGACGATCTGGCTTTAAGTCGACTCGATAACAAATGACGAAAACGGACGGATTTCTCAGGTTTTTACTACATATGTGCACTTTTCACATTCTCCCATGCAACGCGGCTTCTAGTCCTCCTTTCATGCAGAATCTTAAGGTCCTAGGTCATGTCCAAGGCACCAAAGCCAGCTAAAAAGTCATTAATCGATAGTTAAAACTTGAATTGTACTACTTCTTACTGGATATTACATCAACTTAGAAGCTTCATCTGTGTTCTACTATGGTGCTTTTAGTGTCTCCGCATACCGCAGCACGCGACATATCTTTGCAACGATAAAAGTAATCGTTTTAGACAGAAGAGCGGCCAATGTGACGATCTGGCTTTAAGTCGATTCGATAACAAATGACGAAAACTGACGGATTTCTCAGGTTTTTACTACATATGAACACTTTTCACATTCTCCCGTGCAACGCGGCTGCTAGTCCTCCTTCCATGCAAAATCTGAAGTTCCTAGCACATGTCCAATGCACCAAAGAAGGGTAAAAAGTCAATAATCGATACTTAAAACTTGAATTGTACTACTTCTTACTGGCTATTACATCAACTTAGAAGCTTCATCTGTGTTCTACTATGGTGCTTATATTGTCTCCGCATACCGCAGCACGTGACATAGCTTTGCAGACGATAAGTACAACTGTTTCAGAGCGGAGATGGCCAATGTGACGATCTGGCTTTAAGTCGATTCAATAACAAATTACGAAAACGGACGGATTTATCACGTTTTTACTACATATGAACACTTTTCACATTCTCCCGTGCAACTCGGCTGCTAGTCCTCATTTCATGCAATATCTTAAGTTCCTAGCTCAAGTCCAAGGCACCAAAGAGGGGTAAAAAGTCAGTAATCGATACCTACAAATTTAATTCTACTACTTCTTACCGGCTATTACATCAACTTAGAAGCTTCATCTCTGTTCTACTATGGTGCTTTTAGTGTCTCCGCATACAGCAGCACGTGACATAAATATCAGACGATAAATGTATCCGTTTCAGACAGACGAGCGGCAAATGTGACGATCTGGCTTTAAGTCGATTCGATAACAAATGACGAAAACTGACGGATTTCTCAGGTTTTTACTACATATGAACACTTTTCACATTCTCACGTGCAACGCGGCTGCTAGTCCTCCTTCCATGCAAAATATTAAGTCCCTAGCTCATGTCCAATGCACCAAAGAAGGGTAAAAAGGCAACAATCGATACCTAAAACTTGAATTGTACTACTTCTTACTGGCTATTACATCAACTTAGAAGCTTCATCTGTGTCCTACTTGGTGCTTTTACTGTCTCCGCATACCGCAGCACGCAACATGGCTTTGCAGATGATAAGTTCAACCGTTTCAGAGAGAAGAGCGGCCAATGTGACGATCTGGCTTTAAGTCGATTCGATAACAAATGACGAAAACGGACGGATTTCTCAGGCTTTTACAACATATGAACACTTTTCACATTCTCCGGTGCAACTCGGCTGCTAGTCTTCCTTTCAAACTGAATCTTAAGGTCCTAGCTCATGTCCAAGGCACCAAAGCCAGATAAAAAGTCAATAATCGATAACTGAAACTTGAATTGTACTACTTGTTACTGGCTATTACATCAACTTAGAAGCTTCATCTGTGTTCTACTATGGTGCTTTTAGTGTCTCCGCATACCGCAGCACGCGACATAGCTTTGGAGATGATAAGTACAACCGTTTCAGAGAGGAGAGCGGCCAATGTGACGATCTGGCTTTAAGTCGACTCGATAACAAATGACGAAAACGGACGGATTTCTTAGGTTTTTCCTACATATGAACACTTTTCACATTCTCCCGTGCAACTCTGCTGCTATTCCTCATTTCATGCAATACCTTAAGTTCCTAGCTCATGTCCAAGGCACCAAAGAAGGGTAAAAAGTCAATAATCTATACCAAAAACTTGAATTCTACTACTTCTTACTGGCCATTACTTCAACTTAGAAGCTTCATCTGTGTTCTTCTATGGTACTTTTAGTGTCTCCGCATACCGCAGCACGGGACATAGCTTTGCAGACGATAAATGTATCCGTTTCAGACAGAAGAGCGGCCAATGTGACGATCTGGCTCTAAGGCGATTCGATAACAAATGACGAAAACGGACGGATACCTCAGGTTTTTCCTACATATGAACACTTTTCACATTCTCCCGTGCAACTCGGGAGCTAGTTCTCCGTTCATGCAATATCTCAAGTTAATAGCTCAAGTCCAAGGCACCAAAGAAGGGTAAAATGTCATTAATCGATACCTAAAACTCGAATTCTACTACGTCTTACTGGCTATTACATCAACTTAGAAGCTTCATCTGTGTCCTACTATGGTGCTTTTAGTGTCTCCGCATACCACAGCACGTGACATAGCTTTGCAGACGATAAGTTCAACCGTTTCAGAGAGAAGAGCGGCCTATGTGACGATCTGGCTTTAAGTCGATTCGATAACAAATGACGAAAACGGACGGATTTCTCAGGCTTTTACAACATATGAACACTTTTCACATTCTCCGGTGCAACTCGGCTGCTAGTCTTCCTTTCAAACTGAATCTTAAGGTCCTAGCTCATGTCCCAGGCACCAAAGCCAGCTAAAAAGTCAATAATCGATAACTGATACTTGAATTGTACTACTTCTTACTGGATATTACATCAACTTAGAAGCTTCATCTGTGTTCTACTATGGTGCTTTTAGTGTCTCCGCATACCGCAGCACGCGACATAGCTTTGCAGATGATAAGTACAACCGTTTCAGAGAGGAGAGCGGCCAATGTGACGATCTGGCTTTAAGTCGACTCGATAACAAATGACGAAAACGGATGGATTTTTTAGGTTTTTGCTACATATGAACACTTTTCACATTCTCCCGTGCAACTCGGCTGCTATTCCTCCTTTCATGCAATATCTTAAGTTCCTAGCTCATGTCCAAGGCACCAAAGAAGGGTAAAAAGTCAATAATCTATACCAAAAACTTGAATTCTATTACTTCTTACTGGCCATTACATCAACTTAGAAGCTTCATTTGTGTTCTTCTATGGTACTTTTAGTGTCTTCGCATACCGCAGCACGCGACATAGCTTTGCAGACGATAAATGTATCCGTTTCTGACAGAAGAGCGGCCAATGTGACGATCTGGCTCTAAGGCGATTCGATAACAAATGACGAAAACGGACGGATATCTCAGGTTTTTACTACATATGAATACTTTTCACATTCTCCCGTGCAACTCGGGAGCTAGTTCTCCGTTCATGCAATATCTCAAGTTAATAGCTAAAGACAAAGGCACCAAAGAAGGGTAAAATGTCATTAATCGATACCTAAAACTTGAATTCTACTACGTCTTACTGGCTATTACATCAACTTAGAAGCTTCATCTGTGTCCTACTATGGTGCTTTTAGTGTCTCCGCATACCACAGCACGTGGCATAGCTTTGCAGACGATAAATGTATCCGTTTCAGACAGAAGAGCGGCCAATGTGACGATCTGGCTTTAAGTCGATTCGATAACATATGACGAAAACGGACGGATTTCTCAGGTCTTTACTACATATGAACACTTTTCACATTCTCCCATGCAACTCGGCTGCTAGTCCTCCATTCATGCAGAATCTTAAGGTTCTAGCTCATGTCCAAGGCACCAAAGAATGCTAAAAAGTCAATAATCGATACCTAAAACTTCAGTTGTACTACTTCTTACTGTCTATTACATCAACTTAGAAGCTTCATCTATGTTCTACTATGGTTCTTTTAGTGTCTCCACATACCGCAGCACGCGACATAGCTTTGCAGACTATAAGTACAACAGTTTCAGAGCGAAAAGCAGCTAATGTGACGATCTGGCTTTAAGTCGATTCGATAACAAATGAAGAAAACGGACGGATTATTCAGATTTTTACTACATATGAATACTTTTCACATTCTCCCGTGTTACGCGGCTGCTAGCCCTCCTTTCATGCAAAATCTTAAGTTCTTAGCTCATGTCCAAGGCACTAAACTAGGGTAGAAAGTCAATTATCGATACCTAAAACTTGAATTGTACTACTTCGTACTGGCTATTACATCAACTTAGAATCCTCATCTGTGTTCTACTATGGTGCTTTTTGTGTCTCCGCATACCGCAGCACGCGACGGTGCTTTGCAGATGATAAGTGCAACCGTTTCAGAGAGGAGAGCGGCCAGTGTGACGATCTGGCTCTAAGTCGACTCGACAACTAATGACGAAAACGGACGGATTGCTCAGGTTTTTCCTACATATGAACACTTTTCACATTCTCCCATGCAACGCGGCTGCTATTCCTCCTTTCATGCAAAATCATAATCCCTAGCTCATGTCCAAGGCATTAAAGAAGGCTAAAAAGTCAATAATCGATACCTAAAACTTGAATTGTACTACTTCTTACTGTCTATTACATCAACTTAGACGCTTCATCTGTGTTCTACTATGGTTCTTTTAGTGTTTCCACATACCGCAGCACGCGACATAGCTTTGCAGACGATAAGTACAACTGTTTCAGAGCGAAGAGCGGCTAATGTGACGATCTGGCTTTAAGTCGATTCGATAACAAATGAAGAAAACGGACGGATTACTCAGATTTTTACTACATATTAACACTTTTCACATTCTCCCATGCAACGCGGCTGCTAGTCCTCCTTTCATGCAAAATCATAAGTCCCTAGCTCATGTAAAAAGGCACCAAAGAAATGTAAAAAGTCAATAATCGATACCTAAAACTTGAATTGTAATACTTCTTACTACCTATTACATCAACTTAGGAGCTTCATCTGTTTTCTACTATGGTGCTTTTTGTGTCTCCGCATTCCGCAGCACGCGACATACCTTTGCAGACAATAAACGTAACCGTTTCAGACAGAAGAGCGGCCAATGTGACGATCTGGCTTTAAGTCGATTCGATAACAAATGACGAAAACTGACGGATTTCTCAGGTTTTTACTACATATGAACACTTTTGACATTCTCCCGTGCAACTCGGCTGCTAGTCCTCCTTTCATGCAGAATCTTAAGGTCCTAGCTCATGTCCAAGGCACCAAAGCCACCAAAAAATTCAATAATCGATACCTAAAACCTGTGTTGTAGTACTTCTTACTGGCTATTACATCAACTTAGAAGCTTCATCTGCATTCTACTATGAGCTTTTAGTGTCTCCGCATACCGCAGCACTTGACATAGCTTTGCAGACGGTAAGTACAACTGTTTCAGAGAGGAGGGCGGCCAATGTGACGATCTGGCTTTAAGTCGATTCGATAGCAAATTACGGAAACGGACGGATTTATCAGGTTTTTACTACATATGAACACTTTTCACATTCTCCCGTGCAACTCGGCTGCTAGTCCTACTTTCATGCAATATCTAAAGTTCCTAGCTCATGTCCAAGGCACCAAAGAAGGGTAAAAAGTAAATAATCTATACCTAAATCTTGAATTCTACTACTTCTTACTGGCCATTACATCAACTTAGAAGCTTTTTCTGTGTTCTTCTATGCTACTTTTAGTGTCTCCGCATACCGCAGCACGCGACATAGCTTTGCAGATGATAAATGTATCCGTTTCAGACAGAAGAGCGGCCAATGTGACGATCTGGCTTTAAGGCGATTCGATAACAAATGAAGAAAACGGACGGATTACTCAGATTTTTACTATATATGAATACTTTTCACATTCTCCCGTGTAACGCTGCTGCTAGCCCTCCTTCCATGCAAAATCATAAGTCCCTAGCTCATATCCAAGGCACCAAAGAAGGGTAAAAACTCAATAACCGATACCTAAAGCTTGAATTGTACTACTTCTTACTAGCTATTACATCAAGTTAGGAGCTTCATCTGTGGTCTACTATGGTGCTTTTAGTGTCTCCGCATACCGCAGCACGCGACATAGCTTTGCAGATGATAAGTACAACCGTTTCAGAGAGGAGAGCGGCCAATGTGACGATCTGGCTTTAAGTCGACTCGATAACAAATGACGAAAACGGATGGATTTCTTAGGTTTTTCCTACATATGAACACTTTTCAAATTCTCCCGTGCAACTCGGCTGCTATTCCTCCTTTCATGCAATATCTTAAGTTCCTAGCTCATGTCCAAGGCACCAAAGAAGGGTAAAAAGTCAATAATCTATACCAAAAACTTGAATTCTATTACTTCTTTCTGGCCATTACATCAACTTAGAAGCTTCATCTGTGTTCTTCTATGGTACTTTTAGTGTCTTCGCATACCGCAGCACGCGTCATAGCTTTGCAGACGATAAATGTATCCGTTTCAGACAGAAGAGCGGCCAATGTGACGATCTGGCTCTAAGGCGATTCGATAACAAATGACGAAAACGGACGGATATCTCAGGTTTTTACTACATATGAATACTTTTCACATTCTCCCGTGCAACTCGGGAGCTAGTTCTCCGTTCATGCAATATCTCAAGTTAATAGCTCAAGACAAAGGCACCAAAGAAGGGTAAATTGTCATTAATCGATACCTAAAACTTGAATTCTACTACGTCTTACTGGCTATTACATCAACTTAGAAGCTTCATCTGTGTCCTACTATGGTGCTTTTAGTGTCTCCGCATACCACAGCACGTGACATAGTTTTGCAGACGATAAATGTATCCGTTTCAGACAGAAGAGCGGCCAATGTGACGATCTGGCTTTAAGTCGATTCGATAACATATGACGAAAACGGACGGATTTCTCAGGTCTTTACTACATATGAACACTTTTCACATTCTCCCATGCAACTCGGCTGCTAGTCCTCCATTCATGCAGAACCTTAAGGTTCTAGCTCATGTCCAAGGCACCAAAGAATGCTAAAAAGTCAATAATCGATACCTAAAACTTGAGTTGTACTACTTCTTACTGTCTATTACATCAACTTAGAAGCTTCATCTATGTTCTACTATGGTTCTTTTAGTGTCTCCACATACCGCAGCACGCGACATAGCTTTGCAGACTATAAGTACAACAGTTTCAGAGCGAAATGCAGCTAATGTGACGATCTGGCTTTAAGTCGATTCGATAACAAATGAAGAAAACGGACGGATTATTCAGATTTTTACTACATATGAGTACTTTTCACATTCTCCCGTGTAACGCGGCTGCTAGCCCTCCTTTCATGCAAAATCTTAAGTTCTTAGCTCATGTCCAAGGCACCAAACTAGGGTAAAAAGTCAATTATCGATAGCTAAAACTTGAATTGTACTACTTCGTACTGGCTATTACATCAACTTAGAATCCTCATCTGTGTTCTACTATGGTGCTTTTTGTGTCTCCGCATACCGCAGCACGCGACGGTGCTTTGCAGATGATAAGTACAACCGTTTCATAGAGGAGAGCGGCCAGTGTGACGATCTGGCTCTAAGTCGACTCGACAACTAATGACGAAAACGGACGGATTGCTCAGGTTTTTCCTACATATGAACACTTTTCACATTCTCCCATGCAACGCGGCTGCTATTCCTCCTTTCATGCAAAATCATAATCCCTAGCTCATGTCCAAGGCATTAAAGAAGGCTAAAAAGTCAATAATCGATACCTAAAACTTGAATTGTACTACTTCTTACTGTCTATTACATCAACTTAGACGCTTCATCTGTGTTCTACTATGGTTCTTTTAGTGTTTCCACATACCGCAGCACGCGACATAGCTTTGCAGACGATAAGTACAACTGTTTCAGAGCGAAGAGCGGCTAATGTGACGATCTGGCTTTAAGTCGATTCGATAACAAATGAAGAAAACGGACGGATTACTCAGATTTTTACTACATATTAACACTTTTCACATTCTCCCATGCAACGCGGCTGCTAGTCCTCCTTTCATGCAAAATCATAAGTCCCTAGCTCATGTAAAAAGGCACCAAAGAAATGTAAAAAGTCAATAATCGATACCTAAAACTTGAATTGTAATACTTCTTACTACCTATTACATCAACTTAGGAGCTTCATCTGTTTTCTACTATGGTGCTTTTTGTGTCTCCGCATTCCGCAGCACGCGACATACCTTTGCAGACAATAAACGTAACCGTTTCAGACAGAAGAGCGGCCAATGTGACGATCTGGCTTTAAGTCGATTCGATAACAAATGACGAAAACTGACGGATTTCTCAGGTTTGTACTACATATGAACACTTTTGACATTCTCCCGTGCAACTCGGCTGCTAGTCCTCCTTTCATGCAGAATCTTAAGGTCCTAGCTCATGTCCAAGGCACCAAAGCCACCAAAAAATTCAATTATCGATACCTAAAACCTGTGTTGTAGTACTTCTTACTGGCTATTACATCAACTTAGAAGCTTCATCTGTGTTCTACTATGGTGCTTTTAGTGTCTCCGCATACCGCAGCAGGCGACATAGCTTTTCAGACTATAATCGTAACCGATTCAGACAGAAGAGCGGCCAGTGTGACGATCTGGCTTTAAGTCGATTCGATAACAAATGACGAAAACTGACGGATTTTTCAGGTTTTTCCTACATATGAACACTATTCACTTTCTCCCATGCAACGCGTCTGCTAGTCCTCCTTTCATGCAAAATCATAAGTCCCTAGCTCATATCCAAGGCACCAAAGAAGTGTAAAAAGTCAAAAACCGATACCTAAAACTTGAATTGTATTACTTCTTACTAGCTATTACATCAAGTTAGGAGCTTCATCTGTGGTTTACTATGGTGCTTTTTGTGTCTCCGCATACCGCAGCACGCGACATAGCTTTGCAGACGATAAATGTAACCGTTTCAGACAGAAGAGCGGCCAATGTGACGATCTGGCTTTAAGTCGATTCGATAACCTATGACGAAAACGGACTGATTTCTGAGGTTTTTACTACATATGAACACTTTTCACATTCTCCCATGCAACGCGGCTGCTAGTCCTCCTTTCATGCAAAATCATAAGTCCCTAGCTCATGTCCAAGGCACCAAAGAAATGTAAAAAGTCAATAATCGATACCTAAAACTTGAATTCTACTACTTCTTACTGGCTATTACATCAACTTAGAAGCTTTCTCTGCGTTCTACTATGAGCTTTTAGTGTCTCCGCATACCGCAGCACTTGACATAGCTTTGCAGACGGTAAGTACAACTGTTTCAGAGAGGAGGGCGGCCAATGTGGCGATCTGGCTTTAAGTCGATTCGATAGCAAATTACGGAAACGGACGGATTTATCAGGTTTTTACTACATATGAACACTTTTCACATTCTCCCGTGCAACTCGGCTGCTAGTCCTCCTTTCATGCAATATCTAAAGTTCCTAGCTCATGTCCAAGGCACCAAAGAAGGGTAAAAAGTAAATAATCTATACCTAAATCTTGAATTCTACTACTTCTTACTGGCCATTACATCAACTTAGAAGCTTTTTCTGTGTTCTTCTATGGTACTTTTAGTGTCTCCGCATACCGCAGCACGCGACATAGCTTTGCAGGCGATAAATGTAACCGTTTCAGACAGAAGAACGGCCAATGTGACGATTTGGCTTTAAGTCGATTCGATAACCTATGACGAAAACTTACGGATTTCTACGGTTTTTACTACATATGAACACTTTTCACATTCTCCCGTGCAACTCGGCTGCTAGTCCACGTTTCATGCAATATCTTAAGTTCCTAGCTCATGTCCAAGGCACCAAAGAAGGGTAAAAAGTCAATAATCGAAACCTAAAACTTGAATTGTACTACTTCTTACTGGCCATTACATCAACTTAGAAGCTTCATCTGTGTTCTTCTATGCTACTTTTAGTGTCTCCGCATACCGCAGCACGCGACATAGCTTTGCAGATGATAAATGTATCCTTTTCAGACAGAAGAGCGGCCAATGTGACGATCTGGCTTTAAGGCGATTCGATAACAAATGAAGAAAACGGACGGATTACTCAGATTTTTACTATATATGAATACTTTTCACATTCTCCCGTGTAACGCTGCTGCTAGCCCTCCTTTCATGCAAAATCATAAGTCCCTAGCTCATATCCAAGGCACCAAAGAAGGGTAAAAACTCAATAACCGATACCTAAAGCTTGAATTGTACTACTTCTTACTAGCTATTACATCAAGTTAGGAGCTTCATCTGTGGTCTACTATGGTGCTTTTTGTGTCTCCGCATACCGGAGCACGCATCATTGCTTTGCAGACGATAAATGTAACCGTTTCAGAGTGAAGAGCGGCCAAGGTGACGATCTGGCTTTAAGTCGAAAAACCTGAGAAATCCGTCAGTTTTCGTCATTTGTTATCGAATCGACTTAAAGCCAGATCGTCACATTGGCCGCTCTTCTGTCTGAAACGGTTACGTTTATTGTCTGCAAAGCTATGTCGCGTGCTGCGGTATGCGGAGACACTAAAAGCACCATAGTAGAACACAGACGAAGCTTCTAAGTTGATGTAATAGCCAGTAAGAAGTAGTACAACTCTGGTTTTAGGTATCGATTATTGACTTTTTTGCTGGCTTTGGTGCTTTGGACATGAGCTAGGACCTTAAGATTTTGCATGAAAGGATGACTAGCAGCCACGTTGCACGTGAGAATGTGAAAAGGTCTCATAAGTAGTAAAAACCTGAGAAATCCGTCCGTTTTCGTCATTTGTTATCGAATCGACTTAAAGCCAGATCGTCACATTGGCCGCTCTTGTCTCTGAAACGGTTGTACATATCGTCTGCAAAGCTATGTCGCGTGCTGCGGTATGCGGAGACACTAAAAACACCATAGTAGAACACAGATGAAGCATCTAAGTTGATGTAATAGCCAGTAAGAAGTACTACAATTCAAGTTTTACGTACCGATTATTGACTTTTAGCTGGCTTTGGTGCCTTGGACATGAGCTAGGACCTTAAGATTTTACGTGAAAGGAGCACTAGCAGCAGCGTTGCAAGCAAGAATGTGAAAAGTGGTCATATGTAGCAAAAACCTTAGAAATCCGTCCGTTTTCGTCATTTGTTATCCAATCGACTTAAAGCCAGATCGTCACATTGGCCGCTCTTCTCTCTGAAACGGATACATTTATCGTCTGCAAAGCTATGTCGCGTGCTGCGGTATGCGGAGACAATAAAAGTACCATAGAAGAACACAGATGAAACTTCTAAGTTGATGTAATAGCCAGTAAGAAGTAGTACAATTCAAGTTTTAGGTATCGATTATTGGCTTTTTACTCTTCTTTGGTGCATTGGTCATGAGCTAGGAACTTAAGATATTGCATGGAAGGAGGACTGGCAGCCGCGTTACACGGGAGAATGTGAAAAGTGTTCATATGTAGTAAAAATCTGAGAAATCCGTCCATTTTCTTCATTTGTTATCGAATCGACTTAAAGCCAGATCGTCACATTAGCCGCTCTTCGCTCTGAAACGGTTGTACTTATCGTCTGCAAAGTTATGTCGCGTGCTGCGGCATGCGGAGACACTAAAAGCACCATAGTAGAACACAGATGAAGGTTCTAAGTTGATGTAATAGCCAGGAAGAAGTAGTACAATTCAAGTTTTAGGTATCGATTATTGACTTTTTACCCTTCTTTGGTGCGTTAGACATGAGCTAAGAACTTAAGATTTTGCATGAAATTAGGACTATTAGCCACGTTGCACGGGAGAATGTGAAAAGTGTTCATATGTAGTAAAAACCTTAGAAATCCGTCCGTTTTCGTAATAGGTTATCGAATCGACTTAAAGCCATATCGTCACATTGGCCGATCTTCTGTCTGAAACGGTTACATTTATCATCTGCAAAGCTATGTCACGTGCTGCGGTAAGCTGAGACACAAAAAGCACCATAGTAGAACACAGATAAAGCTCTTAAGTTGAAGTAATAGCTATTAAAAAGTAGTACAATTTAAGTTTTAGGTATCGATTATTGACTTTTTATCCTTCTTTGGTGCCTTGGACATGAGCTAAGAACTTAAGATTTTGCATGAAAGGATGACTAGCATCCGAGTTGCACGGGAGAATGTGAAAAGTGTTTATATGTAGTAAAAACCTGAGAAATCCGTCCGTTTTCGTCATTTGTTATCGAATCGACTTAAAGCCAGATCGTCACATTGGCCGCTCTTGTCTCTGAAACTGTTGTACTTATCGCCTGCAAAGCTATGTCGCGTGCTGCGGTATGCGGAGACACTAATGACACCATAGTAGAACACAGATGAAGCATCTAAGTTGATGTAATAGCCAGTAAGATGTAGTACAATTGAAGTTTTAGGTACCGATTATTGACTTTTTACCCTTCTTTGGTGCCTTGGACATGAGCTATGAACTTAAGATATTGCATGAAACGTGGACTAGCAGCCGAGTTGCACGGGCGAATGTGAAAAGTGTTCATATGTAGTAAAAACCCTAGAAATCCGTCCGTTTTCGTCATTTGTTATCCAATCGACTTAAAGCCAGATCGTCACATTGGCCGCTCTTCTGTCTGAAACGGATACATTTATCGTCTGCAAAGCTATGTCGTTTGCTGCGGTATGCGGAGACACTAAAAGCTCATAGTAGAACACAGACGAAGCTTCTAAGTTGATGTAATAGCCAGTAAGAAGTAGTAGAATTCAAGTTTTAGGTATCGATTATTGACTTTTTACCCTTCTTTGGTGCCTTGGACATCAGCTAGGAACTTAAGATATTGCATGAAACGTGGACTAGCAGCCGAGTTGCACGGGAGAATGCGAAAAGTGTTCATATGTAGGAAAAACCTGAGATATCCGTCCGTTTTCGTCATTTGTTATCGAGTCGACTTATATCCAGATCGTCACATTGGTTGCTCTTCTGTCTGGAACGGTTACATTTATCATCTGCAAAGCTATGTCGCGTGCTGCGGTATGCGGAGACACAAAAAGCACCATAGTAGAAAACAGATGAAGCTCCTAAGTTGATGTAATAAGTAGTAAGAAGTAGTACAATTCAAGTTTTAGGTATCGATAATTGACTTTTTACATTTCTTTGGTGCCTTGGACATGAGCTAGGGACTTATAATTTTGCATGAAAGGAGGACTAGCAGCCGCGTTGCATGGGAGAATGTGAAAAGTGTTCATATGTAGGAAAAACCTGAGAAATCCGTCCGTTTTCGTCATTTGTTATCGAATCGACTTAAAGCCAGATCGTCACATTGGCCGCTCTTCTGTCTGAAACGGTTACGTTTATTGTCTGCAAAGCTATGTCGCGTGCTGCGGTGTGTGGAGACACTAAAATCACCATAGTAGAGCACAGATGAAGCTTCTAAGTAATAGCCAGTAAGAAGTAGTACAACTCAGGTTTTAGGTATCGATTATTGACTTTTTTGCTGGCTTTCGTGCCTTGGACATGAGCTAGCACCTTAAGATTCAGCATGAAGGTAGGACTAACAGCCGAGTTGCACGGGGGAATGTGAAAAGTGTTCATATGTAGTATAAACCTGATAAATCCGTCCGTTTTCGTCATTTGTTATCGAATCGACTTAAAGCCAGATCGTTAAATTGGCCGACCTCCTCTCCGAAACAGTTGTACTTATCGTCTGAAAAGCTATGTCACGTGCTGCGGTATGCGGAGACAATAAAAGCACCACAGTAGAACACAGATGAAGCTTCTAAGTTGATGTAATTGCCAGTAAGAACTAGTACAATTCAAGTTTTAGGTATCGATTATTGGCTTTTTACCCTTCTTTGGTGCATTGGTCATGAGCTAGGAACTTAAGATATTGCATGGAAGGAGGACTAGCAGCCGCGTTACACGGGAGAATGTGAAAAGTGTTCATATGTAGTAAAAATCTGAGAAATCCGTCCATATTCTTCATTTGTTATCGAATCGACTTAAAGCCAGATCGTCACATTAGCCGCTCTTCGCTCTGAAACGGTTGTACTTATCGTCTGCAAAGCTATGTCGCGTGCTGCGGTATGCGGAGACACTAAAAGCTCATAGTAGAACACAGACGAAGCTTCTAAGTTGATGTAATAGCCAGTAAGAAGTAGTAGAATTCAAGTTTTAGGTATCGATTATTGACTTTTTACCCTTCTTTGGTGCCTTGGACATCAGCTAGGAACTTAAGATATTGCATGAAACGTGGACTAGCAGCCGAGTGGCACGGGAGAATGCGAAAAGTGTTCATATGTAGGAAAAACCTGAGAAATCCGTCCGTTTTCGTCATTTGTTATCGAGTCGACTTAAAGCCAGATCGTCACATTGGTCGCTCTTCTGTCTGGAACGGTTACATTTATCATCTGCAAAGCTATGTCGCGTGCTGCGGTATGCGGAGACACAAAAAGCACCATAGTAGAAAACAGATGAAGCTCCTAAGTTGATGTAATAGGTAGTAAGAAGTAGTACAATTCAAGTTTTAGGTATCGATAATTGACTTTTTACATTTCTTTGGTGCTTTGGACATGAGCTAGGGACTTATGATTTTACATGAAAGGAGGACTAGCAGCCGCGTTTCATGGGAGAATGTGAAAAGTGTTCATATGTAGGAAAAACCTGAGAAATCCATCCGTTTTCGTCATTTGTTATCGAATCGACTTAAAGCCAGATCGTCACATTGGCCGCTCTTCTGTCTGAAACGGTTACGTTTATTGTCTGCAAAGCTATGTCGCGTGCTGCGGTATGTGGAGACACTAAAAGCACCATAGTAGAGCACAGATGAAGCTTCTAAGTTGATGTAATAGGCAGTAAGAAGTAGTACAACTCAGGTTTTAGGTATCGATTATTGACTTTTTTGCTGGCTTTCGTGCCGTGGACATGAGCTAGGACCTTAAGATTCAGCATGAAGGGAGGACTAGCAGCCGAGTTGCACGGGGGAATGTGAAAAGTGTTCATATGTAGTATAAACCTGATAAATCCGTCCGTTTTCGTCATTTGTTATGGAATCGACTTAAATCCAGATCGTTAAATTGGCCGACCTCCTCTCCGAAACAGTTGTACTTATCGTCTGAAAAGCTATGTCACGTGCTGCGGTATGCGGAGACACTAAAAGCACCATAGTAGAACACAGATGAAGCTTCTAAGTTGATGTAATTGCCAGTAAGAACTAGTACAATTCAAGTTTTAGGTATCGATTATTGGCTTTTTACCCTTCTTTGGTGCCTTGGTCATGAGCTAGGATCTTAAGATTTAGCATGGAAGGAAAACTAGCAGCCGCGTTTCACGGGAGAATGTGAAAAGTGTTCATATGTAGTAAAAACCTGAGAAATCCGTCCGTTTTCGTCATTTGTTATCCAATCGACTTAAAGCCAGATCGTCACATTGGCAGTTCTTGTCTCTGAAACGGTTGTACTTATCGTCTGCAAAGCTATGTCGCGTGCTGCGGTATGCGGAAAAAATAAAAACACCATAGTAGAACACAGATGAAGCATCTAAGTTGATGTAATAGCCAGTAAGAAGCACTACAATTCAAGTTTTTTGTACCGATTATTGACTTTTAGCTGGCTTTGGTGTCTTGGACATGAGCTAGTCCTCCTTTCATGCAAAATCATAAGTCCCTAGCTCATGTCCAAGGCACCAAAGAAATGTAAAAAGTCAATTATCGATACCTAAAACTTGAATTGTACTACTTCTTACTACCTATTACATCAACTTAGGAGCTTCATCTGTTTTCTACTATGGTGCTTTTTGTGTCTCCGCATACCGCAGCACGCGACATAGCTTTGCAGATGATAAATGTATCCGTTCCAGACAGAAGAGCGACCAATGTGACGATCTGGCTTTAAGTCGATTCGATAACAAATGACGAAAACGGACGGATTTCTCAGGTTTTTCCTACATATGAACACTTTTCACATTCTCCCGTGCAACTCGGCTGCTAGTCAACGTTTCATGCAATATCTTAAGTTCCTAGCTCATGTCCAAGGCACCAAAGAAGGGTTAAAAGTCAATAATCGATACCTAAAACTTGAATTCTACTACTTCTTACTGGCTATTACATCAACTTAGAAGCTTCATCTGTGTTCTTCTATGGTACTTTTCTTGTCTCCGCATACCGCAGCAAACGACATAGCTTTGCAGACGATAAATGTATCCGTTTCAGACAGAAGAGCGGTCAATGTGACGATCTGGCTTTAAGTCGATTGGATAACAAATGACGAAAACGGACGGATTTTTCAGGTTTTTGCTACATATGAACACTTTTCACATTCTTGCGTGCAACGCGGATGCTAGTGCTCCTTTCATGCAAAATCTTAAGGTCCTAGCTCATGTCCAAGGCACCAAAGCCAGCTAAAAGTCAATAATCGGTACGTAAAACTTGAATTGTAGTTCTTCTTACTGGCTATTACATCAACTTAGATGCTTCATCTGTGTTCTACTATGGTGTTTTTAGTGACTCCGCATACCGCAGCACGCGACATAGCTTTGCAGGCGATAAGTACAACCGTTTCAGAGACAAGAGCGGCCAATGTGACGATCTGGCTTTAAGTCGATTCGATTACAAATGACGAAAACGGACGGATTTCTCAGGTTTTTACTACATATGAACACTTTTCACATTCTCCCGTGCAACTCGGCTGCTAGTCATCCTTTTAGTGTCTCCGCATACCGCAGCACGCGACATAGCTATGCAGACGATAAGTACAATCGTTTCAGAAAGAAGAGCGGCCAATGTGACGTTCTGGCTTTAAGTCGATTCGATAACAAATGCCGAAAACGGACGGATTTCTTAGGTTTTTACTACATATGAACACTTTTCACATTCTCCCGTGCAACTCGGCTGCTAGTCCTCCTTTCATGCAGAATCTTAAGGTCCTAGCTCATGTCCAAGGCACCAAAGCCAGCTAAAAAGTCAATAATCGATCCCGAAATCTTGAATTGTACTACTTCTTACTGGCTATTACATCAACTTAGGTGCTTCATCTGTGTTGTACTATGGTGCGTTTACTGTCTCCGCATACCGCAGCACGCGACATAGCTTTGCAGACGATAAATGTAACCGTTTCAGAAAGAAGTGCGGCCAATGTGACGATCTGGCTTAAGTCGATTCGATAACAAATGACAAAATCGGACGGATTTCTCAGGTTTTTACTACATATTGACACTTTTCACATTCTCCCTTGCACCTCGGCTGCTAGTCCACTTTCATGCAAAATTTTAAGTGAATAGCTCATGTCCGAGTCACGAAAGGAGGGTAAGAAGTCAATAATCGATACCTAAAACTTGAATTGTACTACATCTTACCGGCTATTACATCAACCTAGAAGCTTCATCTGTGTTCTACTATGGTGCTTTTAGTGTCTTCGCATACCGCAGCAGGCGACATAGCTTTGCAGACGATTAGTACAACCGTTTCACAGAGAAGGGCATCCAATGTGACGATCTGGCTTAAGTCGATTCGATAACAAATGACGAAATCGGACGGATTTCTCAGTTTTTTACTACATATTGACACTTTTCACATTCTCCCTTGCACCTCGGCTGCTAGTCCACTTTCATGCAAAATTTTAAGTGAATAGCTCATGTCCAAGTCACGAAAGGAGGGTAAGAAGTCAATAATCGATACCTAAAACTTGAATTGTACTACATCTTACTGGCTATTACATCAACTTAGATGCTTCATCTAAAATCTAATATGGTGCTTTTAGTGTCTCCGCATACCGCAGCACGCGACATAGCTTTGCAGACGATAAGTGCAACCGTTTCAGAGAGAAGAGCGGCCAATATGACGATCTGGCTTTAAGTCGATTCGATAACAAACGACGAAAATGGACGGATTTCTCAGGTTTTTACTACATATGTACACTTTTCACATTCTCCCGTGCAACGCGGCTGCTAGTCCTCCTTTCATGCAGAATCTGAAGGTCCTAGCTCACGTCCAAGGCACCAAAGCCAGCTAAAAAGTCCATAATCGATATATAAAACTTGAATTGTACTACTCCTTAGTGGATATTACATCAACTTAGAAGCTTCATCTGTGTTCTAATATGGTGCTTTTAGAGTCTCCGCATACCGCAGCACGCGACATAGCTTTCCAGACGATTAGTACAACCGTTTCAGAGAGAAGGGCGGCCAATGTGACGATCTGCCTTTAAGTCGATTCGATAACAAATGACGAAAACGGACGGATTTCTCAGGTTTTTACTACATATGAACACTTTTCACATTCTCCCGTGCAACTTGGCTGCTAGTCCTCCTTTCATGCAGAATCTTAAGGTCCTAGCTCATGTCCAAGGCACCAAAGCCAGCTAAAAAGTCTATAATCGATATATAAAAACTGAATTGTACTACTTCTTAGTGGATATTACATCAACTTTGAAGCTTCATCTGTGTTCTACTATGGTGCTTTTAGTGTCTTCACATACCGCAGCACGCGACATAGCTTTGCAGACGATTAGTACAACCGTTTCAGAGAGAAGGGCGGCCAATTTGACGATCTGGCTTTAAGTCGATTCGATAACAAATGACGAAAACGGACGGATTTCTCAGGTTTTTACTACATATGAACACTTTTCACATTCTCCTGTGCAACGCGGCTGCTAGTTCTCCTTTCATGCAGAATCTTAAGGTCCTAGCTCATGTCCAAGGCACCAAAGCCAGCTAAAAAGTCTATAATCGATATATAAAACTTGAATTGTACTACTTCTTATTGGATATTACATCAACTTAGAAGCTTCATCTGTGTTCTAATATGGTGCTTTTAGTGTCTCCGCATACCGCAGCACGCGACATAGCTATGCAGACGATAAGTACAACCGTTTCAGAAAGAAGAGCGGCCAATGTGACGTTCTGGCTTTAAGTCGATTCGATAACAAATGCCGAAAACGGACGGATTTCTTAGGTTTTTACTACATATGAACACTTTTCACATTCTCCCGTGCAACTCGGCTGCTAGTCCTCCTTTCATGCAGAATCTTAAGGTCCTAGCTCATGTCCAAGGCACCAAAGCCAGCTAAAAAGTCAATAATCGATCCCTAAATCTTGAATTGTACTACTTCTTACTGGCTATTACATCAACTTAGATGCTTCATCTGTGTTCCACTATGGTGCTTTTACTGTCTCCGCATACCGCAGCACGCGACATAGCTTTGCAGACGATAAATGTAACCGTTTCAGAAAGAAGTGCGGCCAATGTGACGATCTCGCTTTAAGTCGAATTGACAACAAATGACGAAAACGGACGGATTTCTCAGGTTTTTACTACATATGACCACTTTTTACATTCTCCCGTGCAACTGGGCTGCTTGTCCTCCTTTCATGCAGAATCTTAAGGTCCTAGCTCATGTCCAAGACACCAAAGCCACCTAAAAAAACTATAATCGATATATATAACACGAATTGTACTACTTCTTACTGGATATTATATCAACCTAGGAGCTTCATCTGTGTTCTACTATGGTGCTTTTAGTGTCTCCACATACCGCAGAACGCGACATACCTTTGCAGACGATAAGTACAACCGTTTCAGAGAGAAGGGCCGCCAATGTGACGATCTGGCTTTAAGTCGATTCGATAACAAATGACGTAAACGGACGGATTTCTCAGGTTTTTACTACATATGAACACTTTTCACATCCTCCCATGCAACGCGGCTACTAGTCCTCCTTTCATGCAAAATCTTAAGTTCCTAGCTCATGTCCAAGGCACGAAAGGATGGCAAAAAGTCAATAATCGATATCTAAAACTTGAATTGTACTACATCTTACCGGCTATTACATCAACTTAGAAGCTTCATCTGTGTTCTGCTATGGTGCATTTAGTGTCTTCGCGTACCGCAGCACGCGACATAGCTTTGCAGACGATTAGTACAACCGTTTCAGAGAGAAAGGCTGCCAATGTGACGATCTGGCTTTAAGTCGATTCGATAACAAATGACGAAAACGGAAGGATTTCTCAGGTTTTTACTACATATGAAAACTTTTCACATTCTAACGTGCAACGCAGCTGCTAGTCTTCCTTTCATGCAAAATCGTAAGTTCGTAGTTTAGGTCCAAGGCACGAAAGGAGGGTAAAAAGTCAATAATCGATACCTAAAACTTGAATTGTACTACATCTTATTGGCTATTACATCAACTTAGAAGCTTCATCTGTGTTCTACTATGGTGCTTTTAGTGTCTCCGCATACCGCAGCACGCGACATAGCTTTGCAGACGATTAGTACAACCGTTTCAGAGAGAAAGGCGGCCAATGTGACGATCTGGCTTTAAGTCGATTCGATAACAAATGACGAAAACGGAAGGATTTCTCAGGTTTTTACTACATATGAACACTTTTCACATTCTCCCGTGCAACGCGGCTGCTAGTCCTCCTTTCATGCAGAATCTGAAGGTCCTAGCTCATGTCCAAGGCACCAATGCCAGCTAAAAATCTATAATCGATATATAAAACTTGAATTGTACTACTTCTTATTGGATATTACATCAACTTAGAGGCTTCATCTGTGTTCTAATATGGTGCTTTTAGTGTCTCCGCATACCGCAGCACGCGACATAGCTATGCAGACGATAAGTACAACCGTTTCAGAAAGAAGAGCGGCCAATGTGACGTTCTGGCTTTAAGTCGATTCGATAACAAATGCCGAAAACGGACGGATTTCTTAGGTTTTTACTACATATGAACACTTTTCACATTCTCCCGTGCAATTCGGCTGCTAGTCCTCCTTTCATGCAGAATCTTAAGGTCCTAGCTCATGTCCAAGGCACCAAAGCCAGCTAAAAAGTCAATAATCGATCCCTAAATCTTGAATTGTACTACTTCTTACTGGCTATTACATCAACTTAGATGCTTCATCTGTGTTCTACTATGGTGCTTTTACTGTCTCCGCATACCGCAGCACGCGACATAGCTTTGCAGACGATTAGTACAACCGTTTCAGAGAGAAGTGCGGCCAATGTGACGATCTGGCTTTAAGTCGATTCGATAACAAATGACGAAAACGGACGGATTTCTCAGGTTTTTACTACATATGAACACTTTTTACATTCTCCCGTGCAACTGGGCTGCTAGTCCTCCTTTCATGCAGAATCTTAAGGTCCTAGCTCATGTCCAAGACACCAAAGCCAGCTAAAAAGTCTATAATCGATATATATAACTTGAATTGTACTACCTCTTACTGGATATTATATCAACCTAGGAGCTTCATCTGTGTTCTACTATGGTGCTTTTAGTGTCTCCACATACCGCAGCACGCGACATAGCTTTGCAGACGATTAGTACAACCGTTTCAGAGAGCAGGGCCGCCAATGTGACGATCTGGCTTTAAGTCGATTCGATAACAAATGACGAAAACGGACGGATTTCTCAGGTTTTTACTACATCTGAACACTTTTCAAATTCTCCCGTGCAACTCGGCTGCTAGTCCTCCTTTCATGCAGAATCTTAAGGTCATAGCTCATGTCCAAGACAGCAAAGCCAGCTAAAAAGTCTATAACCGATATATAAAACTTGAATTGTACTACTTCTTACTGGATATTATATCAAATTAGGAGCTTCTTCTGTGTTCTACTATGGTGCTTTTAGTGTCTCCACATACCGCAGCACGCGACATAGCTTTGCAGACGATTAGTACAACCGTTTCAGAGAGAAGGGCCGCCAATGTGACGATCTGGCTTTAAGTCGATTCGATAACAAATGACGAAAACGGACGGATTTCTCAGGTTTTTACTACATATGAAAACTTTTCACATTCTACCGTGCAACGCAGCTGCTAGTCCTCCTTTCATGCAAAATCTTAAGTTCCTAGCTCATGTCCAAGGCACGAAAGGAGGGTAAAAAGTCAATAATCGATACCTAAAACTTGAGTTGTACTACATCTTATTGGCTATTACATCAACTTAGAAGCTTCATCTGTGTTCTACTATGGTGCTTTTAGTGTCTCCGCATACCGAGGCACGCGACATAGCTTTGCAGACGATTAGTACAACCGTTTCAGAGAGAAAGGCGGCCAATGTGACGATCTGGCTTTAAGTCGATTCGATAACAAATGACGAAAACGGACGGATTTCTCAGGTTTTTACTACCTATGAACACTTTTCACATTCTCCCGTGCAACGCGGCTGCTAGTCCTCCTTTCATGCAGGATCTTAAGTTCCTAGCTCATATCCAAGGCACCAAAGCCAGCTAAAAAGTCTATAATCGATATATAAAACTTGAATTGTACTACTTCTTACTGGGTATTACATCGACTTAGATGCCTCATCTATGTTCTACTATGGTGCTTTTAGTGTCTCCGCATACCGCAGCACGCCACATAGCTTTGCAGACGATAAATGTAACCGTTTCAGAGCGATGAGCGGCTAATGTGACGATCTGGCTTAAGTCGATTCGATAACAAATGACGAAATCGGACGGATTTCTCAGTTTTTTACTACATATTGACACTTTTCACATTCTCCCTTGCACCTCGGCTGCTAGTCCACTTTAATGCAAAATTTTAAGTGAATAGCTCATGTCCAAGTCACGAAAGGAGGGTAAGAAGTCAATAATTGATACCTAAAACTTGAATTGTACTACTTCTTACTGGCTATTACATCAACTTAGTTGCTGCATCTAAAATCTAATATGGTTCTTTTAGTGTCTCCGCATACCGCAGCACGCGACATAGCTTTGCAGACGATAAGTGCAACCGTTTCAGAGAGAAGAGCGGCCAATATGACGATCTGGCTTTAAGTCGATTCGATAACAAACGACGAAAACGGACGGATTTCTCAGGTTTTTACTACATTTGAACACTTTTCACATTCTCCCGTGCAACGCGGCAGCTAGTCCTCCTTTCATGCAGAATCTTAAGTTCCTAGCTCATATCCAAGGCACCAAAGCCAGCTAAAAAGTCTATAATCGATATATAAAACTTGAATTGTACTACTTCTTATTGGATATTACATCAACTTAGAAGCTTCATCTGTGTTCTAATATGGTGCTTTTAGTGTCTCCGCATACCGCAGCACGCGACATAGCTATGCAGACGATAAGTACAACCGTTTCAGAAAGAAGAGCGGCCAATGTGACGTTCTGGCTTTAAGTCGATTCGATAACAAATGCCGAAAACGGACGGATTTCTTAGGTTTTTACTACATATGAACACTTATCACATTCTCCTGTGCAACTGGGCTGCTAGTCCTCCTTTCATGCAGAATCTTAAGGTCCTAGCTCATGTCCAAGACACCAAAGGCAGCTAAAAAGTCTATAATCGATATATATAACTTGAATTGTACTACTTCTTACTGGATATTATATCAACCTAGGAGCTTCATCTGTGTTCTACTATGGTGCTTTCAGTGTCTCCACATACCGCAGCACGCGACATAGCTTTGTAGACGATTAGTACAACCGTTTCAGAGAGAAGGGTCGCCAATGTGACGATCTGGCTTTAAGTCGATTCGATAACAAATGACGAAAACGGACGGATTTCTCAGGTTTTTACTACATATGAACACTTTTCACATCCTCCCATGCAACGCGGCTACTAGTCCTCCTTTCATGCAAAATCTTAAGTTCCTAGCTCATGTCCAAGGCACGAAAGGATGGCAAAAAGTCAATAATCGATACCTAAAACTTGAATTATACTACATCTTACCGGCTATTACATCAACTTTGAAGCTTCATCTGTGTTCTACTATGGTGCTTTTAGTGTCTTCGCATACCGCAGCACGCGACATAGCTTTGCAGACGATAAGTACAACCGTTTCAGAGAGAAGGGCATCCAATTTGACGATCTGGCTTTAAGTCGATTCGATAACAAATGACGAAAACGGACGGATTTCTCAGGTTTTTACTACATATGAAAACTTTTCACATTCTAACGTGCAACGCAGCTGCTAGTCTTCCTTTCATGCAAAATCGTAAGTTCCTAGCTCAGGTCCAAGGCACGAAAGGAGGGTAAAAAGTCAATAATCGATACCTAAAACTTGAATTGTACTACATCTTATTGGCTATTACATCAACTTAGAAGCTTTATCTGTGTTCTACTATGGTGCTTTTAGTGTCTCCGCATACCGCAGCACGCGACATAGCTTTGCAGACGATTAGTACAACCGTTTCAGAGAGAAAGGCGGCCAATGTGACGATCTGGCTTTAAGTCGATTCGATAACAAATGACGAAAACGGAAGGATTTCTCAGGTTTTTACTACATATGAACACTTTTCACATTCTCCCGTGCAACTCGACTGCTAGTCCTCCTTTCATGCAGAATCTTAAGGTCCTAGCTCATGTCCAAGGGTCCAAAGCCATCTAAAAAGTCAATAATCGACACCTAAAACTTGAAATGTACTACTTCTTACTGGCTATTACATCAACTTAGATGCTTCATCTAAAATCTAATATGGTGCTTTTAGTGTCTCCGCATACCGCAGCACGCGACATAGCTTTGCAGACGATAAGTGTAACCGTTTCAGAGAGAAGAGCGGCCAATATGACGATCTGGCTTTAAGTCGATTCGATAACAAACGACGAAAACGGACGGATTTCTCAGGTTTTTACTAAATATGAACTCTTTTCACATTCTCCCGTGCCACTGGGCTGCTAGTCCTCCTTTCATGCAGAATCTTAAGGTCCTAGCTCATGTCCAAGACACCAAAGCCAGCTAAAAAGTCTATAATCAATATATAAAACTTGAATTGTACTACTTCTTACTGGATATAATATCAACTTAGGAGCTTCATCTGTGTTCTACTATGGTGCTTTTAATGTCTCCGCACACCGCAGCACGCGACACAGCTTTGCAGACGAAAAGTACAACCGCTTTAGAGAGAAGAGCGGCCAATGTGACGTTCTGGCGTTAAGTCGATTCGATAACAAACCCCGAAAACGGACGGATTTCTCAGGTTTTTACTACATATGAAAACTTTTCACATTCTCCCGTGCAACGCGGCTGCTAGTCCTCCTTTCATGCAATATCTTAAGTTCCTAGCCCATGTCCAAGGCACCAAAGAAGGGTAAAAAGTCAATAATCGATACCTAAAACTTGAATTGTACTACGTCTTACTGGCTATTACATCAACTTAGAAGCTTCATCTGTGTTCTAATATGGTGCTTTTAGTGTCTCCGCATACCGCAGCACGCCACATAGTTTTGCAGACGATAAATGTAACCGTTTCAGACAGATGAGCGGCCAATGTGACGATCCGGCTTAAGTCGATTCGATAACAAATGTCGAAGTATAACGGATTTCTCAGTTTTTTACTACATATGGACACCTTTCACATTCTCCCGTGCACCTCGAGTGCTGGTCCTCCTATCATGCAAAATCTTAAGTTCCTAGCTCATGTCCAAGTGACGAAACGAGGGTAAGAAGTCAATAATCGATACCTAAAACTTGAATTGTACTACATCTTACTAGCTATTACATCAAATTAGATGCTTCATCTAAAATCTAATATGGTGCTTTTAGTGTCTCCGCATACCGCAGCACGCGACATAGCTTTGCAGACGATAAATGTAACCGTTTCAGAAAGAAGTGCGGCCAATGTGACGATCTGGCTTTAAGTCGATTCGATAACAAATGACGAAAACGGACGGATTTCTAAGGTTTTTCCTACATATGAACACTTTTCACAATCTCCCGTGCAACGCGGCTGCTAGTCCTCCTTCATGCAAAATTTTAAGTTCCTAGCTCATGTCCAAGGCATCAAAGAAGGGTAAAAAAATAATCGATACCTAAAACTTGTATTGTACTACATCTTACTGGCTATTACATCAACTTAGAAGCTTCATCTGTGTTCCACTATGATGCTTTTAGTGTCTCCGCATACCGCAGCACACGACATAGCTTTGCAGACGATAAGTACAACCGTTTCAGAGAGAAGAGCGGCCAATGTGACGATATGGCTTTAAGTCGATTCGATAACAAATGACGAAATCGGACGGATTTCTCATTTTTTTACTACATATGGACACTTTTCACATTCTCCCGTCCAACTGGGCTGCTAGTCCTCCTTTCATGCAAAATCTTAAGGTCCTAGCTCATGTACAAGACACCAAAGCCAGCTAAAAAGTCTATAACCGATATATAAAACTTGAATTGTACAACTTCTTACTGGATATTATATTATCTTAGGAGCTTCATCTGTGTTCTGCTATGGTGCTTTTAGTGTCTCCGCAAACCGCAGCTCGCGACATAGCTTAGCAGACGATTAGTACAACCGTTTCTGAGAGAAGGGCGGCCAATGTGACTATCTGGCTTTAAGTCGATTCGATAACAAATGACGAAAACGGACCGATTTCTCAGGTTTTTACTACATAGGAACGCTTTTCACATTCTCCCGTGCAACGCGGCTGCTAGTCCTCCTTTCATGCAAAATCTTAAGTTCCTAGCTCATGTCCAAGGCACCAAAGAAGGGTAAAAAGTCAATAATCGATACCTAAAACTTGTATTGTACTACATCTTACTGGCTATTACATCAACTTAGATGCTTCATCTAAGTTCTAAGATGGTGCTTTTAATGTCTCCGCATACCGCAGCACGCGACATAGCTTTGCACACGATAAATGTATCCGTTTCAGACAGAAGTGCGGCCAATGTGACGATCTGGCTTTAAGTCGATTCAATAACAAATGACGAAAACGGACGGATTTCTCAGGTTTTTAATACATATGAACACTTTTCACATTCTCACGTGCAACGCGGCTGCTAGTCCTCCTTTCATGCAGAATCTCAAGGTCCTAGCTCATGTCCAAGGCACCAAAGAAGGGTAAAAAGTCAATAATCGATACCTAAAACTTGTATTGTACTACATCTTACTGGCTATTACATCAACTTAGATGCTTCATCTAAGTTCTAAGATGGTGCTTTTAGTGTCTCCGCATACCGCAGCACGCGACATAGCTTTGCACACGATAAATGTAACCGTTTCAGACAGAAGTGCGGCCAATGTGACGATCTGGCTTTAAGTCGATTCGATAACAAATGACGAAAACGGACGGATTTCTCAGGTTTTTACTACATATGAATACTTTTCACATTCTCACGTGCAACGCGGCTGCTAGTCCTCCTTTCATGCAAAATTTTAAGTTCCTAGCTCATGTCCAAGGCACCAAAGAAGGGTAAAAAGTCAATAATCGATACCTAAAACTTGTATTGTACTACATCTTACTGACTATTACATCAACATAGAAGCTTCATCTGTGTTCCACTATGATGCTTTTAGTGTCTCCAAATACCGCAGCACACGACATAGCTTTGCAGACGATAAGTACAACCGTTTCAGAGAGAAGGGCGGCCAATGTGACGACCTGGCTTTAAGTGGATTCGATAACAAATGACGAAATCGGACGGATTGCTAAGTTTTTTAATAAATATGGACACTTTTCACATTCTCCCGTGCAACGCGGCTGCTAGTCCTCCTTTCATGCAGAATCTCAAGGTCTTAGCTGATTTCCAAGGCACCAAAGCCAGCTCAAAAGTCTATCATCGATATATAAAACGTGAATTGTACTACTTCTTAGAGGATATTACAGCAACATAGAAGCTTCATCTGTGTTGCACTATGATGCTTTTAGTGCCGCCGCATACCGCAGCACGCGACATAGCTTTGCAGACGATTAGTACAACCGTTTCAGAGAGAAGGGCGGCCAATGTGACGATCTGGTTTTAAGTCGATTCGATAACAAATGACGAAAACGGACGGATTTCTCAGGTTTTTTCTACATACGAACACTTTTACATCCTCTCGTGCAACGCGTCTGCTAGTCCTCCCTTCATGCAAAATCTTAAGTTCCTAGCTCATGTCCAAGGCACGAAAGGAGGGTAAAAAGTCAATAATCGATACCTAAAACTTGAATTGTACTACACCTTACTGGCTATTACATCAACTTAGAAGCTTCATCTGTGTTCTTTTATGGTGCTTTTAGTGTCTTCGCATACCGCAGCATGCGACATAGCTTTGCAGACGATTAGTACAACCGTTTCAGAGAGAAGGGCATCCAATTTGACGATCTGGCTTTAAGTCGATTCGATAACAAATGACGAAAACGGACGGATTTCTCAGGTTTTTACTACATATGAAAACTTTTCACATTCTAACGTGCAACGCAGCTGCTAGTCTTCCTTTCATGCAAAATCGTAAGTTCCTAGCTCAGGTCCAAGGCACGAAAGGAGGGTAAAAAGTCAATAATCGATACCTAAAACTTGAATTGTACTACATCTTATTGGCTATTACATCAACTTAGAAGCTTCATCTGTGTTCTACTATGGTGCTTTTAGTGTCTCCGCATACCGCAGCACGCGACATAGCTTTGCAGACGATTACTACAACCGTTTCAGAGAGAAAGGCGGCCAATGTGACGATCTGGCTTTAAGTCGATTCGATAACAAATGACGAAAACGGAAGGATTTCTCAGGTTTTTACTACATATGAACACTTTTCACATTCTCCCGTGCAACTCGACTGCTAGTCCTCCTTTCATGCAGAATCTTAAGGCCTAGCTCATGTCCAAGGGTCCAAAGCCATCTAAAAAGTCAATAATCGACACCTAAAACTTGAAATGTACTACTTCTTACTGGCTATTACATCAACTTAGATGCTTCATCTAAAATCTAATATGGTGCTTTTAGTGTCTCCGCATACCGCAGCACGCGACATAGCTTTGCAGACGATAAGTGTAACCGTTTCAGAGAGAAGAGCGGCCAATATGACGATCTGGCTTTAAGTCGATTCGATAACAAACGACGAAAACGGACGGATTTCTCAGGTTTTTACTAAATATGAACTCTTTTCACATTCTCCCGTGCCACTGGGCTGCTAGTCCTCCTTTCATGCAGAATCTTAAGGTCCTAGCTCATGTCCAAGACACCAAAGCAAGCTAAAAAGTCTATAATCAACATATAAAACTTGAATTGTACTACTTCTTACTGGATATAATATCAACTTAGGAGCTTCATCTGTGTTCTACTATGGTGCTTTTAATGTCTCCGCACACCGCAGCACGCGACACAGCTTTGCAGACGAAAAGTACAACCGTTTTAGAGAGAAGAGCGGCCAATGTGACGTTCTGGCGTTAAGTCGATTCAATAACAAACCCCGAAAACGGACGGATTTCTCAGGTTTTTACTACATATGAAAACTTTTCACATTCTCCCGTGCATCGCGGCTGCTAGTCCTCCTTTCATGCAATATCTTAAGTTCCTAGCCCATGTCCAAGGCACCAAAGAAGGGTAAAAAGTCAATAATCGATACCTAAAACTGGAATTGTACTACGTCTTACTGGCTATTACATCAACTTAGAAGCTTCATCTGTGTTCTACTATGGTGCTTTTAGTGTCTCCGCATACCGCAGCACGCGACATAGCTTTGCAGACGATAAGTAGAACCATTTCAGAGAGAAGAGCGGAAAATGTGACGATCTGGCTTTAAGTCGATTCGATAACAAATGATGAAAACGGACGGATTTCTCAGGTTTTTACTACATATGAACACTTTTCACATTCTCCCGTGCAACGCGGCTGCTAGTCCTCCTTTCTTACAGAATCTTAATTCCCTAGCTCATGTCCAAGGCACCAAAGCCAGCTAAAAACTCTATAATCGATATATAAAACTTGAATTGTACTACTTCTTAGTGGATATTACATCAACTTAGAAGCTTCATCTGTGTTATAATATGGTGCTTTTAGTGTCTCCGCATACCGCAGCACGCCACATAGTTTTGCAGACGATAAATGTAACCGTTTCAGACAGAAGAGCGGCCAATGTGACGTTCCGGCTTAAGTCGATTCGATAACAAATGTCGAAGTATAACGGATTTCTCAGTTTTTTACTACATATGGACACCTTTCACATTCTCCCGTGCACCTCGAGTTCTAGTCCTCCTATCATGCAAAATCTTAAGTTCCTAGCTCATGTCCAAGTGACGAAACGAGGGTAAGAAGTCAATAATCGATACCTAAAACTTGAATTGTACTACATCTTACTAGCTATTACATCAAATTAGATGCTTCATCTAAAATCTAATATGGTGCTTTTAGTGTCTCCGCATACCGCAGCACGCGACATAGCTTTGCAGACGATAAATGTAACCGTTTCAGAAAGAAGTGCGGCCAATGTGACGATCTGGCTTTAAGTCGATTCGATAACAAATGACGAAAACGGACGGATTTCTAAGGTTTTTCCTACATATGAACACTTTTCACAATCTCCCGTGCAACGCGGCTGCTAGTCCTCCTTCATGCAAAATTTTAAGTTCCTAGCTCATGTCCAAGGCATCAAAGAAGGGTAAAAAAATAATCGATACCTAAAACTTGTATTGTACTACATCTTACTGGCTATTACATCAACATAGAAGCTTCATCTGTGTTCCACTATGATGCTTTTAGTGTCTCCGCATACCGCAGCACACGACATAGCTTTGCAGACGATAAGTACAACCGTTTCAGAGAGAAGAGCGGCCAATGTGACGATATGGCTTTAAGTCGATTCGATAACAAATGACGAAATCGGACGGATTTCTCATTTTTTTACTACATATGGACACTTTTCACATTCTCCCGTCCAACTGGGCTGCTAGTCCTCCTTTCATGCAAAATCTTAAGGTCCTAGCTCATGTACAAGACACCAAAGCCAGCTAAAAAGTCTATAACCGATATATAAAACTTGAATTGTACAACTTCTTACTGGATATTATATTAACTTAGGAGCTTCATCTGTGTTCTGCTATGGTGCTTTTAGTGTCTCCGCAAACCGCAGCTCGCGACATAGCTTTGCAGACGATTAGTACAACCGTTTCTGAGAGAATGGCGGCCAATGTGACTATCTGGCTTTAAGTCGATTCGATAACAAATGACGAAAACGGACCGATTTCTCAGGTTTTTACTACATAGGAACGCTTTTCACATTCTCCCGTGCAACGCGGCTGCTAGTCCTCCTTTCATGCAAAATCTTAAGTTCCTAGCTCATGTCCAAGGCACAAAAGAAGGGTAAAAAGTCAATAATCGATACCTAAAACTTGTATTGTACTACATCTTACTGGCTATTACATCAACTTAGATGCTTCATCTAAGTTCTAAGATGGTGCTTTTAATGTCTCCGCATACCGCAGCACGCGACATAGCTTTGCACACGATAAATGTATCCGTTTCAGACAGAAGTGCGGCCAATGTGACGATCTGGCTTTAAGTCGATTCAATAACAAATAACGAAAACGGACGGATTTCTCAGGTTTTTACTACATATGAACACTTTTCACATTCTCACGTGCAACGTGGCTGCTAGTCCTCCTTTCATGCAGAATCTCAAGGTCCTAGCTCATGTCCAAGGCACCAAAGAAGGGTAAAAAGTCAATAATCGATACCTAAAACTTGTATTGTACTACATCTTACTGGCTATTACATCAACTTAGATGCTTCATCTAAGTTCTAAGATGGTGCTTTTAGTGTCTCCGCATACCGCAGCACGCGACATAGCTTTGCACACGATAAATGTAACCGTTTCAGACAGAAGTGCGGCCAATGTGACGATCTGGCTTTAAGTCGATTCGATAACAAATGACGAAAACGGACGGATTTCTCAGGTTTTTACTACATATGAATACTTTTCACATTCTCACGTGCAACGCGGCTGCTAGTCCTCCTTTCATGCAAAATTTTAAGTTCCTAGCTCATGTCCAAGGCACCAAAGAAGGGTAAAAAGTCAATAATCGATACCTAAAACTTGTATTGTACTACATCTTACTGACTATTACATCAACATAGAAGCTTCATCTGTGTTCCACTATGATGCTTTTAGTGTCTCCAAATACCGCAGCACACGACATAGCTTTGCAGACGATAAGTACAACCGTTTCAGAGAGAAGGGCGGCCAATGTGACGATCTGGCTTTAAGTGGATTCGATAACAAATGACGAAATCGGACGGATTGCTAAGTTTTTTAATAAATATGGACACTTTTCACATTCTCCCGTGCAACGCGGCTGCTAGTCCTCCTTTCATGCAGAATCTCAAGGTCTTAGCTGATTTCCAAGGCACCAAAGCCAGCTCAAAAGTCTATCATCGATATATAAAACGTGAATTGTACTACTTCTTAGAGGATATTACAGCAACATAGAAGCTTCATCTGTGTTGCACTATGATGCTTTTAGTGCCGCCGCATACCGCAGCACGCGACATAGCTTTGCAGACGATTAGTACAACCGTTTCAGAGAGAAGGGCGGCCAATGTGACGATCTGGTTTTAAGTCGATTCGATAACAAATGACGAAAACGGACGGATTTCTCAGGTTTTTTCTACATACGAACACTTTTACATCCTCTCGTGCAACGCGTCTGCTAGTCCTCCCTTCATGCAAAATCTTAAGTTCCTAGCTCATGTCCAAGGCACGAAAGGAGGGTAAAAAGTCAATAATCGATACCTAAAACTTGAATTGTACTACACCTTACTGGCTATTACATCAACTTAGAAGCTTCATCTGTGTTCTACTATGGTGCTTTTAGTGTCTCCGCATACCGCAGCACGCCACATAGCTTTGCAGACGATAAATGTAACCGTTTCAGACAGAAGAGCGGCCAATGTGACGATCTGGCTTAAGTCGATTCGATAACAAATGTCGAAATCGGACGGATATCTCAGTTTTTTACTACATATGGCCACTTTTTACATTCTCCCGTGCACCTCGAGTGCTAGTCCTCCTTTCATGCAAAATCTTAAGTTCCTAGCTCATGTCCATGTGACGAAAGGAGGGTAAGAAGTCAATAATCGATACCTAAAACTTGAATTGTACTACATCTTACTAGCTATTACATCAACTTAGATGCTTCATCTAAAATCTAATATGGTGCTTTTAGTGTCTCCGCATACCGCAGCACGCGACATAGCTTTGCAGACGATAAATGTAACCGTTTCAGAAAGAAGTGCGGCCAATGTGACGATCTGGCTTTATGTCGATTCGATAACAAATGACGAAAACGGACGGATTTCTCAGGTTTTTACTACATATGAAAACTTATCACATTCTCCCGTGCAACGCGGCTGCTAGTCCTCCTTTCATGCAATATCTTAATTCCCTAGCTCATGTCCAAGGCACCAAAGAAGGGTAAAAAGTCAATAATCGATTAGTAAAACTTGAACTGTACAATTCATACTGACTATTACATCAACTTGGATGCTTCATCTGTGTTCCACTATGGTGCTTTTAGTGTCTCCGCATACCGCAGCTCGCGACATAGCTTTGCAGACGATAAGTACAACCGTTTCAGAGAGAAGAGCGGCCAATATGTCGATCTGGCTTTAGGTCGATTCGATAACAAACGACGAAAACGGACGGATTTCTCAGGTTTTTACTACATATGAAAACTTATCACATTCTCCCGTGCAACGCGGCTGCTAGTCCTCCTTTCATGCAATATCTTAATTTCCTAGCTCATGTCCAAGGCACCAAAGAAGGGTAAAAAGTCAATAATCGATACCTAAAACTTGTATTGTACTACATCTTACTGGCTATTACATCAACTTAGATGCTTCATCTAAGTTCTAAGATGGTGCTTTTAATGTCTCCGCATACCGCAGCACGCGACATAGCTTTGCACACGATAAATGTATCCGTTTCAGACAGAAGTGCGGCCAATGTGACGATCTGGCTTTAAGTCGATTCAATAACAAATGACGAAAACGGACGGATTTCTCAGGTTTTTACTACATATGAACACTTTTCACATTCTCACGTGCAACGCGGCTGCTAGTCCTCCTTTCATGCAAAATTTTAAGTTCCTAGCTCATGTCCAAGGCACCAAAGAAGGGTAAAAAGTCAATAATCGATACCTAAAACTTGTATTGTACTACATCTTACTGACTATTACATCAACTTAGAAGCTTCATCTGTGTTCCACTATGATGCTTTTAGTGCCTCCGCATACCGCAGCACGCGACATAGCTTTGCAGACGATTAGTACAACCGTTTCAGAGAGAAGGGCGGCCAATGTGACGATCTGGTTTTAAGTCGATTCGATAACAAATGACGAAAACGGACGGATTTCTAAGTTTTTACTACATATGAACACTTTTGACATTCTCCCGTGCAACGCGGGTGCTAGTCATCCTTTCATGCAGAATCTTAAGGTCCTAGCTCATGTCCAAGGCACCAAAGCCAGCTAAAAAGTCTATAATCGATATATAAAACTTGAATTGTACTACTTCTTAGTGGATATTACATCAACTTAGAAGCTTTATCTGTGTTCTATTATGGTGGTTTTAGTGTCTCCGCATACCGCAGCACGCGACATAGCTATGCAGACGATAAGTACAACCGTTTCAGAAAGAAGAGCGGCCAATGTGACGTTCTGGTTTTAAGTCGATTCGATAACAAATGACGAAAACGGACGGATTTCTAAGTTTTTACTACATATGAACACTTTTCACATTCTCCCGTGCAACTCGGCTGCTAGTCTTCCTTTCATGCAGAATGTTCAGGTCCTAGCTCATGTCCAAGGCACCAAAGCCATCTAAAAAGTCAATAATCGATACCTAAAACTTGAATTGTACTACTTCTTACTGGCTATTACATCAACTTTGGTGCTTCATCTGTGTTCTACTATGGTGCTTTTAGTGTCTCTGCATACCGCAGCACACGACATAGCTTTGCAGACGATAAGTACAACCGTTTCAGAGAGAAGAGCAGCAAATATGACGATCTGGCTTTAAGTCGATTCGGTAACAAATGACGAAAACGGACGGATTTCTCAGGTTTTTACTACATATGAACACTTTTCACATTCTCCCGTGCAACGCGGCTGCTAGTCCTCCTTTCATGCAGAATCTTAAGGTCCTAGCTCAAGTCCAAGGCGCCAAAGCCATCTAAAAAGTCAATAATCGACACCTAAAACTTGAATTGTACTACTTCTTACTGACTATTACATCAACTTAGACGCTTCATCAGTGTTCTACTGTGGTGCTTTTAGTGTCTCCGCATACCGTAGCACGCCACATAGCTTTGCAGACGATAAATGTAACCGTTTCAGACAGAAGGGCGGAAAATGTGACGATCTGGCTTAAGTCGATTCGATAACAAATGACGAAGTTGGGCCGATTTCTCAGTTTTTTACTACGTATGGATACTTTTCACATTCTCCTGTGCAACTCGGCTGCTAGTCCTCCTTTCATGCAAAATCTTAAGTTCCTAGCTCATGTCCAAGACACGAAAGGAGGGTAAGAAGTCAATAATCGATACCTAAAACTTGAATTGTACTACATCTTCCTGGCTATTACATCAACTTAGAATCTTCATCTGTGTTCTACTATGATGCTTTTAGTGTCTCCGCATACCGCAGCACACGACATAGCTTTGCAGACGATAAGTACAACTGTTTCAGAGAAAAGGGCGGCCAATGTGACGATCTGGCTTTAAGTCGATTCGATAACAAATGACGAAAACGGACGGATTTCTCAGGTTTTTACTACATATGAACACTTTTCACATTCTCCCGTGCAACGCGGCTGCTAGTCCTACTTTCATGCAGAATCTCAAGGTCCTCGCTCATGTCCAAGACACCAAAGCCAGCTAAAAAGTCTATAATCGATATATAAAACTTGAATTGTACTACTTCTTAGAGGATATTACAGCAACATAGAAGCTTCATCTGTGTTCTACTATGGTGCTTTTAGTGTGTCCGCATACCGCAGCACGCGACATAGCTATGCAGACGATAAGTACAAACGTTTCAGAGAGAAGAGCGGCCAATGTGACGATCTGGCTTTAAGTCGATTCGATAACAAACGACGAAAACGGACGGATTTCTCAGGTTTTTACTACTTATGAAGACTTTTCACATTCTCCCATGCAACTGGGCTGCTAGTCCTCCTTTCATGCAGAATCTTAAGGTCCTAGCTCATGTCCAAGACACCAAAGCCAGCTAAAGATTCTATAACCGATATATAAAACATGAATTGTACTACGTCTTACTGGACATTATATCAACTTAGGAGCTTCATCTGTGTTCTACTATGGTGCTTTTAGTGTCTCCGCATACCGCAGCTCGCGACATAGCAATGCAGACGATAAATACATCCGTTTCATAAGGAAGAGCGGCTAATGTGACGTTTCTGCTTTATGTCGATTCGATAACAAATGCCGAAAATAGACGGATTTCTTAGGATTTTTTTTTACATATGAACACTTTTCACATTCTCCCGTGCCACTCGGCTGCTAGTCCTCCTTTCATGCAAAATCTTAAGTTCCTAGCTCATATCCAAGGCACCAAAGAAGGGTAAAAAGTCAATAATCGATACCTAAAACTTGTATTGTACTACACCTTACTGGCTATTACATCAACTTAGATGCTTCATCTAAGTTCTAAGATGGTGCTTTTAGTGTCTCCGCATACCGCAGCACGCGACATAGCTTTGCACACGATAAATGTAACCGTTTCAGACAGAAGTGCGGCCAATGTGACGATCTGGCTTTAAGTCGATTCGATAACAAATGACGAAAACGGACGGATTTCTCAGGTTTTTACTACATATGAACACTTTTCACATTCTCACGTGCAACGCGGCTGCTAGTCCTCCTTTCATGCAAAATTTTAAGTTCGTGGCTCATGTCCAAGGCACCAAAGAAGGGTAAAAAGTCAATAATCGATACCTAAAACTTGTATTGTACTACATCTTACTGACTATTACATCAACTTAGAAGCTTCATCTGTGTTCCACTATGATGCTTTTAGTGTCTCCACATACCGCAGCACACGACATAGCTTTGCAGACGATAAGTACAACCGTTTCAGAGAGAAGGGCGGCCAATGTGACGATCTGGCTTTAAGTGGATTCGATAACAAATGACGAAATCGGACGGATTTCTAAGTTTTTTTAATAAATATGGACACTTTTCACATTCTCCCGTGCAACGCGGCTGCTAGTCCTCCTTTCATGCAGAATCTCAAGGTCTTAGCTGATGTCCAAGGCACCAAAGCCAGCTGAAAAGTCTATCATCGATATATAAAACTTGAATTGTACTACTTCTTAGAGGATATTACAGCAACATAGAAGCTTCATCTGTGTTGCACTATGATGCTTTTAGTGCCTCCGCATACCGCAGCACGCGACATAGCTTTGCAGACGATTAGTACATCCGTTTCAGAGAGAAGGGCGGCCAATGTGACGATCTGGCTTTAAGTGGATTCGATAACAAATGACGAAATCGGACGGATTTCTAAGTTTTTTTAATAAATATGGACACTTTTCACATTCCCCCGTGCAACGCGGCTGCTAGTCCTCCTTTCATGCAGAATCTCAAGGTCTTAGCTGATGTCCAAGGCACCAAAGCCAGCTGAAAAGTCTATCATCGATATATAAAACTTGAATTGTACTACTTCTTAGAGGATATTACAGCAACATAGAAGCTTCATCTGTGTTCTACTATGGTGCTTTTAGTGTCTCCGCATACCGCAGCTCGCGACATTGCAATGCAGACGATAAATACATCCGTTTCATAGGGAAGAGCGGCTAATGTGACGTTTCTGCTTTATGTCGATTCGATAACAAATGCCGAAAACGGACGGATTTCTTAGGGTTTTTTTTACATATGAACACTTTTCACATTCTCCCGTGCCACTCGGCTGCTAGTCCTCCTTTCATGCAAAATCTTAAGTTCCTAGCTCATATCCAAGGCACCAAAGAAGGGTAAAAAGTCAATAATCGATACCTAAAACTAGAATTGTACTACTTCATACTGGCTATTACATCAACTTAGAAGCTTGATCTGTGTTCTACTATGGTGCTTTTAGTGTCTCCGCATACCGAAGCACGCGACATAGCTTTGCACACGATAAGTACAACTTTTTCAGAGAGAAGAGCGGCCAATGTGAGGATCTGGCTTTAAGTCGATTTGATAACAAATGACGAAAACTGACGGATTTCTCAGGTTTTTACTAAATATGAACACTTTTTACATTCTCCCGTGCAACTCGGCTGCTTGTCCTCCTTTCATGCAGAATCTTAAGGTCCTAGCTCATGTCCAAGGCACCAAAGCCAGCTAAAAAGTCTATAATCGATATATAAAACTTGAATTGTACTACTTCTAACTGGCTATTACATCAACTTAGAAGCTTCATCTGTGTTCTACTATGGTGCTTTTAGTGTCTCCGCATACCGCAGCACGCGACATAGCTTTGCAGACAATAAATGTAACCGTTTCAGACAGAAGAGCGGCCAATGTGACGATCTGGCTTTAAGTCGATTCGACAACAAATGACGAAAACGGACGGATTTCTCAGGTTTTTACTACATATGAACACTTTTCACATTCTCCCGTGCAACTGGGCTGGTAGTCCTCCTTTCATGCAGAATCTTAAGGTCCTACCTCATGTCCAAGACACCGAAGCCAGCTAAAAAATCTATAACCGATATATAAATCTTGAATTGTACTACTTCTTACTGGATATTATATCAACTTAGGAGCTTCATCTGTGTTCTACTATGGTGCTTTTAGTGTCTCCGCATACCGCAGCACTTGACATAGCTTTGCAGACGATTAGTACAACCGTTTCAGAGAGAAGTGCGGCCAATGTCACGATCTGGCTTTAAGTCGATTCGATAACAAATGACGAAAACGGACGGATTTCTCAGGTTTTTACTACATATGAACACTTTTCACATTCTCACGTGCAACGCGGCTGCTTGTCCTCCTTTCATGCAAAATTTTATGTTCCTAGCTCATGTCCAAGGCACCAAAGAAGGGTAAAATGTCAATATTCGATACCTAAAACTTGTATTGTACTACATCTTACTGGCTATTACATCAACTTAGAAGCTTCATCTGTGTTCTACTATGATGCTTTTATAGTCTCCGCATACCGCAGCACATGACATAGCTTTGCAGACGATAAGTACAACTGTTTCAGAGAGAAAGGCGGCCAATGTGACGATCTGGCTTTAAGTCGATTCGATAACAAATAACGAAAACGGACGGATTTCTCAGGTTTTTACTACATATGAACACTTTTCACATTCTCCCGTGCAACGCGGCTGCTAGTCCTCCTTTCATGCAGAATCTCAAGGTCCTAGCTCATGTCCAAGGCACCAAAGCCAGCTAAAAAGTCTATAATCGATATATAAAACTCGAATTGTACTACTTCTTAGAGGATATTATATCAACTTAGGAGCTTCATCTGTGTTCTACTATGGTGCTTTTAGTGTCTCCGCATACCGCAGCACTTGACATAGCTTTGCAGACGATAAGTACAACCGTTTCAGAGAGAAGAGCAGCAAATTTGATGATCTGGCTTTAAGTCGATTCGATAACAAACGACGATAACGGACGGATTTCTTAGGGTTTTTTTTACATATGAACACTTTTCACATTCTCCCGTGCAACTCGGCTGCTTGTCCTCCTTTCATGCAGAATCTTAAGGTCCTAGCTCATGTCCAAGGCACCAAAGCGAGCTAAAAAGTCAATAATCGATACCTAAAACTCGATTTGTACTACCTCTTACTGGCTATTACATCAACTTAGAAGCTTCATCAATGTTCTACTATGGTGCTTTTAGTGTCTCCGCATACCGCTGCACGCGACATAGCCTTGCAGACGATAAGTACAACCGTTTCAGAGAGAAGAGCGGCCAATGTGACGATCTGTCTTCAAGTCAATTCGATAACAAATGACGACAACGGACGGTTTTCTCAGGTTTCTACTACATATGAACACTTCTCACATTCCCCCGTGCAACGCGGCTGCGAGTTTTCCTTTCATGCAAAATCTTAAGTTCCTAGCTCAAGGCACCAAAGAAGTGTAAAAAGTCAATAATCGATACCTAAAACTTGAATTATACTACTTCATACTGGCTATTACATCAACTTAGAAGCTTCATCTGTGTTCTACTATGGTGCTTTTAGTGTCTCTGCATACCGCAGCACACGACATAGCTTTGCAGACGATAAGTACAACTGTTTCAAAGAGAAGGGCGGCCAATGTGACGATCTGGCTTTAAGTCGATTCGATAACAAATGACGAAAACGGACGGATTTCTCAGGTTTTTACTACATATGAACACTTTTCACATTCTCCCGTGCAACGCGGCTGCTAGTCCTCCTTTCATGCAGAATCTCAAGGTCCTAGCTCATGTCCAATGCACCAAAGCCAGCTAAAAAGTCTATAATCGATATATAAAACTTGAATTGTACTACTTCTTACTGGATATTATATCAACTTAGGAGCTTCGTCTGTGTTCTACTATGGTGCTTTTAGTGTCTCCGCATACCGCAGCACGCGACATAGCTTTGCAGACGATTAGTACAACCGTTTCAGACAAAAGTGCGGCCAATGTGACGATCTGGCTCAGGTTTTTACTACATATGAACACTTTTCACATTCTCACGTGCAACGCGGCTGATTGTCCTCTTTTCATGCAAAATTTTAAGTTCCTAGCTCATGTCCAAGGCACCAAAGAAGGGTAAAAAGTCAATAATCGATACCCAAAACTTGTATTGTACTACATCTTCCTGGCTATTACATCAACTTAGAATCTTCATCTGTGTTCTACTATGACGCTTTTAGTGTCTCCGCATACCGCAGCACACGACATAGCTTTGCAGACCATAAGTACAACTGTTTCAGAGAGAAGGGCGGCCAATGTGACGATCTGGCTTTAAGTCGATTCGATAACAAATGACGAAATCGGACGGATTTCTCAGTATTTTGCTACACATGGACACTTTTCACATTCTCCCGTGCAACGCGGCTGCTAGTCCTCCTTTCATGCAAAATCTTAAGTCCCTAGTTCATGTCCAAGGCACCAAAGGAGGGTACAAAGTCAATAATCGATAAGTAAAACTTGAACTGTACTACTTCTTACTGGCTATTACATCAACTTGGAAGCTTCATCTGTGTTCTACTATGGTGCTTTTAGTGTCTCCGCATACCGCCGCTCGCGACATAGCTTTGCACACGATAAGTACAACCGTTTCAGAGAGAAGAGCAGCAAATATGATGGTCTGGCTTTACGTCGATTCGATAACAAACGACGACAACGGACGGATTTCTCAGGTTTTTACTACATATGAACATTATTCACATTCTCCCATGCAACTGGGCTGCTAGTCCTCCTTTCATGCAGAATCTTAAGGTCCTAGCTCATGTCCAAGACAGCAAAGCCAGCTAAAAAGTCTATAACCGATATATAAAACTTCAATTGTACTACTTCTTACTGGATATTATATCAACTTAGGAGCTTCATCTGTGTTCTACTATGGTGCTTTTAGTGTCTCCGCATACCGCAGCTCGCGACATAGCAATGCAGACAATAAATACAACCGTTTCAGAGAGAAGAGCGGCTAATGTGACGTTCTGGCATTATGTCGATTCGATAACAAATGACGAAAACGGTTGGATTTCTTAGGGTTTTTTTTACATATGAACACTTTTCACATTCTCCCGTGCAACTCGGCTGCTAGTCCTCCTTTCATGCAAAATCTTAAGTTCCTAGCTCATGTCCAAGGCACCAAAGAAGGGTAAAAAGTCAATAATCGATACCTAAAACTTGAATTGTACTACTTCATACTGGCTATTACAACAACTTAGAAGCTTCATCTGTGTTCTACGATGGTGCTTTTAGTGTCTCCGCATACCGCAGCACGCGACATAGCTTTGCACACGAAAAGTACAACCGTTTCAGAGAGAAGAGCGGCCAATGTGAGGATCTGGTTTTAAGTCGATTTGATAACAAATGACGAAAACTGACGGATTTATCAGGTTTTTACCACATATGAACACTTTTTACAATTCTCCCGAGCAACGCGGCTGCTTGTCTTCCTTTCATGCAGAATCTTAAGGTCCTATCTCATGTCCAAGGCACCAAAGCCAGCTAAAGGTCAATAATCGATACCTAAAACTCGAATTGTACTACTTCTTCTGGCTATTACATCAACTTAGAAGCTTCATCTGTGTTATACTATGGTGCTTTTAGTGTCTCCGCATACCGCTGCACGCGACATAGCCTTGCAGACGATAAGTACAACCGTTTCAGAGAGAAGAGCGGCCAATGTGACGATCTGTCTTCAAGTCAATTCGATAACAAATGACGACAACGGACGGTTTTCTCAGGTTTCTACTACATATGAACACTTTTCACATTCCCCCGTGCAACGCGGCTGCGAGTTTTCCTTTCATGCAAAATCTTAAGTTCCTAGCTCAAGGCACCAAAGAAGGGTAAAAAGTCAATAATCGATACCTAAAACTTGAATTATACTACTTCATACTGGATATTACATCAACTTAGAAGCTTCATCTGTGTTCTACTATGGTGCTTTTAGTGTCTCCGCATACCGCAGCACGCGACATAGCCTTGTAGACGATAAGTACAACCGTTTCAGAGAGAAGTGCGGCCAATGTGACGATCTGTCTTCAATTCAATTCGATAACAAATGACTTCAACGGACGGTTTTTTCAGGTTTCTACTACATATGAACACTTTTCACATTCACCCGTGCAACGCGGCTGCTAGTCCTCCCTTCATGCAGAATCTGAAGATCCTACCTCATGTCCAAGGCACCAAAGCCAGCTAAAAAGTCAATAATCGATAGATAAAACTTGAATTATACTACTTCTTACTGGCTAGTACATCAAATTAGATGCTTCATCTGTGTTCCACTATGGTGCTTTTAGTGTCTCCGCATACCGCAGCACGCCACATAGCTTTGCAGACGATAAATGTAACCGTTTCAGACAGAAGAGCGGCCAATGTGGCGATCTGGCTTTAAGTCCATTCGATAACAACTGACGAAAATGGACGGATTTCTCAGGTTTTTACTACATATGAACACTTTTCATTTTCTCCCTTGCAACGCGGCTGCTAGTCCTCCTTTAATGCAAAATCTTAAGGTCCTAGCTCATGTCCAAGGCACCAAAGCTAGCAAAAAAGTCAATAATCGATAACTGAAACTTGAATTGTACTACATCTTACTAGCTATTACATCAACTTAGAAGCTTCGTCTGTGTTCTACTATGGTACTTTTAGTGTCTCCACATACCGCAGCACGCGACATAGCTTTGCAGACGATAAATGTAACCGTTTCAGAAAGAAGAGCGGCCAATGTGACGATCTGGCTTTAAGACGATTCGACAACAAATTACGAAAACGTACGGTTTACTCAGGTTTTTACTACATATGAACACTTTTCACATTCTCCCGTGCAACGCGGCTGCTAGTCCCCCTTTCATGCAAAATCTTAAGTTCCTAGCTCATGTCCAAGGCACCAAAGCCACCTAAAAAGTCAATAATCGATACCTAAAACTTGAATTGTACTACTTCTTACTGGCAATTACATCAACTTAGAAGCTTCATCTGTGTTCTACTATGGTGCTTTTAGTGTCTCCACATACCGCAGCAAGCGACATAGCTTTGCAGACGATAAGTACAACCGTTTCAGAGAGAAGAGCGGCCAATATGACGATCTGGCTTTAAGTCGATTCGATAGAAAATGACGAAAACGTTCGGATTTCTCAGGTTTTTACTACATATGAACACTTTTCACATTCTCCCGTGCAACGCGACTGCCAGTCCTCCCTTCATGTAGAATCTGAAGATCCTACCTCATGTCCAAGGCACCAAAGCCGGCTAAAAAGTCAATAATCGATAGATAAAACTTGAATTATACTACTTCTTACTGGCTATTACATCTACTTAGATGCTTCATCTGTGTTCCATTATGGTGCTTTTAGTGTCTCCGCATACCGCAGCACGTCATATAGCTTTGCAGACGAAAAATGTAACCGTTTCAGACAGAAGAGCGGCCAATGTTGCGATCTGGCTTTAAGTCCATTCGGTAACAAATGACGAAAACGGACGGATTTCTCAGGTTTTTACTACATATGAACACTTTTCATATTCTCCCTTGCAACACGGCTGCTAGTCCTCCTTTCATTCAAAATGCTAAGTTCCTAGCCCATGTCCAAGGCACCAGAGAAGGGTAAAAAGTCAATAATCGATACCTAAAACTTGAATTGTAGTACTTCTTACTGGCTATTACATCAACTTAGAATCTTCATCTGTGTTCTACTGTGGTACTTTTAGTGTCTCCACATACCGCAGCACGCGACATAGCTTTGCAGACGATAAATGTAACTGTTTCAGAAAGAAGAGCGGCCAATGTGACGATCTGGCTTTAAGTCGATTCGACAACAAATTAAGAAAACGTACGGTTTACTCAGGTTTTTACTACATATGAACACTTTTCACATTCTCCCGTGCAACGCGGCTGCTAGTCCCCCTTTCATGCAAAATCTTAAGTTCCTAGCTCATGTCCAATGCACCAAAGCCAGCTAAAAAGTCAATAATCGATACCTAAAACTTGAATTGTACTACTTCTTACTGGCTATTACATCAACTTAGAAGCTTCATCTGTGTTCTACTATGGTGGTTTTAGTGTCTCCGCATACCGCAGCACGCGACATAGCTTTGCGAACGATAAGTACAACCGTTTCAGAGAAAGGAGCGGCGAATGTGACGATTTGGCTTTAAGCCGATTCAATAACAAATGACGAAAACGGACGTATTTCTCAGGTTTTTACTACATATGAACACTTTTCACATTCTCCTGTGCAACTCGGCTGCTAGTCCTCCTTTCATGCAAAATCTTAAGTTCCTACCTCATGTCCAAGGCACCAAAGAAGGGTAAAAAGTCAATAATCGATACCTAAAACTTGTATTGTACTGATTCTTACTGGCTATTACAACAACTTAGAAGCTTTATCTGTGTTCTACTATGGTGCTTTTAGTGTCTCCGCACACCGCAGCACGCGACATAGCTTTGCAGACGATAAGTACAACCGTTTCAGAGAGAAGAGCGGCCAATGTGACGATCTGGCTTTAAGTCGATTCGACAACAAATTACGAAAGCCTACGGTTTACTCAGGTTTTTACTACATATGAACACTTTTCACATTCTCCCGTGCCACGCGGCTGCTAGTCCCCCTTTCATGCAAAATCTTAAGTTCCTAGCTCATGTCCAAGGCACCAAAGCCAGCTAAAAAGTCAATAATCGATACCTAGAACTTGAATTGTACTATTTCTTGCTGGCTATTACAACAACTTAGAAGCTTCATCTGTGTTCTACTATGGTGCTTTTAGTGTTTCCGCGTACCGCAGCACGCGACATAGCTTTGCAGACGATAAGTACAACCGTTTCAGAGAGAAGAGCGGCCAATGTGACGATCTGGCTTTAAGTCGATTCGATAACAAATGACGAAAACGGACGGATTTCTCAGGTTTTTACTACGTATGAACACTTTTCACTTTCTCCCGTGCAGCTTGGCTGCTAGTGCTCCTTTCATGCAGAAACTTAAGGTCCTAGCTCATGTCCGAGGCACCAAAGCCAGAAAGTCAATAATCGATAGATAAAACTTGAATTATACTACTTCTTACTGGCTATTACATCAACTTAGATGCTTCATCTGTTTTCCAATATGGTGCTTTTAGTGTCTCCGCATACCGCAGCACGCGACATAGCTTTGCAGACGATAAATGTAACCGTTCCAGACAGAAGAGCGGCCAATGTGACGATCTGGCTTTAAGTCGATTCGATAACAAATGACGAAAACGGACGGATTTCTCATGTTTTTACTACATATGAACAATTTTCACATTCTCCCGTGAAACTCGGCTGCTAGTCCTCCTTTCATGCAGAATCTTATGGTCCTAGCTCATGTCCGAGGCACCAAAGCCAGTTAAAAAGTCAATAATCGAAACCTAAAACTTGAATTGTACTACTTCTTACTGGCACCAAAGCCAGCTAAAGAGTCAATAATCGATGCCTAAAACTTGAATTGTACTACTTATTACTGGCTATTGCATCAACTTAGATGCTTCATCTGTGTTCTACTATGGTGCTTTTAGTGTCTCCGCACACCGCAGCCCGCGACATAGCTTTGCAGACGATAAGTACAACCGTTTCAGAGAGAAGAGCGGCCAATGTGACGATCTGGCTTTAAGTCGATTCGATAACAAATGACGAATACGGACAGATAACTCAGGTTTTTACTACATATGAACATTTTTCACATTCTCCCGTGCAACGCGGCTGCTAGTCCTCCTTTCATGCAAAATCTTAAGATCCTAGCTCATGTCCAAGGCACCAAAGCCAGCTAAAAAGTCAATAATCGATACCTAAAACTTGAATTGTACTACTTCTTACTGGCTATTACTTCAACTTAGAAGCTTCATCTGTGTTCTACTATGTTGCTTTTAGTGTCTCCGCATACCACAGCCCGCGACATAGCTTTGCAGACGATAAGTACAACCGTTTCAGGGAGAAGAGCAGCCAATGTGACGATCTCGCTTTAAGTCGATTCGATAACAAATGACGAAAACGTTCGGATTTCTCAGGTTTTTACTACATATGAACACTTTTCACATTCTCCCATGCAACGCGGCTGCTAGTCCTCCCTTCATGCAGAATCTGAAGATCCTACTTCATGTCCAAGGCACCAAAGCCAGCTAAAAAGTCAATAATCGATAACTGAAACTTTAATTGTACTACATCTTACTAGGTATTACATCAACTTAGAAGCTTCATCTGTGTTCTACTTTGGTGCTTTTAGTGTCTCCGCATACCGCAGCACACGACATAGCTTTGCAGACGATAAGTACAACCGTTTCAGAGAGAAGGGCGGCCAATGTGACGATCTGGGTTTAAGTCGATTCGATAACAAGTGACGAAAACGTTCGGATTTCTCAGGTTTTTACTGCATATGTACACTTTTCACATTCTCCCATGCAACGCGGCTGCTAGTCCTCGATTCATGCAGAATCTGACGATCTTACCTCATGTCCAAGGCACCAAAGCCAGCTAAAAACTCAATAATCGATAGATAAAACTTGAATTATACTACTTCTTACTGGCTATTACATCAACTTAGATGCTTCATCTATGTTCCACTATGGTGCTTTTAGTGTCTCCGCATACCGCAGCACGCCACATAGCTTTGCAGACGATAAATGTAACCGTTTCAGACAGAAGAGAGGCCAATGTGGCGATCTGGCTTTAAGTCGATTTGATAACAAATGACGAAAACGGACGGATTTCTCAGGTTTTTACTACATATGAACACTTTTCACATTCTCCCGTGCAATTCTCCTGCTAGTCCTCCTTTCATGCAAAATCTTAAGTTTCTAGCTCATGTCCAAGGCACCAAAGCGGGGTAAAAAGTCAATAATCGATACCTCAAACTTGAATTGTACTACTTCTTGCTGGCTATTACAACAACTTAGAAGCTTCATCTGTGTTCTACTATGGTGCTTTTAGCGTCTCCGCATACCGCAGCACGCGACATAGCTTTGCAGACGATAAGTACAACCGTTTCAGAGAGAAGAGCGGCCAATGTGACGATCTGGCTTTAAGTCCATTCGATAACAAATGACGAAAACGGACGGATTTCTCAGGTTTTTACTACATATGAACACTTTTTATTTTCTCCCTTGCAACGCGGCTGCTAGTCCTCCTTTCATGCAGAATCTTAAGGTCCTAGCTCATGTCCAAGGCACCAAAGCTAGCAAAAAAGTCAATAATCGATAACTGAAACTTGAATTGTACTACATCTTACTAGCTATTACATCAACTTAGAAGCTTCACCTGTGTTCTACTATGGTACTTTTAGTGTCTCCACATATCGCAACACGCGACATAGCTTTGCAGACGATAAATGTAACCGTTTCAGAAAGAAGAGCGGCCAATGTGACGATCTGGCTTTAAGTCGATTCGACAACAAATTACGAAAACTTACGGTTTACTCAGGTTTTTACTACATATGAACACTTTTCACATTCTCCCGTGCAACGCGGCTGCTAGTCCCCCTTTCATGCAAAATCTTAAGTTCCTAGCTCATGTCCAATGCACCAAAGCCAGCTACAAAGTCAATAATAGATACCTAAAACTTGAATTGTACTACTTCTTACTGGCTATTACATCAACTTAGAAGCTTCATCTGTGTTCTACTATGGTGCTTTTAGTGTCTCCACATACCGCAGCAAGCGACATAGCTTTGCAGACGATAAGTACAACCGTTTCAGAGTGAAGAGCGGCCAATATGACGATCTGGCTTTAAGTCGATTCGATAGAAAATGACGAAAACGTTCGGATTTCTCAGGTTTTTACTACATATGAACACTTTTCACATTCTCCCGTGCAACGCGGCTGCTAGTCCTCCCTTCATGCAGAATCTGAAGATCCTACCTCATGTCCAAGGCACCAAAGCCGGCTAAAAAGTCAATAATCGATAGATAAAACTTGAATTATACTACTTCTTACTGGCTATTACATCAACTTAGATGCTTCATCTGTGTTCCACTATGGTGCTTTTAGTGTCTCCACATACCGCAGCACGAGACATAGTTTTGCAGACGATAAATGTATCCGTTTCAGACAGAAGAGCGGCCAACGTGGCGATCTGGCTTTAAGTCCATTCGATAACAAATGACGAAAACGGACGGATTTCTAAGGTTTTTACTACATATGAACACTTTTCACTTTCTCCTGTGCAACTCTGTTGCTAGTCCTCCTTTCATGCAGAATCTTAAGGTCCTAGCTCATGTCCAAGGCACCAAAGCCAGCTAAAAAGTCAGTAATCGATACCTAAAACTTGAATTGTACTACTTCTTACTGGCTATTACATCAACTTAGAAGCTTCATCTGTGTTCTACTATGGTGGTTTTAGTGTCTCCGCATACCGCAGCACGCGACATAGCTTTGCAAACGATAAGTACAACCGTTTCAGAGAGCAGAGCGGCGAATGTGACGATTTGGCTTTAAGCCGATTCAATAACAAATGACGAAAACGGACGGATTTCTCAGGTTTTTACTACATATGAACACTTTTCACATTCTCCCGTGCAACTCGGCTGCTAGTCCTCCTTTCATGCAAAATCTTAAAGTCGTAGCTCATGTCGAAGGCACCAAAGCCAGCAAAAAAGTCAATAATCGATAACTGAAACTTGAATTGTACTACATCTTACTAGGTATTACATCAACTTAGAAGCTTCATCTGTGTTCTACTATGGTGCTTTTAGTGTCTCCGCATACCGCAGCACGCGACATAGCTTTGCAGACGATCAGTACAACCGTTTCAGAGAGAAGAGCGGCCAATGTGACGATGTGGCTTTAAGTCGATTCGATAACAAATTACGAAAACTTACGGTTTACTCAGGTTTTTACTACATATGAACACTTTTCACATTCTCCCGTGCAACGCGGCTGCTAGTCCCCCTTTCATGCAAAATCTTAAGTTCCTAGCTCATGTCCAATGCACCAAAGCCAGCTACAAAGTCAATAATAGATACCTAAAACTTGAATTGTACTACTTCTTACTGGCTATTACATCAACTTAGAAGCTTCATCTGTGATCCACTATGGTGCTTTTAGTGTCGCCACATACCGCAGCACGCGACATAGCTTTGCAGACAATAAATGTAACCGTTTCAGACAGAAGAGCGGCCAATGTGACGATCTGGCTTTAAGTCGATTCGATAACAAATGACGAATACGGACGGATTACGCAGGTTTTTACTACATATGAACACTTTTCACATTCTCCCGTGCAACGCGGCTGCTAGTCCTCCTTTCATGCAAAATCTTAAGTTCCTAGGTCATGTCCAAGACACCAAAGAAGGGTAAAAAGTCAATAATCGAAACCTAAAACTTGAATTGTACTACTTCTTACTCTCTATTACATCAACTTAGAAGCTTCATCTGTGTTCTACTATGGTGCTTTAATGTCTCTGCATAACGCAGCACGCGACATAACTTTGCAGACGATAAGTACAACCGTTTCAGAGAGGAGAGGGGGCAATGTGACGATCTGGCTTTAAGTCGATTCGATAACAAATGACGAAAACAGACATATTTCTCAGGTTTTTACTACATATGAACACTTTCCACATTCTCCCGTCCAACGCGGCTGCTAGTCCTCCTTTCATGCAAAATATTAAGTTCCTAGCTCATGTCCAAGGCACCAAAGAAGGGTAAAAAGGCAACAATCGATACCTAAAATTTGAATTGTACTACTTCTTACTAGTTATTACATCAACTTATAAAGCTTCACCTGTGTTCTACTACGGTGCTTTTTGTGTCTCCGCATACCGCAGCATGCGACATAGCTTTGCAGACGATAAATGTAACCGTTTCAGACAGAAGAGCGGCCAACGTGACGATATGGCTTTAAGTCGATTTGATAACATATGACGAAAACGGACGGATTTCTCAGGTTTTTACTACATATGAACACTTTTCACATTCTCCCGTGCAAAGCGGCTGCTAGTCCTCCTATCATGCAGAATCTTATGTTCCTAGCTCATGTCCAAGGCACCATAGAAGGGTAAAAAGTCAATAATCGATACGTAAAACTTGAATTGTACTACTTCTTACTGGCTTATACATCAACTTAGAAGCTTCATCTGTGTTCTACAATGGCGCATTTAGTGTCTCCGCATACCGCAGCACGCGACATAGTTTGCAGGCGATAAGTACAACCGTTTCAGGGAGAAGAGCGGCCAATGTGACTATCTGGCTTTAAGTCGATTCGAATACTAATGACGAACCCGAACGGGTTTCTCAGGTTTTTACTACATATGAACACTTCTCACATTCTCCCGTGCAACGCGTCTGCTAGTCCTCCTTTCATGCAAAACCTTAAGTTCCCAGCTCATGTCCAAGGCACCAAAGAAGGGTAAAAAGTCAAAAATCCACAACTAAAACTAGAATTGTACTACATCAACTTAGAAGCTTCATCTGTGTTCTGCTATGGTGCTTTTAGTGTCTCCGCATACCGCAGCACGCGACATAGCTTTGCAAACGGTAAGTACAACCGTTTCAGAGAGAAGAGCGGCGAATGTGACGATTTGGCTTTAAGCCGATTCAATAACAAATGACGAAAACGGACGGATTTCTCAGGTTTTTACTACATATGAACGCTTTTCACATTCTCCCTTGCAACGCGGGTGCTAGTCCTCCTTTCATGCAAAATCTTAAGGTCCTAGCTCATGTCCAAGGCACGAAAGAAGGGTAAAAAGTCAATAATCGATACCTAAAACTTGAATTGTACTACTTCTTACTGGCTATTACATCAACTTAGAAGCTTCATCTGTGCTCTACTATGGTGCTTTTAATGTCTCCGCATACCGCAGCACGCCACATAGCTTTGCAGACGATAAATGTAACCGTTTCAGACAGAAGAGCGGCCAATGTGACGATGTGGCTTTAAGTCGATTCGATAACAAATGACGAAAACGGACGGATTTCTCAGGTTTTTACTACATATGAACCATTTTCACATTCTCGCGTGCAACGCGGCTGCTAGTCCACCTTTCATGCAGAATCTGAAGATCCTACCTCATGTCCAAGGCACCAAAGCCAGCTAAAAGTCAATAGTCGATAGATAAAACTTGAGTTATACTGCTTCATACTGGCTATTACATCAACTTAGATGCTTCATCTGTGATCCACTATGGTGCTTTTAGTGTCTCCACATACCGCAGCACGCGACATAGCTTTGCAGACGGTAAGTACAACCTTTTCAGAGAGAAGAGCGGCCAATGTGACGACCTGGCTTTAAGTCGAATCGATAACAAATGACGAATACGGACGGATTACGCAGGTTTTTACTACATATGAACACTTTTCACATTCTCCCGTGCAACGCGGCTGCTAGTCCTCCTTTCATGCAAAATCTTAAGTTCCTAGGTCATGTCCAAGACACCAAAGAAGGGTAAAAAGTCAATAATCGAAACCTAAAACTTGAATTGTACTACTTCTTACTGGCTTATACATCAACTTACAAGCTTCATCTGTGTTCTACTATGGTGCTTTTAGTGTCTCCACATACCGCAGCACGCGACATAGCTTTGCAGACGATAAATGTAACCGTTTCAGACAGAAGAGCGGCCAATGAGACGATCTGGCTTTAAGTCGATTCGATAACAAATGACGAATACGGACGGATAACTCAGGTTTTTACTACATATGAACACTTTTCACAATCTCCCGTGCAACGCGGCTGCTAGTCCCCCTTTTATGCAAAATCTTAAGTTCCTAGCTCATGTCCAAGGCACCAAAGCCAGCTAAAAAGTCAAAGATCGTTACCTAATACTTGAATTGTACTACTTCTTACTGGCTATTACATCAACTTAGAAGCTTCATCTGTGTTCTATAATGGTGCTTTTAGTGTCTCCACATACCGCAGCACGCGACATAGCTTTGCAGACGATACGTACAACCGTCCTAGAGCGAAGAGCGGCCAATGTGACGATCTGGCTTTAAGTCGATTCCATAACAAATGACGAAAACGGACGGATTTCTCAGGTTTTTACTACATATGAACACTTTTCACGTTCTCCCGTGCAACGCGGCTGCTAGTCCTCCTTTCATGCAAAATCTTAATTTCCTAGCACATGTCTAAGGCACCAAAGAAGGGTAAAAAGTCAATAATCGATACCTGAAACTTGAATTGTACTACTTCTTACTGGCTTATACATCAACTTACAAGCTTCATCTGTGTTCTACTATGGTGCTTTTTGTGTCTCCACATACCGCAGCACGCGACATAGCTTTGCAGACGATAAATGTAACCGTTTCAGACAGAAGAGCGGCCAATGAGACGATCTGGCTTTAAGTCGATTCGATAACAAATGACGAATACGGACGGATAACTCAGGTTTTTACTACATATGAACACTTTTCACATTCTCCCGTGCAACGCGGCTGCTAGTCCCCCTTTCATGCAAAATCTTAAGTTCCTAGCTCATGTCCAAGGCACCAAAGCCAGCTAAAAAGTCAAAGATCGATACCTAATACTTGAATTGTACTACTTCTTACTGGCTATTACATCAACTTAGAAGCTTCATCTGTGTTCTATAATGGTGCTTTTAGTGTCTCCACATACCGCAGCACGCGACATAGCTTTGCAGACGATACGTACAACCGTCCTAGAGCGAAGAGCGGCCAATGTGACGATCTGGCTTTAAGTCGATTCCATAACAAATGACGAAAACGGACGGATTTCTCAGGTTTTTACTACATATGAACACTTTTCACGTTCTCCCGTGCAACGCGGCTGCTAGTCCTCCTTTCATGCAAAATCTTAATTTCCTAGCACATGTCTATGGCACCAAAGAAGGGTAAAAAGTCAATAATCGATACCTGAAACTTGGATTGTACTACTTCTTACTGGCTTATACATCAAATTACAAGCTTCATCTGTGTTCTACTATGGTGCTTTTTGTGTCTCCACATACCGCAGCACGCGACATAGCTTTGCAGACGATAAATCTAACCGTTTCAGACAGAAGAGCGGCCAATGAGACGATCTGGCTTTAAGTCGATTCGATAACAAATGACGAATACGGACGGATAACTCAGGTTTTTACTACATATGAACACTTTTCACATTCTCCCGTGCAACGCGGCTGCTAGTCCCCCTTTCATGCAAAATTTTAAGTTCCTAGCTCATGTTCAAGGCACCAAAGCAAACTAAAAAGTCAATAATCGATACCTAATACTTGAATTGTACTACTTCTTACTCTCTATTACATCAACTTAGAAGCTTCATCTGTGTTCTACTATGGTGCTTTTAGTGTCTCTGCATAACGCAGCACGCGACATAACTTTGCAGACGATAAGTACAACCGTTTCAGAGAGGAGAGGGGGCAATGTGACGATCTGGCTTTAAGTCGATTCGATAACAAATGACGAAAACAGACATATTTCTCAGGTTTTTACTACATATGAACACTTTCCACATTCTCCCGTGCAACGCGGCTGCTAGTCCTCCTTTCATGCAAAATATTAAGTTCCTAGCGCATGTCCAAGGCACCAAAGAAGGGTAAAAAGGAAACAATCGATACCTAAAATTTGAATTGTACTACTTCTTACTAGTTATTACATCAACTTATAAAGCTTCACCTGTGTTCTACTACGGTGCTTTTTGTGTCTCCGCATACCGCAGCATGCGACATAGCTTTGCAGACGATAAATGTAACCGTTTCAGACAGAGGAGCGGCCAACGTGACGATATGGCTTTAAGTCGATTTGATAACATATGACGAAAACGGACGGATTTCTCAGGTTTTTACTACATATGAACACTTTTCACATTCTCCCGTGCAAAGCGGCTGCTAGTCCTCCTATCATGCAGAATCTTATGTTCCTAGCTCATGTCCAAGGCACCAAAGAAGGGTAAAAAGTCAATAATCGATATGTAAAACTTGAATTGTACTACTTCTTACTGGCTATTACATCAGCTTAGAAGCTTCATCTGTGTTCTACAATGGTGCATTTAGTGTCTCCGCATACCGCAGCACGCGACATAGCTTTGCAGACGATAAATGTAACGTTTTCAGACAGAACTGCGGCCAATGTGACGATCTGGCTTTAAGTCGATTCGATAACAAATGACGAAAACGGACAGATTTCTCAGGTTTTTACTACATATGAACACTTTTCATACTCTCCCTTTTAACGCGGCTGCTAGTCCTCATTTCATGCAAAATCTTAAGTTCCTAGCTCATGTCCAAGGCACCAAAGAAGGGTAAAATGTCAATAATCGATACGTAAAACTTGAATTGTACTACTTCTTACTGGCTATTACATCACCTTAGAAGTTTCATCTGTGTTCAACTATGGTGCATTTAGTGTCTCCGCATACCGCAGCACGCGACATAGTTTGCAGGCGATAAGTACAACCGTTTCAGGGAGAAGAGCGGCCAATGTGACTATCTGGCTTTAAGTCGATTCGAATACAAATGACGAACCCGGACGGGTTTCTCAGGTTTTTACTACATATGAACACTTCTCACATTCTCCCGTGCAACGCGTCTGCAAGTCCTCCTTTCATGCAAAACCTTAAGTTCCCAGCTCATGTCCAAGGCACCAAAGAAGGGTAAAAAGTCAAAAATCCACAACTAAAACTAGAATTGTACTACATCAACTTAGAAGCTTCATCTGTGTTCTACTATGGTGCTTTTAGTGTCTCCGCATACCGCAGCACGCGACATAGCTTTGCAAACGGTAAGTACAACTGTTTCAGAGAGAAGAGCGGCGAATGTGACGATTTGGTTTTAAGCCGATTCAATAACAAATGACGAAAACGAACGGATTTCTCAGGTTTTTACTACATATGAACACTTTTCACGTTCTCCCGTGCAACGCGGCTGCTAGTCCTCCTTTCATGCAAAATCTTAATTTCCTAGCACATGTCTAAGGCACCAAAGAAGGGTAAAAAGTCAATAATCGATACCTGAAACTTGAATTGTACTACTTCTTACTGGCTTATACATCAACTTACAAGCTTCATCTGTGTTCTACTATGGTGCTTTTTGTGTCTCCACATACCGCAACACGCGACATAGCTTTGCAGACGATAAATGTAACCGTTTCAGACAGAAGAGCGGCCAATGAGACGATCTGGCTTTAAGTCGATTCGATAACAAATGACGAATACGGACGGATAACTCAGGTTTTTACTACATATGAACACTTTTCACATTCTCGCGTGCAACGCGGCTGCTAGTCCCCCTTTCATGCAAAATCTTAAGTTCCTAGCTCATGTTCAAGGCACCAAAGCCAACTAAAAAGTCAATAATCGATACCTAATACTTGAATTGTACTACTACTTACTCTCTATTACATCAACTTAGAAGCTTCATCTGTGTTCTACTATGGTGCTTTTAGTGTCTCTGCATAACGCAGCACGCGACATAACTTTGCAGACGATAAGTACAACCGTTTCAGAGAGGAGAGGGGCAATGTGACGATCTGGCTTTAAGTCGATTCGATAACAAATGACGAAAACAGACATATTTCTCAGGTTTTTACTACATATGAACACTTTCCACATTCTCCCGTGCAACGCGGCTGCTAGTCCTCCTTTCATGCAAAATATTAAGTTCCTAGCTCATGTCCAAGGCACCAAAGAAGAGTAAAAAGGCAACAATCGATACCTAAAATTTGAATTGTACTACTTCTTACTAGTTATTACATCAACTTATAAAGCTTCACCTGTGTTCTACTACGGTGCTTTTTGTGTCTCCGCATACCGCAGCATGCGACATAGCTTTGCAGACGATAAATGTAACCGTTTCAGACAGAAGAGCGGCCAACGTGACGATATGGCTTTAAGTCGATTTGATAACATATGACGAAAACGGACGGATTTCTCAGGTTTTTACTACATATGAACACTTTTCACATTCTCCCGTGCAAAGCGGCTGCTAGTCCTCCTATCATTACAACAACTTAGAAGCTTTATCTGTGTTCTACTATGGTGCTTTTAGTGTCTCCGCACACCGCAGCACGCGACATAGCTTTGCAGACGATAAGTACAACCGTTTCAGAGAGAAGAGCGGCCAATGTGACGATCTGGCTTTAAGTCGATTCGATAACAAATGACGAATACGGACGGATAACTCAGGTTTTTACAACATATGAACATTTTTTACATTCTCCCGTGCAACTCGGGTGCTAGTCCTCCTTTCATGCAAAATCTTAAAGTCGTAGCTCATGTCGAAGGCACCAAAGCCAGCAAAAAAGTCAATAATCGATAACTGAAACTTGAATTGTACTACATCTTACTAGGTATTACATCAACTTAGAAGCTTCATCTGTGTTCTACTATGGTGCTTTTAGTGTCTCCGCATACCGCAGCACGCGACATAGCTTTGCAGACGATAAGTACAACCGTTTCAGAGAGTAGGGCGGCCAATGTGACGATCTGGCTTTAAGTCGATTTGATAACAAGTGACGAAAACGTTCGGATTTCTCAGGTTTTTACTACATATGAAAACTTTTCACATTCTCCCATGCAACGCGGCTGCTAGTCCTCCCTTCATGCAGAATCTGAAGATCCTACCTCATGTCCAAGGCACCAAATCCAGCTAAAAAGTCAATAATCGATAGATAAAACTTGTATTATACTACATCTTACTGGCTATTACATCAACTTAGATGCTTCATCTATGTTCCACTATGGTGCTTTTTGTGTCTCCGCATACCGCAGCACGCCACATAGCTTTGCAGACGATAAATGTAACCGTTTCAGACAGAAGAGCGGCCAATGTGACGATCTGGCTTTAAGTCGATTCGATAACAAATGACGAAAACGGTCGGATTTCTCATGTTTTTACTACATATGAACAATTTTCACATTCTCCCGTGCAACTCGGCTGCTAGTCCTCCTTTCATGCAGAATCTTAAGGTCCTAGCTCATGTCCGAGGCACCAAAGCCAGTTAAAAAGTCAATAATCGATACCTAAAACTTGAATTGTACTACTTATTACTGGCACCAAAGCCAGCTAAAAAGTCAATAATCGATACCTAAAACTTGAATTGTACTACTTATTACTGGCTATTACATCAACTTAGAAGCTTCATCTGTGTTCTACTATGGTGGTTTTAGTGTCTCCACATACCGCAGCACGCGACATAGCTTTGCAAACGATAAGTACAACCGTTTCAGAGAGAAGAGCGGCGAATGTGACGATTTGGCTTTAAGCCAATTCAATAACAAATGACGAAAACGGACGGATTTCTCAGGTTTTTACTATGTATGAAAACTTTTCACTTTCTCCCGTGCAACTCGGCTGCTAGTCGTCCTTTCATGCAGAATCTTAAGGTCCTAGCTCATGTCCAAGGCACCAAAGCCAGCTAAAAAGTCAAAAATCGATACCTAAAACTTGAATTGTGCTACTTATTACTGGCACCAAAGCCAGCTAAAAAGTCAATAATCGATACCTAAAACTTGAGTTGTACTACTTATTACTGGCTATTACATCAACTTAGAAGCTTCATCTGTGTTCTACTATGGTGGTTTTAGTGTCTCCACATACCGCAGCACGCGACATAGCTTTGCAAACGATAAGTACAACCGTTTCAGAGAGAAGAGCGGCAAATGTGACGATCTGGCTTAAAGTCGATTCGATAACAAATTACGAAAACGGACGGATTTCTCAGGTTTTTACTACGTATGAACACTTTTCACTTTCTCCCGTGCAACTTGGCTGCTAGTGCTCCTTTCATGCAGAAACTTAAGGTACTAGCTCATGTCCTAGGCACCAAATCCAGAAAGTCAATAATCCGTAGATAAAACTTGAATTATACTACTTCTTACTGGCTATTACAAAAAAGGGTAAAAAGTCAATAATCGATACCTAAAACTTGTATTGTAATGATTCTTACTGGCTATTACAACAACTTAGAAGCTTTATCTGTGTTCTACTATGGTGCTTTTAGTGTCTCCGCACACCGCAGCACGCGACATAGCTTTGCAAACGATAAGTACAACCGTTTCAGAGAGAAGAGCGGCCAATGTGACGATCTGGCTTAAAGTCGATTCGATAACAAATTACGAAAACGGACGGATTTCTCACGTTTTTACTACGTATGAACACTTTTCACTTTCTCCCGTGCAACTTGGCTGCTAGTGCCCCTTTCATGCAGAAACTTAAGGTACTAGCTCATGTCCAAGGCACCAAATCCAGAAAGTCAATAATCCGTAGATAAAACTTGAATTATACTACTTCTTACTGGCTATTACATCAACTTAGATGCTTCATCTGTTTTCCACTATGGTGCTTGTAGTGTCTCCGCATACCGCAGCACGCGACATAGCTTTGCAGACGATAAATGTAACCGTTTCAGACAGAAGAGCGGCCAATGTGACGATCTGGCTTTAAGTCGATTCGATAACAAATGACGAAAACGTTCGGATTTCTCAGGTTTTTACTACATATGAACCATTTTCACATTCTCGCGTGCAACCCGGCTGCTAGTCCACCTTTCATGCAGAATCTGAAGATCCTACCTCATGTCCAAGGCACCAAAGCCAGCTAGAAGTCAATAGTCGATAGATAAAACTTGAGTTATACTACTTCATACTGGCTATTACATCAACTTAGATGCTTCATCTGTGATTCACTATGGTGCTTTTAGTGTCTCCACATACCGCAGCACGCGACATAGCTTTGCAGACGGTAAGTACAACCGTTTCAGAGAGAAGAGCGGCCAATGTGACGACCTGGCTTTAAGTCGATTCGATAACATATGACGAAAACGGACGGATTTCTCAGGTTTTTACTACATATGAACACTTTTCACATTCACCCATAAAACGCGGCTGCTAGTCCTCCTTTCATGCAAAATCTTAAGTTCCTAGCTCATGTTAAGGCACCAAAGAAGGGTAAAATGTCAATAATCGATAGCTAAACTTGAATAGTACTACTTCTTACTGGCTATTACATCAACATAAAAGCTTCATCTGTGTTCTACTATGGTGCTTTTAGTGTCTCCGCATACCGCAGCATGCGACATAGCTTTGCAGACGATAAGTACAACCGTTTCAGAGAGAAGAACGGCCAATATGACGATCTGGATTTAAGTCGATTCGATAACAAATGACGAAAACGGACAGATTTCTCAGGTTTTTACTACATATGAACACTTTTCAGATTCTCCCTTGCAACGCGGCTGCTAGTCCTTCTTTCATGCAAAATCTTATGTTAATAGCTCATGTCCAAGGCGCCAAAGAAGGGTAAAAAGTCAATAATCGATACCTAAAACTTGAATTGTACCACTTCTTACTAGCTATTACATCAACTTAGAAGTTTCATCTGTGTTCAACTATGGTGCATTTAGTGTATCCGCATACCGCAGCACGCGACATAGCTTTGCAGGCGATAAGTACAACCGTTTCAGGGAGAAGAGCGGCCAATGTGACGATCTGTCTTTAAGTCGATTCGAATACAAATGACGAACACGGACGGGTTTCTCAGGTTTTTACTACATATGAACACTTCTCACATTCTCCCGTGCAACGCGGCTGCTAGTCCTCCTTTCATGCAAAATCTTATGTTCCTAGCACATGTCCAAGGCACCACAGAAGGGTAAAAAGTCAATAACCGATACCTAAAACTTGAATTGTACTACTTCTTACTGGCCATTACCTCAACTTAGACGCTTAATCTGTCTTCTACTATGGTGCTTTAGTGTTTCCGCATACCGCAGCACGCGACATAGCTTTGCAGACGATAAATGTAACCGTTTCAAACAGAAGAGCGCCCAATGTGACGATCTGGCTTTAAGTCGATTTGATGACAAATGACGAAAACGGACGGATTTCTAAGGTTCTTACTACATACGAACACTTTTCACATTCTCCCGTGCAACGCAGCTGCTAGTCCTCCTTCCATGCAAAATCATAAGTTCCTAGCGCATGTCCAAGGCACCAAAAAAGGGTAAAAAGTCAATAATCGGTTCCTAAAACTTGAATTGTACTACTTCTTACTGGCTATTACATCAACTTAGAAGCTTCATCTGTGTTCTACTATGGTGCATTTAGTGTCTCCCCATACCGCAGCACGCGACATAGCTTTGCAGACGATAAATGTAACGTTTTCAGACAGAACTGCGGCCAATGTGACGATCTAGCTTTAAGCCGATTCGATAACAAATGACGAAAACGGACAGATTTCTTAGGTTTTTACTACATATGAACACTTTTCACATTCTCCCGTGCACCGTGGCTGCTAGTCCTCCTTTCATGCAAAATCTTAAGGTCCTAGGTGATGTCCAAGCCACCAAAGTCGGCTAAAAAGTGAATAATCGACAACTAAAATATGAATTGTACTACTTCTTACTGGCTATTACTTCAACTTAGAAGCTTCTTCTGAGTTCTACTATGGTGCTTTTAGTCTATCCGCATACCGCAGCACGCGACATAACTTTGCAGACGATAAATGTAACCGTTTCAGAGAGAAGAGCGGCCAATGTGACGATCTGGCTTTAAATCGATTCGATAACAAATGACGAAAACGGACTGTTTTCTCAGGTTTTTACTACATATGAACACTTTTCACATTCTCCCGTACAACGCGGCTGCTAATCCTCCTTTCATGCAAAATCTTAAGGTCCTAGGTCATGTCCAAGCCACCACAGCCGGCTAAAAGTGAATAATCGACAGCTAAAACTTGAATTGTACTACTTCTTACTGGCTATTACTTCAACTTAGAAGCTACTTCTGTGTTCTACTATGGTGCTTTTATTCTCTCCGCATACCGCAGCACGCGACATAGCTTTGCAGATTATAAATGTAAACGATTCAGAGAGAAGAGCAGCCAATGTGACGATCTGGCTTTGAGTCGATTTGATAACAAATGACGAAAACGGACTGATTTCTCAGGTTTTTACTACATATGAACACTTTTCACATTCTCCCGTTTAACGCGGCTACTAGTCCTCCTTTCATGCAAAATGTTAAGGTCCTAGCTCATGTCCAAGGCACCAAAGCCAGCTAAGAAGTCAATAATTGATAACTAAAACTTGAATTGTACTACTTCTTACTGGCTATTACATCAACTTAGAAGCTTCATCTGTCTTCTACTATGGTGCTTTTAGTGTTTCCGCATACCGCAGCACGCTACATAGCTTTGCAGACGATAAATGTAACCGTTTCAAACAGAAGAGCGCCCCATGTGACGATCTGGCTTTAAGTCGATTTGATAACAAATGACGAAAACGGACGGATTTCTAAGTTTCTTACTAAATATGAACACTTTTCACATTCTCCCGTGCAACGCAGCTGCTAGTCCTCCTTCCATGCTAAATCATAAGTTCCTAGCGCATGTCCAAGGCACCAAAAAATTGTAAAAAGTCAATAATCGGTACCTAAAACTTGAATTGTACTACTACTTACTGGCTATTACATCAACTTAGAAGCTTCATCTCTGATCAACAATGGTGCTTTTAATGTCTCCGCATACCGCAGCACGCGATATAGCTTTGCAGACGATAATTTACAACCATTTCATAGAGAAGAGCGGCCAATGTGACGATCTGCCTTTAACTCGATTGGATAAGAAATGACGATAACGGACGGAATTCTCACGTTTATACTACATATGAACCCTTTTCACATTCTCTCGTGCAACGCGGCTGCTACTACTCCTTTCATGTAAAATCTTATGGTTCCACCTCTTGTCCAAGGCACCAAAGCCGGCTAAAAATCAATAATCGATAACCAAAACTTGAATTGTACTGCTTCTTACTGGCTATTGTTTCAACTTATAAGCTTCTTCTGTGTTCTACTATGCTGCTTTTAGTGTCTCCGCATACCGCAGCACGCGACATAGCTTTGCAGACGATAAATATATTATTTTATTTATTTATTTATGCATTTATTTTACCTGGCAAGATTAGGGCCTTCAGGCCCTCTCTTACACCTAACCAGGCATACTCAGGTTGAACGAGTTACAGTTTCTACTTAACATTAAGGACATATAGCCTATGATGCTGTATTGATGTTAAAGAAAAAAATAGATATTATAACAGTAGTATAATGATAATTATAACAATAAAAAATAATTATAACAATCAATAATAATAATAATAATAATAATAATAATAGTAATAATAATAATAATAATAATAATAGTAATAATAATAATAATAATGACTATGTATATGAAAGTAAACATACTTTTCTTTTCTGAATGTCAGTCCCATTGTTAGTTGGGAATTTTCTCGTTATGTTCTTGCAGCTTGTGAGTTATTCTCATCGAGCAGAGACATAAGACGATAGAATGGGGTGAAAGAGATATATAAGAGGTAGATAGGTTAGAGGAAGAGAAATAGAACGGTAAAATTCGAAGCTGTGATGGAGAGGAGAAAGAAAGAGATGGGAGGGGCACAAGAATGGTGGTTATACCGTCCCTAATATGTAAGCTTTGAGTTCCCTCTTGAATGTTGAGTAGTTCTGGATAAGACGCAGATCACAGGGGAGCGCGTTCCATAGTCGTACGGCTGAGATGGAGAATGACACGGAGAAAGATTTTGTGTTATGTAAAGGTACAGCCAAGATGATAGACGTATCCGATCTGGTGTTGCGATTGTGGAATGACGATAGGTGTTTAATGTGAGAAGATAAGTATTGGGGGCACCAGTGGCTAAGAAATCGATGAAGTAAGCACATCGTGTGGAGATCGCGTGCCGTATGTGGGCGTATCCAACCTAGCTGGGAGTATGAAGGACTGATATGATCATACAACCGAATATTGCACACGTATCTAACGCAAGCATTCATCACTAGCTCGAGGCATCTAGAATTTTCACTATTTGTGCCGTGTTGAACTACATCGCAGTAGTAAAGATTAGGCAAGACTAGTGTTTGGACTAATTTTTGTTTAACATGGGTTGGAAATATTTTCCTAAACTTTTGAATTGCATGTAGGGAGGAGAGCGATTTCCGGCAAGCTGTGACTGTTTGTTCTTCCCAGTTTAGGTGTTCATCCAAGATTATTCCAAGGTCTTTTACTGTTTTTTGGTATGGTAGTTGGGTACCATTGAGGAGTATTTTAGGGACTGTTTCGCGAAAGTACCGGCTGATTAACTTTGGATGAGATATAAGTATGACCTGGGATTTCTTGGGGTTTAGTTTCAGACCTAGGTTCTGTGCCCATCGAGAAACAGAACAAAGATCTGCGTTCATACTCGCTACTGCGCCAGCAATGTTTTTGGGGCTTGCACTTATGTACAGTTGGATGTCGTCGGCATAAAGATGGTAGTTACAGGAGTGAATCACTGAAGAAATATCATTAATGTACAGTGAGAAGAGTAGTGGACCAAGGACGGAGCCTTGGGGAACTCCAGAGCGCACGCTTTTCCATGATGACTTTTCCGACCCACAAATGACTTGTTGACTTCTGTTTTTGAGGTAGCTGTCGAACCATTGTATTGCGCTGTTTGAGAAATTCAGCTGTTTCATTTTAATTAGTAATATATCGAAGTCAACTGTGTCAAAAGCATTGCTAAAGTCAAGCAGTGTTAGGATAGTAGCTTCACGTCTGTCCATAGCATGTTTAATGTCATCAGTTACTTTGATTAATGCGGTTGCTGTACTATGGTGCTTTCGAAAGCCTGACTGATATTCGTCATGGATGTTATGAGTTTTGAGGTAATCCGTCAGTTGTTCATGGACGATGTGCTCTAGGGCTTTAGAAATTGCAGGTAGTATGCTGATCGGCCTGTAGTCACCTGGCGACTTAGGGTTGTCAGTCTTGGGTATAGGCTTAATTAAACTTTGCTTCCACTCAGTAGGATATGTACTACTGACAAGAGACAGGTTGAAGATGTCTGTGATAACTGGAATAATAGTGTCTACGACGTTCTTAATCATGCCAATGCTCACTCCATCACTTCCTACTGCCTCGGAAGAGATTCTCATAATTGCCTTGTGTACTGTGCCGGTAGTGACATGTTTTAGGAAAAACTTGTCTCTCGAGAGATTGATATCTTGGGGCTGGTAATTTGTCGCCGCGTGGCAGTTTGCAGCTGTTGAGAAGAAATCGTTTAATTCTTCTGCAGACGCTTGATAAACAGCGTCAGATCTTCGCTTCCCTATACCGAAACTGCGCAGCTTTTTCCACAGTGCAGCAGGTTTTGATATGCCGCATACGACAGAGCGGGCATGTCTGATTTTGGCATTCCTCACGCTTTGCTTGGTTCTGTTTCGGAGTTTCCTATAAGCTTCGTACGCCTCGGGAGTTGGGTTACGCTTGAAGGCCCTATGTGCAGCATCACGTTTATTCATTAACTGACGTAATGCAGTGGTGAGCCACGGAGCGGGAGCTCTCTTTACCTTAAGAGTGCGTTGAGGAGCATGTTTATCATACAGTGCAATAATTTTGCGACATAATTGCCGAATTTTTTCGTCTAAAGTCGGTTCATCGTTTATATCATGCCAAGGGATGTCTGAGCAATCCTTTTGAAGAGCGTCATGGTTAACATTTTTTAAGTTTCTGTAGGTTACCAGGTGAGATTTTTCTTTGGTAGTATGCATTGAGTAATTTAAAAATATCACGTCATGAGCAGAGAGTCCCGGAGCGGATGTCTGATTGGCGCGGATTATTTTATCTGGTCGCTTTGTTGCTATTATATCTATGATTGTGTGGCTGTGTGGCGTGTGATGAGTTGGGTCCAGCGGTGTTAAACTCATATCATTGGAGTGGAACAGTCGCCTTAGTTTTTCGGCAGAGGGAGATTTTAACTGTAAGTCGATGTTTGTGTCGCCCATAATGATTATGTGTTCATACTGTGTCACGAGTGAGGACAGGGCAGACTGAAAGGAGGACATGGCACCGACGTTTGGAGGTTTATAGATTACTCCAATTAGCAGTTTCTGATTTGATGTATTTATTTCGAAAAACAAGAACTCTGCTTCTCCTTCGCCCTTTGCATCCGATGTGCATAGCACAGTAGGTGTCAGATCAGAGCGAACATAGGCACCCACACCACCCCCGCGTCGTGTTTCACGATCTGCCCTTAGGAGAGAGTAACCAGCGATTCGGATAGCGTCGGAAGAAATGTTTGGTTTCAACCAAGTTTCCGAGACGAGGATAATGTGGAACAGCGATTGGCAGAACAGGTCACAGAACTCGTCGAAGTGAGCCGTTAGCGACTGCGCGTTCGCGTGGGCCACAAAGAGCCCGCCGCCGGAACCGGTCCGTCCCATTGTGGCCGCCTGTAGGACCGAGCGCGCTCCGTTTACCTGCTGGCCGGAAGAGGGACAAAAGCTGGATTTCGCGGGGCAAGACATATTTACAGGTGTGTCCAAGGTCGTGACTGACTCAAGCGTCTGTGGACTAAAGGCGAAAAACACGCTGGAAGTATCGAAGAAGGGAGTGAAAAGAAAGATGGAAAGTGGCAGTAGTAGTTACGAAAAAGATAGTAGTAGTAGTAGTGGTAGTGGCGAAGATGGAAATAACAGATATAGAAAGGCGGTTGTAAGGAGATTCCTGTTAATGGAGGATGTTAATTCCCATTTGACTGACAATATGAATATACATGAGCACTTATAATAGACAAATAAAGAAACAATATTTTTGTGAAACAATTGACTGATTTTAAATAGAGTACTTATGGTACTTATAGAAATAACGGAGCAGTATTTAAGCTAAAAAAATGAAAAGAAAGAATAAAAAAAATATAACCGTCTCACAGAGAAATGCGGAAAATGTGACGATCTGGCTTTAAGTCGATTCGATAACAAATGACGAAAACGGACGGATTTCTCAGGTTTTTACTACATATGAACACTTTTCACATTCTCCCGTGCAACGCGGCTGCTAGTCCTCCTTTCATGCAAAATCTTAAGGTCCTAGGTCACGTCCAAGCCACCAAAGCCGGCTAAAAAGTGAATAATCGACAACTAAAACTTGAATTGTACTACTTCTTACTGGCTATTACTTCAACTTAGAAGCTTCTTCTGTGTTATACTATGGTGATTTTAGTGTTTCCGCATACCGCAGCATGCGACATAGCTTTGCAGACGATAAATATAACCGTCTCACAGAGAAATGCGGAAAATGTGACGATCTGGCTTTAAGTCGATTCGATAACAAATGACGAAAACGGACGGATTTCTCAGGTTTTTACTACATATGAACACTTTTCACATTCTCCCGTACAACGCGGCTGCTAATCCTCCTTTCATGCAAAATCTTAAGGTCCTAGGTCATGTCCAAGCCACCACAGCCGGCTAAAAGTGAATAATCGACAGCTAAAACTTGAATTGTACTACTTCTTACTGGCTATTACTTCAACTTAGAAGCTACTTCTGTGTTCTACTATGGTGCTTTTATTCTCTCCGCATACCGCAGCACGCGACATAGCTTTGCAGATTATAAATGTAAACGATTCAGAGAGAAGAGCGGCCAATGTGACGATCTGGCTTTGAGTCGATTTGATAACAAATGACGAAAACGGACTGATTTCTCAGGTTTTTACTACATATGAACACTTTTCACATTCTCCCGTACAACGCAGCTGCTAGTCCTTCTTTCATGCAATATGTTAAGGTCCTAGCTCATGTCCAAGGCACCAAAGCCAGCTAAAAAATCAATAATTGATAACTAAAACTTGAATAGTACTACTTCTTACTGGCTATTACATCAACTTTGAAGCTTCATCTGTCTTCTACTATGGTGCTTTTAGTGTCTCCGCATACCGCAGCACGCGACATAGCTTTGCAGACGATAAATGTAATCGTTTCAGACAGAAGAGCGCCCAATGTGACGATCTGGCTTTAAGTCGATTTGATAACAAATGACGAAAACGGACGGATTTCTCAGGTTTTTACTACATATGAACATTTTCACATTCTCCCGTGCAACGCGGCTGCTAGTCCTCCTTTCATGCAAAATCTTAAGGTCCTAGGTCACGTCCAAGCCACCAAAGCCGGCTAAAAAGTGAATAATCGACAACTAAAACTTGAATTGTACAACTTCTTACTGGCTATTACTTCAACTTAGAAGCTTCTTCTGTGTTATACTATGGTGCTTCTAGTGTCTCCGCATACAGCAGCACGCGACATGGCTTTGCAGACGATAAATGCAACCGTTTCAGACAGAAGTGCGGCCAATGTGACGAATTGGCTTTAAGTCGATTCGATAACAAATGACGAAAACGGACGGATTTCTAAGGTTCTTACTACATACGAACACTTTTCACATTCTCCCGTGCAACGCGGCTGCTAGTCCTCTTTTAATGCAAAATCGTAAGGTCCTAGGTCATGTCCAAGCCACCAAAGTCGGCTAAAAAGTGAATAATCGACAACTAAAACTTGAATTGTACTAGTTCTTACTGGCTATTACATCAACTTAGAAGCTTTTTCTGTGTTCTACTATGGTGATTTTAGTGTTTCCGCATACCGCACCACGCGACATAGCTTTGCAGTCGATAAATGTAACCGTTTCAGAGAGAAGAGCGGCCAATGTGACGATCTGGATTTAAGCCGATTCGATAACAACTGACGAAAACGGACGGATTTCTCAGGTGTTTACTACATATGAACACTTTTTACATTCTCCCGTGGAACGCAGCTGCTAGTCCTCCTTCCATGCAAAATCTTAAGTTCCTAGCTCATGTCCAAGGCACCAAAAAAGGGTAAAAAGTCAATAATCGATACCTAAAACTTGAATTGTACTACTTCTTACTGGCTATTACATCAACTTAGAAGTTTCATCTGTGTTGTACTATGGAGCGTTTAGTGTCTCCACATACCGCAGCACGCGACATAGCTTTGCAGACGATAAGTACAACCGTCTCAGAGAGAAAAGCGGCCAATGTGACGATCTGGCTTTAAGTCGATTCGGTAACAAATGACGAAAACGGACGGATTTCTCAGGTGTTTACTACATATGAACACTTTTCACATTCTCCCGTGCAATGCAGCTGCTAGTCCTCCTTCCATGCAAAATCTTAAGTCCCTAGCTCATGTCCAAGGCACCAAAAAAGGGTAAAAAGTCAATAATCGATACCTAAAACTTGAATTGTACTACTTCTTACTGGCTATTACTTCAACTTAGAAGCTTCTTCTGTGTTCTACTATGGTGATTTTAGTGTTTCCGCATACCGCAGCACGCGACATGGCTTTGCTGACGAAAAATGTAACCGATTCAGAGAGAAGAGCGGCCAATGTGACGATCTGGCTTGAAGCCGATTCGATAAATAATGACGAAAACGGACGGATTTCTCAGGTTTTTACTGCATATGAACACTTTTCACATTCTCCCGTGCAACGCGGCTGCTAGTCCTCCTTTCATGCAAAATCTTAAGGTCCTAGGTCATGTCCAAGGCACCAAAGTCGGCTAAAAAGTGAATAATTGATAACTAAAATATGAATTGTACTACTTCTTACTGGCTATTACTTCAACTTAGAACCTTCTTCTGTGTTCTACTATGGTGCTTTTAGTCTCTCCGCATACCGCAGTACGCGACATAGCTTTGCAGACGATAAATGTAACAGTTTCAGAGAAAAGAGCGGCCAATGTGACGATCTGGCTTTAAGTCGATTCGATAACAAATGACGAAAACGGACGGATTTCTCAGGCTTTTACTACATATGAACACTTTTCACATTCTCCCGTACTACGCGGCAGCTAGTCCTCCTTTCATGCAAAATGTTAAGGTCCTAGCTCATGTCCAAGGCACCAAAGCCAGCTAAAAAGTCAATAATTGATAACTAAAACTTGAATCGTACTACTTCTTACTGGCTATTACATAAACTTAGAAGCTTCATCTGTCTTCTACTATGGTGCTTTTAGTGTCTCCGCATACCGCAGCACGCGACATAGCTTTGCAGACGATAAATGTAACCGTTTCAGACAGAAGAGCGCCCAATGTGACGATCTGGCTTTAAGTCGATTTGATAACAAATGACGAAAACGGACGGAATTCTAAGGTTCTTACTACATATGAACACTTTTCACATTCTCCCGTGCAACGCGGCTGCTAGTCCTCTTTTCATGCAAAATCGTAAGGTCCTAGGTCATGTCCAAGCCACCAAAGTCGGCTAAAAAGTGAATAATCGACAACTAAAACTTGAATTGTACTAGTTCTTACTGGCTATTATATCAACGTAGAAGCTTCTTCTGTGTTCTACTATGGTGATTTTAGTGTTTCCGCATACCGCAGCACGGACATAGCTTTGCAGACGATAAATGTAACCGTTTCAGAGAGAAGAGCGGCCAATCTGACGATCTGGCTTTAAGCCGTTTCGATAACAAATGACGAAAACGGACGGATTTCTCAGGTGTTTACTACATATGAACACTTTTCACATTCTCCCGGGGAACGCAGCTGCTAGTCCTCCTTCCATGCAAAATCTTAAGTTCCTAGCTGATGTCCAAGGCACCAAAAAAGTGTAAAAAGTCAATAATCGACACCTAAAACTTGAATTGTACTACTTCTTACTTCCTATTACATCAACTTAGAAGTTTCATCTATGTTCTACTATGGAGCGTTTAGTGTCTCCGGATACCGCAGCACGCGACATAGCTTTGCAGACGATAAGTACAACCGTCTCAGAGAGAAAAGCGGTCAATGTGACGATCTGGCTTTAAGCCGATTCGATAACAAATGACGAAAACGGACGGATTTCTCAGGTGTTTACTACATATGAACACTTTTCACATTCTCCCGTGGAACGCAGCTGCTAGTCCTCCTTCCATGCAAAATCTTAAGTTCCTAGCTTATGTCCAAGGCACCAAAAAAGCGTAAAAAGTCAATAATCGATACCTAAAACTTGAATTGTACTACTTCTTACTGGCTATTACATCAACTTAGAAGTTTCATCTGTGTTCTACTATGGAGCTTTTAGTGTCTCCGGATACCGCAGCACGCGACATAGCTTTGCAGACGATAATTACAACCGTCTCAGAGAGAAAAGCGGCCAATGTGACGATCTGGCTTTAAGTCGATTCGGTAACAAATGACGAAAACGGACGGATTTCTCAGGTGTTTACTACATATGAACACTTTTCACATTCTCCCGTGCAATGCAGCTGCTAGTCCTCCTTCCATGCAAAATCTTAAGTCCCTAGCTCATGTCCAAGGCACCAAAAAAGGGTAAAAAGTCAATAATCGATACCTAAAACTTGAATTGTACTACTTCTTACTGGCTATTACTTCAACTTAGAAGCTTCTTCTGCGTTCTACTATGGTGATTTTAGTGTTTCGCATACCGCAGCACGCGACATGGCTTTGCTGACGAAAAATGTAACCGATTCAGAGAGAAGAGCGGCCAATGTGACGATCTGGCTTGAAGCCGATTCGATAACAAATGACGAAAACGGACGGATTTCTCAGGTTTTTACTGCATATGAACACTTTTCACATTCTCCCGTGCAACGCGGCTGCTAGTCCTCCTTTCATGCAAAATCTTAAGGTCCTAGGTCATGTCCAAGCCACCAAAGTCGGCTAAAATGTGAATAATTGATAACTAAAATATGAATTGTACTACTTCTTACTGGCTATTACTTCAACTTAGAACCTTCTTCTGTGTTCTACTATGGTGCTTTTAGTCTCTCCGCATACCGCAGTACGCGACATGGCTTTGCAGACGATAAATGTAACAGTTTCAGAGAAAAGAGCGGCCAATGTGACGATCTGGCTTTAAGTCGATTCGATAACAAATGTCGAAAACGGACGGATTTCTCAGGTTTTTACTACATATGAACACTTTTCACATTCTCCCGTACTACGCGGCTGCTAGTCCTCCTTTCATGCAAAATGTTAAGGTCCTAGCTCATGTCCAAAACACCAAAGCCAGCTAAAAAGTCAATAATTGATAACTAAAACTTGAATCGTACTACTTCTTACTGGCTATTACATAAACTTAGAAGCTTCATCTGTCTTCTACTATGGTGCTTTTAGTGTCTCCGCATACCGCAGCACGCGACATAGCTTTGCAGACGATAAATGTAACCGTTTCAGACAGAAGAGCGCCCAATGTGACGATCTGGCTTTAAGTCGATTTGATAACAAATGACGAAAACGGACGGAATTCTAAGGTTCTTACTACATATGAACACTGTTCACATTCTCCCGTGCAACGCGGCTGCTAGTCCTCTTTTCATGCCAAATCGTAAGGTCCTAGGTCATGTCCAAGCCACCAAAGTCGGCTAAAAAGTGAATAATCGACAACTAAAACTTGAATTGTACTAGTTCTTACTGGCTATTACATCAACGTAGAAGCTTCTTCTGTGTTCTACTATGGTGATTTTAGTGTTTCCGCATACCGCAGCACGGACATAGCTTTGCAGACGATAAATGTAACCGTTTCAGAGAGAAGAGCGGCCAATCTGACGATCTGGCTTTAAGCCGTTTCGATAACAAAAGACGAAAACGGACGGATTTCTCAGGTGTTTACTACATATGAACACTTTTCACATTCTCCCGGGGAACGCAGCTGCTAGTCCTCCTTCCATGCAAAATCTTAAGTTCCTAGCTCATGTCCAAGGCACCAAAAAAGTGTAAAAAGTCAATAATCGACACCTAAAACTTGAATTGTACTACTTCTTACTTCCTATTACATCAACTTAGAAGTTTCATCTATGTTCTACTATGGAGCGTTTAGTGTCTCCGGATACCGCAGCACGCGACATAGCTTTGCAGACGATAAGTACAACCGTCTCAGAGAGAAAAGCGGTCAATGTGACGATCTGGCTTTAAGCCGATTCGATAACAAATGACGAAAACGGACGGATTTCTCAGGTGTTTACTACATATGAACACTTTTCACATTCTCCCGTGGAACGCAGCTGCTAGTCCTCCTTCCATGCAAAATCTTAAGTTCCTAGCTTATGTCCAAGGCACCAAAAAAGCGTAAAAAGTCAATAATCGATACCTAAAACTTGAATTGTACTACTTCTTACTGGCTATTACATCAACTTAGAAGTTTCATCTGTGTTCTACTATGGAGCTTTTAGTGTCTCCGGATACCGCAGCACGCGACATAGCTTTGCAGACGATAATTACAACCGTCTCAGAGAGAAAAGCGGCCAATGTGACGATCTGGCTTTAAGTCGATTCGATAACAAATTACGAAAACGGACGGATTTCTCAGGTGTTTACTACATATGAACACTTTTTACATTCTCCCGTGGAACGCAGCTGCTAGTCCTCCTTCCATGCAAAATCTTAAGTTCCTAGCTCATGTCCAAGGCACCAAAAAAGGGTAAAAAGTCAATAATCGATACCTAAAACTTGAATTGTACTACTTCTTACTGGCTATTACATCAACTTAGAAGTTTCATCTGTGTTGTACTATGGAGCGTTTAGTGCCTCCACATACCGCAGCACGCGACATAGCTTTGCAGACGATAAGTACAACCGTCTCAGAGAGAAAAGCGGCCAATGTGACGATCTGGCTTTAAGTCGATTCGGTAACAAATGACGAAAACGGACGGATTTCTCAGGTGTTTACTACATATGAACACTTTTCACATTCTCCCGTGCAATGCAGCTGCTAGTCCTCCTTCCATGCAAAATCTTAAGTCCCTAGCTCATGTCCAAGGCACCAAAAAAGGGTAAAAAGTCAATAATCGATACCTAAAACTTGAATTGTACTACTTCTTACTGGCTATTACTTCAACTTAGAAGCTTCTTCTGTGTTCTACTATGGTGATTTTAGTGTTTCCGCATACCGCAGCACGCGACATGGCTTTGCTGACGAAAAATGTAACCGATTCAGAGAGAAGAGCGGCCAATGTGACGATCTGGCTTGAAGCCGATTCGATAAATAATGACGAAAACGGACGGATTTCTCAGGTTTTTACTGCATATGAACACTTTTCACATTCTCCCGTGCAACGCGGCTGCTAGTCCTCCTTTCATGCAAAATCTTAAGGTCCTAGGTCATGTCCAAGGCACCAAAGTCGGCTAAAAAGTGAATAATTGATAACTAAAATATGAATTGTACTACTTCTTACTGGCTATTACTTCAACTTAGAACCTTCTTCTGTGTTCTACTATGGTGCTTTTAGTCTCTCCGCATACCGCAGTACGCGACATAGCTTTGCAGACGATAAATGTAACAGTTTCAGAGAAAAGAGCGGCCAATGTGACGATCTGGCTTTAAGTCGATTCGATAACAAATGACGAAAACGGACGGATTTCTCAGGCTTTTACTACATATGAACACTTTTCACATTCTCCCGTACTACGCGGCAGCTAGTCCTCCTTTCATGCAAAATGTTAAGGTCCTAGCTCATGTCCAAGGCACCAAAGCCAGCTAAAAAGTCAATAATTGATAACTAAAACTTGAATCGTACTACTTCTTACTGGCTATTACATAAACTTAGAAGCTTCATCTGTCTTCTACTATGGTGCTTTTAGTGTCTCCGCATACCGCAGCACGCGACATAGCTTTGCAGACGATAAATGTAACCGTTTCAGACAGAAGAGCGCCCAATGTGACGATCTGGCTTTAAGTCGATTTGATAACAAATGACGAAAACGGACGGAATTCTAAGGTTCTTACTACATATGAACACTTTTCACATTCTCCCGTGCAACGCGGCTGCTAGTCCTCTTTTCATGCAAAATCGTAAGGTCCTAGGTCATGTCCAAGCCACCAAAGTCGGCTAAAAAGTGAATAATCGACAACTAAAACTTGAATTGTACTAGTTCTTACTGGCTATTATATCAACGTAGAAGCTTCTTCTGTGTTCTACTATGGTGATTTTAGTGTTTCCGCATACCGCAGCACGGACATAGCTTTGCAGACGATAAATGTAACCGTTTCAGAGAGAAGAGCGGCCAATCTGACGATCTGGCTTTAAGCCGTTTCGATAACAAATGACGAAAACGGACGGATTTCTCAGGTGTTTACTACATATGAACACTTTTCACATTCTCCCGGGGAACGCAGCTGCTAGTCCTCCTTCCATGCAAAATCTTAAGTTCCTAGCTGATGTCCAAGGCACCAAAAAAGTGTAAAAAGTCAATAATCGACACCTAAAACTTGAATTGTACTACTTCTTACTTCCTATTACATCAACTTAGAAGTTTCATCTATGTTCTACTATGGAGCGTTTAGTGTCTCCGGATACCGCAGCACGCGACATAGCTTTGCAGACGATAAGTACAACCGTCTCAGAGAGAAAAGCGGTCAATGTGACGATCTGGCTTTAAGCCGATTCGATAACAAATGACGAAAACGGACGGATTTCTCAGGTGTTTACTACATATGAACACTTTTCACATTCTCCCGTGGAACGCAGCTGCTAGTCCTCCTTCCATGCAAAATCTTAAGTTCCTAGCTTATGTCCAAGGCACCAAAAAAGCGTAAAAAGTCAATAATCGATACCTAAAACTTGAATTGTACTACTTCTTACTGGCTATTACATCAACTTAGAAGTTTCATCTGTGTTCTACTATGGAGCTTTTAGTGTCTCCGGATACCGCAGCACGCGACATAGCTTTGCAGACGATAATTACAACCGTCTCAGAGAGAAAAGCGGCCAATGTGACGATCTGGCTTTAAGTCGATTCGGTAACAAATGACGAAAACGGACGGATTTCTCAGGTGTTTACTACATATGAACACTTTTCACATTCTCCCGTGCAATGCAGCTGCTAGTCCTCCTTCCATGCAAAATCTTAAGTCCCTAGCTCATGTCCAAGGCACCAAAAAAGGGTAAAAAGTCAATAATCGATACCTAAAACTTGAATTGTACTACTTCTTACTGGCTATTACTTCAACTTAGAAGCTTCTTCTGCGTTCTACTATGGTGATTTTAGTGTTTCGCATACCGCAGCACGCGACATGGCTTTGCTGACGAAAAATGTAACCGATTCAGAGAGAAGAGCGGCCAATGTGACGATCTGGCTTGAAGCCGATTCGATAACAAATGACGAAAACGGACGGATTTCTCAGGTTTTTACTGCATATGAACACTTTTCACATTCTCCCGTGCAACGCGGCTGCTAGTCCTCCTTTCATGCAAAATCTTAAGGTCCTAGGTCATGTCCAAGCCACCAAAGTCGGCTAAAATGTGAATAATTGATAACTAAAATATGAATTGTACTACTTCTTACTGGCTATTACTTCAACTTAGAACCTTCTTCTGTGTTCTACTATGGTGCTTTTAGTCTCTCCGCATACCGCAGTACGCGACATGGCTTTGCAGACGATAAATGTAACAGTTTCAGAGAAAAGAGCGGCCAATGTGACGATCTGGCTTTAAGTCGATTCGATAACAAATGTCGAAAACGGACGGATTTCTCAGGTTTTTACTACATATGAACACTTTTCACATTCTCCCGTACTACGCGGCTGCTAGTCCTCCTTTCATGCAAAATGTTAAGGTCCTAGCTCATGTCCAAAACACCAAAGCCAGCTAAAAAGTCAATAATTGATAACTAAAACTTGAATCGTACTACTTCTTACTGGCTATTACATAAACTTAGAAGCTTCATCTGTCTTCTACTATGGTGCTTTTAGTGTCTCCGCATACCGCAGCACGCGACATAGCTTTGCAGACGATAAATGTAACCGTTTCAGACAGAAGAGCGCCCAATGTGACGATCTGGCTTTAAGTCGATTTGATAACAAATGACGAAAACGGACGGAATTCTAAGGTTCTTACTACATATGAACACTGTTCACATTCTCCCGTGCAACGCGGCTGCTAGTCCTCTTTTCATGCAAAATCGTAAGGTCCTAGGTCATGTCCAAGCCACCAAAGTCGGCTAAAAAGTGAATAATCGACAACTAAAACTTGAATTGTACTAGTTCTTACTGGCTATTACATCAACGTAGAAGCTTCTTCTGTGTTCTACTATGGTGATTTTAGTGTTTCCGCATACCGCAGCACGGACATAGCTTTGCAGACGATAAATGTAACCGTTTCAGAGAGAAGAGCGGCCAATCTGACGATCTGGCTTTAAGCCGTTTCGATAACAAAAGACGAAAACGGACGGATTTCTCAGGTGTTTACTACATATGAACACTTTTCACATTCTCCCGGGGAACGCAGCTGCTAGTCCTCCTTCCATGCAAAATCTTAAGTTCCTAGCTCATGTCCAAGGCACCAAAAAAGTGTAAAAAGTCAATAATCGACACCTAAAACTTGAATTGTACTACTTCTTACTTCCTATTACATCAACTTAGAAGTTTCATCTATGTTCTACTATGGAGCGTTTAGTGTCTCCGGATACCGCAGCACGCGACATAGCTTTGCAGACGATAAGTACAACCGTCTCAGAGAGAAAAGCGGTCAATGTGACGATCTGGCTTTAAGCCGATTCGATAACAAATGACGAAAACGGACGGATTTCTCAGGTGTTTACTACATATGAACACTTTTCACATTCTCCCGTGGAACGCAGCTGCTAGTCCTCCTTCCATGCAAAATCTTAAGTTCCTAGCTTATGTCCAAGGCACCAAAAAAGCGTAAAAAGTCAATAATCGATACCTAAAACTTGAATTGTACTACTTCTTACTGGCTATTACATCAACTTAGAAGTTTCATCTGTGTTCTACTATGGAGCTTTTAGTGTCTCCGGATACCGCAGCACGCGACATAGCTTTGCAGACGATAATTACAACCGTCTCAGAGAGAAAAGCGGCCAATGTGACGATCTGGCTTTAAGTCGATTCGATAACAAATGACGAAAACGGACGGATTTCTCAGGTGTTTACTACATATGAACACTTTTCACATAATCGCGTGCAACGCAGCTGCTAGTCCTCCTTCCATGCAATATCTTAAGTTCCTAGCTCATGTCCAAGGCACCAAAAAAGGGTAAAAAGTCAATAATCGATACCTAAAACTTGAATTGTACTACTTCTTCCTGGCTATTACTTCAACTTAGAAGCTTCTTCAGTGTTCTACTATGGTGATTTTAGTGTTTCCGCATACCGCAGCACGCGACATAGCTTTGCTGACGATAAATGTAACCGTTTCAGAGAGAAGAGCGGCCAATGTGACGATCTGGCTTTAAGCCGATTCGATAACAAATGACGAAATCGGACGGATTTCTCAGGTTTTTCTAAATATGAACACTTTTCACATTCTCCCGTGCAACGCGGCTGCTAGTCCTCCTTACATGCAAAATCTTAAGGTCCTAGGTCATGTCCAAGCCACCAAAGGCGGCTAAAAAGTGAATAATCGACAACTAAAACTTGAATTGTACTACTTCTTACTGGCTATTACATCAACTTAGAAGCTTCATCTGTCTTCTACTATGGTGCTTTTAGTGTCTCCGCATACCGCAGCACGCGACATAGCTTTGCAGACGATAAATGTAACCGTTTCAGACAGACGTGCGGCCAATGTGACGAATTGGCTTTAGGTCGATTCGATAACAAATGACGAAAACGTACGGATTTCTCAGGTTTTTACTACATATGAATACTTTTAAGATTCTCCCTTGCAACTCGGCTGCTAGTCCTATTTTCATGCAGAATCTTAAAGTCCTAGCTCATGTCCAACTCACCAAAGCAAGCTAAATAGTCAATAATCGATACCTAAAACTTGAATTGTACTACTTCTTACTGGCTATTACTTCAACTTATAAGCTTCTTCTGTGTTCCACTATGGTGCTTATAGTGTCTTCGCATACCGCAGCACGCGACATAGCTTTGCAGACGATAAATGTAACCGTCTCAGAGAGAAAAGCGGCCAATGTGATGATCTGGCTTTAAGTCGATTTGGTAACAAATGACGAAAACAGACGGATTTCTCAGGTTTTTACTACATATGAACTCTTTTCACATTCTCCAGTACAACGCTATTGTTAGTCCTCTTTTCATGCAAAATCGTAAGGTCCTAGGTCATGTCCAAGCCACCAAAGCCGGCTAAAAAGTGAATAATCGACAACAGAAACTTGAATTGTACTACGTCTTACTGGCTATTACTTCAACTTAGAAGCTTATTCTGTGTTCTACTATGGTGCTTTTAGTCTCTCCGCAGACCGCAGCACGCGAAATAGCTTTGCAGACGATAAATGTAACTGTTTCAGAGAGAAGAGCGGCCAATGTGACATCTGGCTTTAAGTCGATTCGATGACAAATGACGATACCGGACGGCTTTCTCAGGTTTTTACTACATATGAACACTTTTCACATTCTCCCGTGCAACGCGGCTGCTAGTCCTCCTTTCATGCAAAATCTTAAGGTCCTAGGTCATGTCCAAGCCACCAAAGGCGGCTAAAATGTGAATAATCGACAACTAAAAGTAGAATTGTACTACTTCTTACTGGCTATTACTTCAACTTAGAAGCTTATTCTGTGTTCTACTCTGGTGCTTATTGTGTCTTCGCATACCGCAGCACGCGACATAGCTTTGCAGACGATAAATGTAACCGTCTTAGAGAGAAAAGCGACCAATGTGATGATCTGGCTTTAAGTCGATTCGATAACAAATGACGAAAACAGACGGATTTCTCAGGTGTTTACTACATATGAATACTTTTTACATTCTCCCGTACAACGCGGCTGCTAGTCCTCTTTTCATGCAAAATCTTAAGTTCCTAGCTCATGTCCAAGACACCAAAAAAGGGTAAAAAGTCAATAATCGATACCTAAAACTTGAATTGTACTACTTCTTACTGGCTATTACTTCAACTTAGAAGCTTCTTCTGTGTTCTACTATGGTGCTTATAGTGTCTTTGCATACCGCAGCACGTGACATAGCTTTGCAGACGATAAATGTAACTGTTTCAGACAGAAGTGCGGCCAATGTGACGATCTGGCTTTAAGTCGTTTCGATATCAAATGACGAAAACGGACGGATTTCACAGGTGTTTACTACATATGAACACTTTTTACATTCTCCCGTACAACGCGGCTGCTAGTCCTCTTTTCATGCAAAATGTTAAGGTCCTAGCTCATGTCCAAGGCACCAAAACCAGCTGAAAAGTCAATAATTGATAACTAAAACTTGAATTGTACTACTTCTTACTGGCTATTACATCAACTTAGAAGCTTCATCTGTCTTCTACTATGGTGCTTTTAGTGTCTCCGCATACCGCAGCACGCGACATAGCTTTGCAGACGACAAATGTAACCGTTTCAGACAGAAGAGCTTCCAATGTGATGATCTGGCTTTAAGTCGATTAGATAACAAAAGACGAAAACGGACGGATTTCTAAGGTTCTTACTACATATGAACACTTTTCACATTCTCCCGTGCAACGCGGCTGCTAGTCCTCATTTCATGCAAAATCTTAAGGTCCTAGGTCATGTCCAAGCCACCAAAAGCGGCTAAAAAGTGAATAATCGACAACTGAAACTTGAATTGTACTACTTCTTACTGGCTATTACTTCAACTTAGAAGCTTATTCTGTGTTCTACTATGGTGCTTTTAGTCTCTCCGCAGACCGCAGCACGCGAAATAGTTTTGCAGACGATAAATGTAACTGTTTCAGAGAGAAGAGCGGCCAATGTGACAATCTGGCTTTAAGTCGATTCGATGACAAAGGACGATACCGGACGGCTTTCTCAGGTTTTTACTACATATGAACACTTCTCACATTCTCCCGTGCAACGCGGCTGCTAGTCCTCCTTTCATGCAAAATCTTAAGGTCCTAGGTCATGTCCAAGCCACCAAAACCGGCTAAATAGTGAATAATCGAAAACTGAAACTTGAATTGTACTACTTCTTACTGGCTATTACTTCAACTTAGAAGCTTATTATGTGTTCTACTATGGTGCTTTTAGTCTCTCCGCAGACCGCAGCACGCGAAATAGCTTTGCAGACGATAAATATAACTGTTTCAGAAAGAAGAGCGGCCAATGTGACAATCTGGCTTTAAGTCGATTCGATGACAAATGACGATACCGGACGGCTTTCTCAGGTTTTTACTACATATGAACACTTGTCACATTCTCCCGTGCATCGCGGGTGCTAGTCCTCCTTTCATGCAAAATCTTAAGGTCCTAGGTCATGTCCAAGCCACCAAAGGCGGCTAAAATGTGAATAATCGACAACTAAAAGTAGAATTGTACTACTTCTTACTGGCTATTACTTCAACTTAGAAACTTCTTCTGTGTTCTACTATGGTGCTTATAGTGTCTTCGCATACCGCAGCACGCGACATAGCTTTGCAGACGATAAATGTAACCGTCTCAGAGAGAAAAGCGGCCAATGTGATGATCTGGCTTTAAGTCGATTCGATAACAAATGACGAAAACGGACGGATTTCTCAGGTTTTTACTACATATGAACACTTTTCACATTCTCCCGTGCAACGCGGCTGCTAGTCCTCTTTTCATGCAAAATCGTAAGGTCCTAGGTCATGTCCAAGCCACCAAAGTCGGCTAAAAAGTGAATAATCGCCAACTAAAACTTGAATTGTACTACTTCTTACTGGCTATTACATCAACATAGAAGCTTCTTCTGTGTTCTACTATGGTGCTTATAGTGTCTTCGCATACCGCAGCACGCGACATAGCGTTGCAGACGATAAATGTAACCGTTTCAGACAGAAGTGCGGCCAATGTGACGATCTGGCTTTAAGTCGTTTCGATATCAAATGACGAAAACGGACGGATTTCTCAGGTGTTTACTACATATGAACACTTTTTACATTCTCCCGTACAACGCGGCTGCTAGTCCTCCTTTCATGCAAAATCTTAATGTCCTAGGTCATGTCCAAGCCACCAAAGCCGGCTAAAAAGTGAATAATCGACAACTGAAACTTGAATTGTACTACTTCTTACTGGCTATTACATCAACTTAGAAGCTTCATCTGTCTTCTACTATGGTGCTTTTAGTGTCTCAGCATACCGCAGCACGCGACATAGCTTTTCAGACGATAAATGTAACCGTTTCAGACAGAAGAGCTTCCAATGTGACGATCTGGCTTTAAGTCGATTTGATAACAAATGACGAAAACGGACGGATTTCTAAGGTTCTTACTACATATGAACACTTTTCACATTCTCCCGTGCAACGCGGATGCTAGTCCTCATTTCATGCAAAATCATAAGGTCCTAGGTCATGTCCAAGCCACCATAGCCGGCTAAAAAGTGAATAATCGACAACTGAAACTTGAATTGTACTACTCCTTACTGGCTATTACATCAACTTAGAAGCTTCTTCTGTGTTCTACTATGGTGCTTATAGTGTCTTCGCATACCGCAGCACGCGACATAGCCTTGCAGACGATAAATGTAACCGTCTCAGAGAGAAGAGCGGCCAATGTGGCGATCTGGCTTTAAGTCGATTCGATAACAAATGACGAAAACGGACAGATTTTCAGGTGTATACTACATATGAACACTTTTCACATTCTCCCGTGCAACGCAGCTGCTAGTCCTCCTTCCATGCAAAATCTTAAGTTCCTAGCTCATGTCCAAGACACCAAAAAAGGGTAAAAAGTCAATAATCGATACCTAAAACTTGAATTGTACTACTTCTTACTGGCTATTACTTCAACTTAGAAGCTTCTTCTGTGTTCTACTATGGTGCTTATAGTGTCTTTGCATACCGCAGCACGTGACATAGCTTTGCAGACGATAAATGTAACCGTTTCAGACAGAAGTGCGGCCAATGTGACGATCTGGTTTTAAGTCGTTTCGATATCAAATGACGAAAACGGACGGATTTCACAGGTGTTTACTACATATGAACACTTTTTACATTCTCCCGTACAACGCGGCTGCTAGTCCTCCTTTCATGCAAAATCTTAATGTCCTAGGTCATGTCCAAGCCACCAAAGCCGGCTAAAAAGTGAATAATCGACAACTGAAACTTGAATTGTACTACTTCTTACTGGCTATTACATCAACTTAGAAGCTTCATCTGTCTTCTACTATGGTGCTTTTAGTGTCTCAGCATACCGCAGCACGCGACATAGCTTTTCAGACGATAAATGTAACCGTTTCAGACAGAAGAGCTTCCAATGTGACGATCTGGCTTTAAGTCGATTTGATAACAAATGACGAAAACGGACGGATTTCTAAGGTTCTTACTACATATTAACACTTTTCACATTCTCCCGTGCAACGCGGCTGCTAGTCCTCATTTCATGCAAAATCTTAAGGTCCTAGGTCATGTCCAAGCCACCAAAACCGGCTAAAAAGTGAATAATCGACAACTGAAACTTGAATTGTACTACTTCTTACTGGCTATTACTTCAACTTAGAAGCTTATTCTGTGTTCTACTATGGTGCTTTTAGTCTCCCCGCAGACCGCAGCACGCGAAATAGTTTTGCAGACGATAAATGTAACTGTTTCAGAGAGAAGAGCGGCCAATGTGACAATCTGGCTTTAAGTCGATTCGATGACAAAGGACGATACCGGACGGCTTTCTCAGGTTTTTACTACATATGAACACTTCTCACATTCTCCCGTGCAACGCGGCTGCTAGTCCTCCTTTCATGCAAAATCTTAAGGTCCTAGGTCATGTCCAAGCTACCAAAGGCGGCTAAAATGTGAATAATCGACAACTAAAAGTAGAATTGTACTACTTTTTACTGGCTGTTACTTCAACTTAGAAGCTTCTTCTGTGTTCTACTATGGTGCTTATAGTGTTTTCGCATACCGCAGCACGCGACATAGCTTTGCAGACGATAAATGTAACCGTCTTAGAGAGAAAAGCGGCCAATGTGATGATCTGGCTTTAAGTCGATTCGATAACAAATGACGAAAACAGACGGATTTCTCAGGTTTTTACTACATATGAACTCTTTTCACATTCTCCAGTGCAACGCTATTGTTAGTCCTCTTTTCATGCAAAATCGTAAGGTCCTAGGTCATGTCCAAGCCACCAAAGTCGGCTAAAAAGTGAATAATCGACAACTAAAACTTGAATTGTACTACTTCTTACTGGCTATTACTTCAACTTAGAAGCTTCTTCTGTGTTCTACTATGGTGCTTATAGTGTCTTCGCATACCGCAGCACGCGACATAGCTTTGCAGACGATAAATGTAACAGTTTCAGACAGAAGTGCGGCCAATGTGACGATTTGGCTTTAAGTCGTTTCGATATCAAATGACGAAAACGGACGGATTTCTCAGGTGTTTACTACATATAAACACTTTTTACATTCTCCCGTACAACGCGGCTGCTAGTCCTCCTTTCATGCAAAATGTTAAGGTCCTAGCTCATGTCCAAGGCACCAAAACCAGCTGAAAAGTCAATAATTGATAACTAAAACTTGAATTGTACTACTTCTTACTGGCTATTACATCAAATTAGAAGCTTCATCTGTCTTCTACTATGGTTCTTTTAGTGTCTCCGCATACCGCAGCACGCGACATAGCTTTGCAGACGATAAATGTAACCGTTTCAGAGAGAAGAGCGGCCAATGTGACGATCTGGCTTTAAGTCGATTTGATAACAAAAGACGAAAACGGACGGATTTCTAAGGTTCTTACTACATATGAACACTTTTCACATTCTCCCGTGCAACGCGGCTGCTAGTCGTCATTTCATGCAAAATCTTAAGGTCCTAGGTCATGTCCAAGCCACCAAAGCCGGCTAAAAAGTGAATAATCGACAACTGAAACTTGAATTGTACTACTTCTTACTGGCTATTACTTCAATTTAGAAGCTTCTTCTGTGTTATACTTTGGTGCTTTTAGTGTCTCCGCATACCGCAGCACGCTACATAGCTTTGCAGACGATAAGTACAACCGTATCTTAGAGAAGAGCGGCCAATGTGACGATCTGGCTTTAAGTCGATTCGATAACAACTGACGAAAACGGACGGATTTCTCAGGTTTTTACTACATATGAACACCTTTCACATTCTCCCGTGCAACTCGGCTGCTAGTCCTCCTTTAATGCAGAATCTTAAGGTCCTAGCTCATGTCTAAGGCACCAAAGCCAGCTAAAAGGTCAATAATCGATACCTGAAACTTGAATTTTACTACTTCTTACTGGCTATTACATCAACTTAGAAACTTCATCTGTGTTCTACTATGGTGCTTTTAGTGTCTCCGCATAACGCAGCACGCGACATAGCTTTGCGGACGATAAGTACAACCGTTTCTGAGAGAAGAGCGGCCAATGTGACGATCTGGCTTTAAGTCGATTCGATAACAAATGACGAAAACGGACGGATTTCTCAGGTTTTTACTACATATGAACACTTTTCACATTCTCCCGTGAAACACGGCTGCTAGTCCTCCTTTCATGAAGAATCTTAAGTTCCTAGCTCATGTCCAAGGCACCAAAGCCAGCTAAAAAGTCAATAATCGATACCTAAAACTTGAAATGTACTATTTTTTACTAGCTATTACATCAACTTAGATGCTTCATCTGTGTTCTGCTATGGTGCGTTTAGTGTCTCCGCATACCGCAGCACGCGACTTAGGTTTGCAGACGATAATTGTAACCGTTTCAGACAGAACAGTAGCCAAATAGACGATCGGGCTTTAAGTCGATTCGATATCAAATGACGAACACGGACGGATTTCTCAGGTTTTTACTACACATGAACACTTTTCACATTCTCCCGTGCAGCGCGGCTGCTAGTCCTCCGTTCATGCAGAATCTTAAGTTCCTAGCTCATGTCCAAGGCACCAAAAAAGGGTAAAAAGTCAATAATCGATAGCTAAAACTTCAATTTTACTACTTCTTACTGGCTATTACATCAACTTAGAAGCTTCATCTGTGTTCTACTATGGTGCTTTTAGTGTCCCCGCATACCGCAGCACGCGACATAGCCTTGCGGACGATAAGGACAACCGTTTCAGAAAGAAGAGCGGCCAATGTGACGATCTGGATTTAAGTCGATTTCATAACAAATGACGAAAACGGACGGATTTCTCAGGTTTTTACTACATATGAACACTTTTCACATTCTCCCGTGCAATTCGGCTGCTAGTCCTCCTTTCATGCAGAATCTGAAGGTCCTAGCTCATGTCCAAGGCACCAAAGCCAGCTAAAAAAGTCAATAATCGATACCTAAAAGTTGAATTGTAGTACTTCTTACTGGCTATTACATCAACTTAAAAGCTTCATCTGTGTTCTACTATGGTGCTTTTAGTGTCTCCGTACATCGCAGCACGCGACATAGGGTTGCGGACGATAAGTACAACCGTTTCAGGAGAAGAGCGGCGAATGTGACGATCTGGCTTTAAGTCGATTCGATAACAAATTACGAAAACGGACAGATTTCTCAGGTTTTTACTACATATGAACACTTTTCTCATTCTCCCGTGCAACTCGGCTGCTAGTCCTCCTTTCATGCAGAATCTTAAGGTCCTAGCTCATGTCCAAGGCACCAAAGCCAGCTAAAAAGTCAATAATCGATACCTAAAACTTGAATTGTACTACTTCTTAAAGGCTATTACTTCAAATTAGAAGCTTCATCTGTGTTCTACTATGGTGCTTTTAGTGTCTCCGCAAACCGCAGCACGCGACATAGCTTTGCGGACGATAAGTACAACCGTTTCAGAGAGAAGAGCGGCCAATGTGACGATCTGGCTTTAAGTCGATTCGATAACCAATGACGAAAACTTACAGGATTTCTCATGTTTTTACTACATATGAACACTTTTCTTATTCTCCCGTGCAACTCAGCTGCTAGTCCTCCGTTCATGCAGAATCTTAAGTTCCTAGCTCATGTCCAAGGCACCAAAAAAGGGTAAAAGTTCAATAATCGATAGCTAAAACTTCAATTTTACTACTTCTTACTGGCTATTACATCAACTTAGAAGCTTCATCTGTGTTCTACTATGGTGCTTTTAGTGTCTCCGCATACCGCAGCACGCGACATAGCCTTGCGGATGATAAGGACAACCGTTTCAGAAAGAAGAGCGGCCAATGTGACGATCTGGATTTAAGTCGATTCGATAACAAATTACGAATACAAACAGATTTCTCATTTTTTTACTACATATGAACACTTTTCTCATTCTCCCGTGCAACTCGGCTGCTAGTCCTCCTTTCATGCAGAATCTTAAGGTCCTAGCTCATGTCCAAGGCACCAAAGCCAGCTAAAAAGTCAATAATCGATACTTAAAACTTGAATTGTACTACTTCTTAATGGCTATTACTTCAAATTAGAAGCTTCATCTGTGTTCTACTATGGTGCTTTTAGTGTCTCCGCAAACCGCAGCACGCGACATAGCATTGCGGACGATAAGTACAACCGTTTCAGAGAGAAGAGCGGCCAATGTGACGATCTGGCTTTAAGTCGATTCGATAACAAATGACGAAAACGGACAGGATTTCTCATGTTTTTACTACATATGAACACTTTTCACATTCTCCCATGCAACTCTCTTGCTAGTCCTCCTTTCATGCAGAATCTTAAATTCCTAGCTCATGTCCAAGGCACCAAAGCCAGCTAAAACGTCAATAATCGATACCTAAAACTTGAATTTTACTACTTCTTTCTAGCTATTACATCAACTTAGATGCTTCATCTGTGTTCTACTATGGTGCTTTTAGTGTCTCCGCGTACCGCACCACGCGACATAGCTTTGCAGACGATAAATGTAACCGTTTCAGTCAGAAGAGCGGCCAATGTGACGATCTGGCTTTAGGTCGATTCGATAAGAAGTGACGAAAACGGACGGATTTCTCAGGTTTTTACTACGTATGAACACTTTTCACATTCTCCTGTGCAACTCGGCTGCTAGTCTTCCTTTCATGCACAATCTTAAGTTCCTAGCTCATGTCCAAGGCACCAAAGAAGGGTAAAAGTCAATAATCGATACCTAAAACTTGAATTGTACTACTTCTTACTGGCTATTACATCAACTTAGAAGCTTCATCTGTGTTCTACTATGGTGCTTTTAGTGTCTCCACATACCGCAGCACGCGACATAGCCTTGCGGACGATAAGGACAACCGTTTCAGAGAGAAGAGCAGCCAATGTGACGATCTCGATTTAAGTCGATTTCATAACAAATGACGAAAACGGAAGGATTTCTCAGGTTTTTACTACATATGAACACTTTTCACATTCTCCCGAGAAACTCGGCTGCTAGTCCTCCTTTGATGCAGAATCTGAAGGTCCTAGCTCACGTCCAAGGCACCAAAGCCAGCTAAAATGTCAATAATCGATACCTATAACTTGAATTTTTCTACTTCTTAATGGCTATTACATCAACTTAGAAGCTTCATCTGTGTACTACTATGGTGCTTTTAGTGTCTCCGCATATCGCAGCACGCGACATAGCTTTGCGGACGATAAGTACAACCGTTTCAGGAGAAGAGCGGCGAATGTGACGATCTGGCTTTAAGTCGATTCGATAACAAATTACGAAAACGGACATATTTCTCATGTGTTTACTACATATGAACACTTTTCTCATTCTCCCGTGCATCTCGGCTGCTAGTCCTCCTTTCATGCAGAATCTTAAGGTCCTAGCTCATGGCCAAGGCACCAAAAGCCAGCTAAAAAGTCAATAATCGATACCTAAAACTTGAATTGTACTACTTCTTAATGGCTATTACTTCAAATTAGAAGCTTCATCTGTGTTCTACTATGGTGCTTTTAGTGTCTACGCATTCCGCAGCACGCGACATAGCCTTGCGGACGATAAGGACAACCGTTTCAGAGAGAAGAGCAGCCAATGTGACGATCTGAATTTAAGTCGATTTCATAACAAATGACGAAAACGGAAGGATTTCTCAGGTTTTTACTACATATGAACACTTTTCACATCCTCCCGAGCAACTCGGCTGTAGTCCTCCTTTGATGCAGAAACTGAAGGTCCTAGCTCATGTCCAAGGCACCAAAGCCAGCTAAAAAGTCAATAATCGATACCTAAAACTTGAATTGTAGTACTACTTAATGGCTATTACATCAACTTAGAAGCTTCATCTGTGTTCTACTATGGTGCTTTTAGTGTCTCCGCATATCGCAGCACGCGACATAGCTTTGCGGACGATAAGTACAACCGTTTCAGGAGAAGAGCGGCGAATGTGACGATCTGGCTTTAAGTCGATTCGATAACAAATTACGAAAACGGACAGATTTCTCAGGTGTTTACTACATATGAACACTTTTCTCATTCTCCCGTGCAACTCGGCTGCTTGTCCTCCTTTCATGCAGAATCTTAAGGTCCTAGCTCATGTCCAAGGCACCAAAGCCAGCTAAAACGTCAATAATCGATACCTAAAACTTGAATTGTACTACTTCTTAATGGCTAATTACTTCAAATTAGAAGCTTCATCTGTGTTCTACTATGGTGCTTTTAGTGTCTCCGCATACCGCAGCACGCGACATAGCTTTGCGGACGATAAGTACAACCGTTTCAGAGAGAAGAGCGGCCAATGTGACGATCTGGGTTTAAGTCGATTCGATAACAAATAACGAAAACGGACGGATTTTTCAGGTTTTTACTACATATGAACACTTTTCACATTCTCCCTTGCAACGCGGCTGCTAGTCTTCCTTTCATGCAAAATCTTAAGGTCCTAGGTCATGTCCAAGCCACCAAAGCCGTCTAAAAAGTGAATAATCGACAAGTAAAACTTGAATTGTACTACTTCTTACTGACTATTACATCAACTTAGAAGCTTCATCTGTGTTCTACTATGGTGCTTTTAGTGTCTCCGCATACCGCAGCACGCGACATAGCTTTGCAGACGATAAGTAAAACCGTTTCAGAGAGAAGAGTGGCCAATGTGACGATCTGGCTTTAAGTTGATTTGATAACTAATGACGAAAACGGACGGATTTCTCAGGTTTGTACTACATATGAACACTTTTCACATTCTCCCGTGCAACTCGGCTGCTAGTCCACCTTTCATGAAGAAACTTAAGTTCCTAGCTCATGTCCAAAGCACCAAAGCCAGCTAAAAAGTCAATAATCGATACCTAAAACTTGAATTGTACTATTTCTTACTAGCTATTACATCAACTTAGATGCTTCATCTGTGTTCTACTATGGTGCTTTTAATGTCTCCGCATACCGCAGCACGCGTCATAGTTTTGCAGACGATAAGTACAATCGTTTCAGAGAGAAGAGCTGCAAATGTGACGATCTGGCTTTAAGTCGATTCGATAACAAATGACGAAAACGGACGGATTTCTCAGGTTTTTACTACATATGAACACTTTTTACATTCTCCCATGCACACGTGGCTGCTAGTCCTCCTTTCATGAAAAATCTTAATATCCTAACTCATGTCCAAGGCACCAAAGAAGGGTAAAAAGTCAATATTCGATACCTAAAACTTGAATTGTACTACTTCTTACTGGCTATTACATCAACTTAGAAACTTCATCCGTGGTCTACTATGGTGCTTTTAGGGTCTCCACATACCGCAGCACGCGACATAGCTTTGCAGACGATAAGTACAACCGTTCCAGAGAGAAGAGCGGCCAATGTGGCGATCTGGCTTTAAGTCGATTCGATAACAAATGACGAAAACGGACGGATTCACAGGTTTTTACTACATATGAACACTTTTCACATTCTCCTGTGCAACTCGGCTACTAATCCTCCTTTCATGCAGAATCTTAAGGTCCTAGCTCATGTCCAAGGCACCAAAGAAGGGAAAAAGTCAATAATCGATAACTAAAACTTGAATTGTACTACTTCATACTGACTATTACATCAACTTAGAAGCTTCATCTGTGTTCTACTATGGTGCTTTTAGTGTCTCCGCATACCGCAGCACGCGACATAGCTTTGCAGACCATAAGTAAAACCGTTTCAGAGAGAAGAGCGGCCAATGTGACGATCTGGCTTTAAGTCGATTCGATAACAAATGACGAAATCGAACGGATTTCTCAGGTTTTTACTACATATGAACACTTTTCACATGCTCCCGTGCAACTCGGCTGCTAGTCCTCCTTTCATGCAGAATCTGAAGGTCCTAGCTCATGTCCAAGGCACCAAAGCCAGCTAAAAAGTCAATAATCGATACCTAAAACTTGAATTGTACTACTTCTTAATGGCTATTACTTCAAATTAGAAGCTTCATCTGTGTTCTACTATGGTGCTTTTAGTGTCTCCGCTTACCGCAGCACGCAACATAGCTTTGCGGACTATAAGTACAACCGTTTCAGAGAGAAGAGCGGCCAATGTGACGATCTGGCTTTAAGTCGATTCGATAAGAAATGACGAAAACGGACGGATTTCTCAGGTTTTTACTACGTATGAACACTTTTCACATTCTCCTGTGCAACTCGGCTGCTAGTCCTCCTTTCTTGCACAATCTTAAGTTCCTAGCTCATGTCCAAGGCACCAAAGAAGGGTAAAAATTCAATAATCGATACCTAAAACTTGAATTGTACTCCTTCTTACTGGCTATTACATCAACTTAGAACTTCATCTGTGTTCTACTATGGTGCTTATAGTGTCTCCCCATACCGCAGCACGCGACATACTTTTGCAGATGATAAGTACAACCGTTTCAGAGAGAAGAGCGGCCAATGTGACGATCTGGCTTTAAGTCGATTCGAAAACAAATGACGAAAACGGACGGATTTCTCAGGTTTTTACTACATATGATCACTTTTCACATTGTCCCATGCAACGCGGCTGCTAGTCCTCCTTTCATGCAAAATCTTTAGTTTCTAGCTCATGTCCAAGGCACCAAAGATGGGTAAAAAGTCAATAATCGATAACATAACTTGAATTATACTATTTCATACTGACTATTACATCAACTTAGAAGCTTCATCTGTGTTTTACTATGGTGCTTTTAGTGTCTGCGCATACCGCAGCACGCGACATAGCTTTGCAGACGAAAAGTACAACCGTTTCAGAGAGAAGAGCGGCAAATGTGACGATCTGGCTTTAAGTCGTTTCTATAACAAATGACGAAAACGGACGGATTTCTCAGGTTTTTACTACATATCAACACTCTTCACATTCTCCCGTGCAACTCGGCTGCTAGTCCTCCTTTCATGAAGAAACTTAAGTTCCTAGCTCATGTCCAAGGCACCAAAGCCAGCTAAAAAGTCAATAATCGAAACCTAAAACTTGATTTGTACTACTACTTAATGGCTATTACATCAACTTAGAAGCTTCATCTGTGTTCTACTATGGTGCTTTTAGTGTCTCCGCATGTCGCAGCACGCGACATAGCTTTGCGGACGATAAGTACAACCGTTTCAGGAGAAGAGCGGCGAATGTGACGATCTGGCTTTAAGTCGATTCGATAACAAATTACGAAAACGGACAGATTTCTCAGGTTTTTACTACATATGAACACTTTTCTCATTCTCCCGTGCAACTCGGCTGCTAGTCCTCCTTTCATGCAGAATCTTAAAGTCCTAGCTCATGTCCAAGGCACCAAAGCCAGCTAAAAAATCAATAATCGATACCTAAAACTTGAATTGTACTACTTCTTAATGGCTATTACTTCAAATTAGAAGCTTCATCTGTGTTCTACTATGGTGCTTTTAGTGTCTCCGCATACCGCAGCACGCGACATAGCTTTGCGGACGATAAGTACAACCGTTTCAGAGAGAAGAGCGGCCAATGTGACGATCTGGGTTTAAGTCGATTCGATAACAAATAACGAAAACGGACGGATTTCTCAGGATTTTACTACATATGAAGACTTTTCACATTCTCCCATGCAACTCTGCTGCTAGTCCTCCTTTCATGCAGAATCTTAAGCTCCTAGCTCATGTCCAAGACACCAAAGCCAGCTAAAACGTCAATAATCAATACCTAAAACTTGAATTTTACTACTTCTTTCTAGCTATTACATCAACTTAGATGCTTCATCTGTGTTCTACTATGGTGCATTTTGTGTCTCCGCGTACCGCACCACGCGACATAGCTTTGCAGACGATAAATGTAACCGTTTCAGTCAGAAGAGCGGCCAATGTGACGATCTGGGTTTAAGTCGATTCGATAACAAATGACGAAAACGGACGGATTTCTCAGGTTTTTACTACCTATGAACACTTTTCACATTGTCCCATGCAACGCGGCTGCTAGTCCTCCTTTTATGCAAAATCTTTAGTTTCTAGCTCATGTCCAAGGCACCAAAGATGGGTAAAAAGTCAACAATCGATAACAGAACTTGAATTATACTACTTCATACTAACTATTATATCAACTTAGAAGCTTCATTTGTGTTCTACTATGGTGCTTTTAGTGTCTCCGCATACCGCAGCACGCGACATAGCTTTGCAGACGATAAGTACAACCGTTTCAGAGAGAAGAGCGGCAAATGTGACGATCTGGCTTTAAGTCGATTCGATAACAAATGACGAAAACGGACGGATTTCTCAGGTTTTTACTACATATGAACACTTTTCACATTCTCCCGTGCAACGCGGCTGCTAGTCTTCCTTTCATGCAAAATCTTAAGGTCCTAGGTCATGTCCAAGCCACCAAAGCCGGCTAAAAAGTGAATAATCGACAACTAAAACTTGAATTGTACTACTTCTTACTGACTATTACATCAATTTAGAAGCTTCATCTGTGTTCTACTATGGTGCTTTTAGTGTCTCCGCATACCGCAGCACGCGACATAGCTTTGCAGACGATAAGTAAAACCGTTTCAGAGAGAAGAGTGGCCAATGTGACGATCTGGCTTTAAGTTGATTTGATAACTAATGACGAAAACGGACGGATTTCTCAGGTTTGTACTACATATGAACACTTTTCACATTCTCCCGTGCAACTCGGCTGCTAGTCCTCCTTTCATGAAGAAACTTAAGTTCCTAGCTCATGTCCAAAGCACCTAAGCCAGCTAAAAAGTCAATAATCGATACCTAAAACTTGAATTGTACTATTTCTTACTAGCTATTACATCAACTTAGATGCTTCATCTGTGTTCTACTATGGTGCTTTTAATGTCTCCGCATACCGCAGCACGCGTCATAGCTTTGCAGACGATAAGTACAATCGTTTCAGAGAGAAGAGCGGCAAATATGACGATCTGGCTTTAAGTCGATTCGATAACAAATGACGAAAACGGACGGATTTCTCAGGTTTTTACTACATATGAACACTTTTTACATTCTCCCATGCACACGTGGCTGCTAGTCCTCCTTTCATGCAAAATCTTAATATCCTAACTCATGTCCAAGGCACCAAAGAAGGGTAAAAAGTCAATAATCGATACCTAAAACTTGAATTGTACTACTTCTTACTGGCTATTACATCAACTTAGAAACTTCATCCGTGTTCTACTATGGTGCTTTTAGGGTCTCCACATACCGCAGCACGCGACATAGCTTTGCAGACGATAAGTACAACCGTTTCAGAGAGAAGAGCGGCCAATGTGGCGATCTGGCTTAAAGTCGATTCGATAACAAATGACGAAAACGGACGGATTCTCAGGTTTTTACTACATATGAACACTTTTCACTTTCTCCTGTGCAACTCGGCTACTAATCCTCCTTTCATGCAGAATCTTAAGGTCCTAGCTCATGTCCAAGGCACCAAAGAAGAGAAAAAGTCAATAATCGATAACAAAAACTTGAATTGTACTACTTCATACTGACTATTACATCAACTTGGAAGCTTCATCTGTGTTTTACTATGGTGCTTTTAGTGTCTCCGCATACCGCAGCACGCGACATAGCTTTGCAGACGATAAGTACAACCGTTCCAGAGAGAATAGCGGCAAATGTGACGATCTGGCTTTAAGTCGATTCGATAACAAATGACGAAAACGGACGGATTTCTCAGGTTTTTACTACATATGAACACTTTTCACATTCTCCCGTGCACACGCGGCTGCTAGTCCTCCTTTCATGCAAAATCTTAATATCCTAACTCATGTCCAAGGCACAAAAGAAGGGTAAAAAGTCAATAATCGATACCTAAAACTTGAATTGTATTACTTCTTACTGGCTATTACATCAACTTAGAAACTTCATCCGTGTTCTACTATGGTGCTTTTAGGGTCACCACATACCGCAGCACGCGACATAGCTTTGCAGACGATAAGTACAACCGTTTCAGAGAGAAGAGCGGCCAATGTGGCGATCTTGCTTTAAATCGATTCGATAACAAATGACGAAAACGGATGGATTTCTCAGGTTTTTACTACATATGAACACTTTTCACATTCTCCCGTGCAACGCGGCTGCTAGTCTTCCTTTCATGCAAAATCTTAAGGTCCTAGGTCATGTCCAAGCCACCAAAGTCGGCTAAAAATTTGATAATCGACAACTAAAACTTAAATAGTACTACCTCTTACTGGCTATTACTTCAACTTAGAAGCTTCTTCTGTGTTCTAATATGGTGCTTTTAATGTCTCCGCATACCGCAGCACGCGACATAGCTTTGCAGACGATAAATCGTCTCAGAGAGAAAACCGGCCAATGTGACGATCTGGCTTTATGTCGATACGATAACAAATGACGAAAACCCACGGATTTCTCAAGTTTTTACTACATATGAATACTTTTCACATTCTCCCGTGCAACGCGGCTGCTAGTCCTCCTTTCATGTAAAATCTTAAGGTTCCACCTCATGTCCAAGACACCAAAGCCGGCTAAAAAGTGAATAATCGATAACTAAAACTTGAATTGTACTACTTGTTACTGGCTATTACTTCAACTTAGAAGCTTCTTCTCTGTTCTACTATGGTGCTTTTAGTGTCTCCGCATACCGCAGCACGCGACATAGCTTTGCAGACGATAAATGTAACCGTTTCAGAGAGAAGAGCGGCCAATGTGACGATCTGGCTTTAAATCGATTCGATAACAAATGACGAAAACGGACGGATTTCTCAGGTTTTTGCTACATATGAACACTTTTCACATTCTCCCGTGCAACGCGGCTGCTAGTCTTAATTTCATGCAAAATCTTAAGGTCCTACGACATGTACAAGCCACCAAAGTCGGTTAAAAAGTGATTAATCGACAACTAAAACTTAAATAGTACTACTTCTTACTGGCTATTACTTCAACTTAGAAGCTTCTTCTGTGTTCTAATATGGTGCTATTAGTGTCTCTGCATACCGCAGCACGCGACATAGCTTTGCAGACGATAAATGTAACCGTATCAGAGAGAAAAGCGGCCTATGTGACTATCTGGCTTTAAGTCGATACGATAACATTATGATGAAAACCCAAGGATTACTCAGGTTTTTACTACATATGAACACTTTTCACATTCTCCCGTGCAACGCGGCTGCTAGTCCTCCTTTCATGCAAAATCTTAAGGTCCTAGGTCATGTCCAAGCCACCAAAGCCGGCTAAAAAGTGAATAATCGACAACTAAAACTTGAATTTTACTACTTCTTACTGGCTATTACTTCAACTTAAAAGCTCCTTCTGTGTTCTACTATGATGCTTTAAGTGTCTCCGCATACCGCAGCACGCGACATAGCTTTGCAGACGAAAAATGTAACCGTCTCAGAGAGAAAAGCTGCCAATGTGACAATCTGGCTTTAAGTCGATTCGATAACAAATGACGAAAATGGACAGATTTCTCAGGTTTTTACTACATATGAACACTTTTCACATTCTCCCATGCAACGCGGCAGCTAGTCCTCCATTCATGCAAAATCTTAAGGTCCTAGGTCATGTCCAAGCCACCAAAGCCGGCTAAAAAGTGAATAATCGACAACTAAAACTTGAATTGTACTACTTCTTACTGGCTATTACTTCAACATAGAAGCTTCTTCTGTGTTCTAATATGGTGCTTTTAGTGTCTCCGCATACCGCAGCACGCGACATAGCTTTGCTGACGATAAATGTAACCGTCTCAGAGAGAAAAGCGGCCAATGTGACGATCTGGCTTTAAGTCGATACGATAACAAATGACGAAAACGGACTGATTTCTCAGGTTTTTACTACATATGAACACTTTTCACATTCTCCCGTGCAACGCGGCTGCTAGTCCTCCTTTCATGCAAATCCTTAAGGTCCTAGGTCATATCCAAGCCACCAAAGTCGGCTAAAATGTGAATAACCTATAATTAAAACTTGAATTGTACTACTTCTTACTGGCTATTATTTCAACTTAGAAACTTATTCTGAGTTCTACTGTGGTGCTTTTAGTGTTTCCGTATACCGCAGCACGCGACATAGGTTTGCAGACGATAAATGTAACCGTTTCAGAGAGAAGAGCAGCCATTGTGACGTTCTGGCTTTAAATCGATTCGATAACAAATGACGAAAACGGACGGATATCTCAGGTTTTTACTACATATGAAAACTTTTCACATTCTCCCGTGCAACGCGGCTGCTAGTCCTCCTTTCATGTAAAATCTTAAGGTTCCACCTCATGTCCAATCCACCAAAGCCGGCTAAAAAGTGAATAATCGATAACTAAAAGTTGAATTGTACTACTTCTTACTGGCTATTACTTCAACTTAGTGCATCTTCTGTGTTCTACTATGGTCCTTTTAGTGTCTCCGCATACCGCAGCACGCGACATAGCTTTGCAGACGATTAATGTAACCGTCTCAGAGAGAAAAGCGGCCAATATGACGATCGGGCTTTAAGACGATTCGATAACAAATGACGAAAACGGACGGATTTCTCAGGTTTTTACTACATATGAACACTTTTCACATTCTCCCGTGCAACGCGGCTGCTAGTCCTCCTTTCATGCAAATCCTTAAGGTCCTAGGTCATATCCAAGCCACCAAAGCCGTCTAAAATGTGAATAATCTATAATTAAAACTTGAATTGTACTACTTCTTACTGGCTATTACTTCAACTTAGAAACTTATTCTGAGTTCTACTGTGGTGCTTTTAGTGTTTCCGTATACCGCAGCATTCGACATAGCTTTGCAGACGATAAATGTAACCGTTTCAGAGAGAAGAGCGGCCATTGTGACGATTTGGCTTTAAATCGATTCGATAACAAATGACGAAAACGGACGGATTTCTCAGGTTTTTACTACATATGAACACTTTTCACATTCTCCCGTGCAACGCGGCTACTAGTCCTCCTTTCATGCAAAATCGTAAGGTCCTAGGTCATGTCCAAGCCACCAAAGCCGGCTAAAAAGTGAATAATCGACAACTAAAACTTGAATTGTACTACTTCTTACTGGCTATTACTTCAACTTAGAAGCTTCTTCTGTGTTCTACTATGGTGCTTTTAGTGTTTCCGCATAACGCAGCACGCGACATAGCTTTGCAGACCATAAATGTAACCGTTTCAGAGAGAAGAGCGGCCAATGTGGCGATCTGGCTTTAAATCGATTCGATAACAAATGACGAAAACGGACGGATTTCTCAGGTTTTTACTACATATGAACACTTTTCACATTCTCCCGTGCAAAGCGGCTGCTAGTCTTCCTTTCTTGCAAAATCTTAAGGTCCTAAGACATGTCCAAGCCACCAAAGCCGGTTAAAAAGTGATTCAACGACAACTAAAACTTAAATAGTACTACTTTTTACTGGCTATTACTTCAACTTAGAAGCTTCTTCTCTGTTCTACTATGGTGCTTTTAGTGTTTCCGCATACCGCAGCACGCGACATAGCTTTGCAGACGATAAATGTAAACGTTTCGGAGAGAAGAGCGGCCACTGTGACGATCTGGCTTTATATCGATTCGATAACAAATGACGAAAACGGACGGATTTCTCAGGTTTTTACTACATATGAACACTTTTCACATTCTCCCGTGCAACGCGGCTGCTAGTCTTCCTGTCATGCAAAATCTTAATGTCCTCGGTCATGTCCAAGCCACCAAAGCCGGTTAAAATGTGATTAATCGACAACTAAAACTTAAATAGTACTACTACTTACTGGCTATTACTTCTACTTAGAAGCTTCTTCTGTGTTCTAATATGGTGCTTTTAGTGTCTCCGCATACCGCAGCATGCGACATAGCTTTGCAGACGATTAATGTAACCGTTTCAGAGAGAAGAGCGGCCAACGTGACGATCTGGCTTTAAATCGATTCGATAACAAATGACGAAAACGGACGGATTTCTCAGGTTTTTACTACATATGAACACTTTTCACATTCTCCCGTGCAACGCGGCTGCTAGTCTTCCTTTCATGCAAAATCTTAAGGTTCCACCTCATGTCCAAGCCACAAAGCTGGCTAAAACGTGAATAATCGATAACTAAAACTTGAATTGTACTACTTCTTACTGGCGATTACTTAGACTTAGAAGCTTCTTCTGTGTTCTACTATGGTGCTTTTAGTGTCTCCGCATACCGCAGCACGCGACATAGCTTTGCACACGATTAATGTAACCGTCTCAGAGTGAAATGCGGCCAATATGACGGTCGGGCTTTAATCGATTCGATAACAAATGACGAAAACGGACGGATTTCTCAGGTTTTTACTACATATGAACACTTTTCACATTCTCCCGTGCAACGCGGCTACTAGTCCTCCTTTCATGCAAAATCGTAAGGTCCTAGGTCATGTCCAAGCCACCAAAGCCGGCTAAAAAGTGAATAATCGACAACTAAAACTTGAATTGTACTACTTCTTACTGGCTATTACTTCAACTTAGAAGCTTCTTCTGTGATCTACTATGGTGCTTTTAGTGTTTCCGCATAACGCAGCACGCGACATAGCTTTGCAGACCATAAATGTAACCGTTTCAGAGAGAAGAGCGGCCAATGTGACGATCTGGCTTTAAATCGATTCGATAACAAATGACGAAAACGGACGGATTTCTCAGGTTTTTACTACATATGAACACTTTTCACATTCTCCCGTGCAACGCGGCGCTAGTCTTCCTTTCATGCAAAATGTTAAGGTCCTAGGTCATGTCCAACCCACCAAAGCCAGCTAAAAAGTGATTAATCGACAACTATAACTTGAATTGTACTACTTCTTACTTGCTATTACTTCAACTTATAAGCTTCTTCTGTGTTCTAATATGGTGCTTTTAGTGTCTCCGCATACCGCAGCACGCGACATAGCTTTGCAGACGATAAATGTAACCGTCTCAGAGAGAAGAGCGGCCAATGTGACGATCTGGCTTTAAATCGATTCGATAACAAATGACGAAAACGGACGGATTTCTCAGGTTTTTACTACATATGAACACTTTTCACATTCTCCAGTGCAACGCGGCTGCTAGTCTTCCTCTCATGCAAAATCTTAAGGTCCTAGGTCATGTCCAAGCCACCAAAGCCGGCTAAAAAGTGAATAATCGACAACTTAAACTTGAATTGTACTACTTCTTACTGGCGATTACTTAGACTTAGAAGCTTCTTCTGTGTTCTACTATGGTGCTTTTAGTGTCTCCGCATACCGCAGCATGCGACATAGCTTTGCAGACGATTAATGTAACCGTCTCAGAGAGAAAAGCGGCCAATGTGTCGATCTGAATTTAAGTCGATTCGATAACATATGACGAAAACGGACGGATTTCTCAGGTTTTTACTACATATGAACACTTTTCACATTCTCCCGTGCAACGCGGCTGCTAGTCTTCCTTTCATGCAAAATCTTAAGTTTCCACCTCATGTCCAAGCCACCAAAGCCGGCTAAAAAGTGAATAATCGATAACTAAAACTTGAATTGTACTACTTCTTACTGGCTATTACTTCAACTTAGTGCTTCTTCTGTGTTCTACTATGGTGCTTTTAATGTCTCCGCATACCGCAGCACGCGACATAGCTTTGCACACGATTAATGTAACCGTCTCAGAGAGAAAAGCGGCCAATATGACGATCGGGCTTTAAGTCGATTCGATAACAAATGACGAAAACGGACGGATTTCTCAGGTTTTTACTACATATGAACACTTTTCACATTCTCCCGTGCAACGCGGCTACTAGTCCTCCTTTCATGCAAAATCGTAAGGTCCTAGGTCATGTCCAAGCCACCAAAGCCGGCTAAAAAGTGAATAATCGACAACTAAAACTTGAATTGTACTACTTCTTACTGGCTATTACTTCAACTTAGAAGCTTCTTCTGTGTTCTACTATGGTGCTTTTAGTGTTTCCGCATAACGCAGCACGCGACATAGCTTTGCAGACCATAAATGTAACCGTTTCAGAGAGAAGAGCGGCCAATGTGGCGATCTGGCTTTAAATCGATTCGATAACAAATGACGAAAACGGACGGATTTCTCAGGTTTTTACTACATATGAACACTTTTCACATTCTCCCGTGCAACGCGGCTGCTAGTCTTCCTTTCTTGCAAAATCTTAAGGTCCTAAGACATGTCCAAGCCTCCTAAGCCGGTTAAAAAGTGATTCAACGACAACTAAAACTTAAATAGTACTACTTTTTACTGGCTATTACTTCAACTTAGAAGCTTCTTCTCTGTTCTACTATGGTGCTTTTACTGTTTCCGCATACCGCAGCACGCGACATAGCTTTGCAGACGATAAATGTAAACGTTTCGGAGAGAAGAGCGGCCACTGTGACGATCTGGCTTTAAATCGATTCGATAACAAATGACGAAAACGGACGGATTTCTCAGGTTTTTACTACATATGAACACTTTTCACATTCTCCCGTGCAACGCGGCTGCTAGTCTTCCTGTCATGCAAAATCTTAATGTCCTCGGTCATGTCCAAGCCACCAAAGCCGGTTAAAATGTGATTAATCGACAACTAAAACTTAAATAGTACTACTACTTACTGGCTATTACTTCTACTTAGAAGCTTCTTCTGTGTTCTAATATGGTGCTTTTAGTGTCTCCGCATACCGCAGCATGCGACATAGCTTTGCAGACGATTAATGTAACCGTTTCAGAGAGAAGAGCGGCCAACGTGACGATCTGGCTTTAAATCGATTCGATAACAAATGACGAAAACGGACGGATTTCTCAGGTTTTTACTACATATGAACACTTTTCACATTCTCCCGTGCAACGCGGCTCCTAGTCTTCCTTTCATGCAAAATCTTAAGGTTCCACCTCATGTCCAAGCCACCAAAGCTGGCTAAAACGTGAATAATCGATAACTAAAACTTGAATTGTACTACTTCTTACTGGCGATTACTTAGACTTAGAAGCTTCTTCTGTGTTCTACTATGGTGCTTTTAGTGTCTCCGCATACCGCAGCACGCGACATAGCTTTGCACACGATTAATGTAACCGTCTCAGAGTGAAATGCGGCCAATATGACGATCGGGCTTTAATCGATTCGATAACAAATGACGAAAACGGACGGATTTCTCAGGTTTTTACTACATATGAACACTTTTCACATTCTCCCGTGCAACGCGGCTACTAGTCCTCCTTTCATGCAAAATCGTAAGGTCCTAGGTCATGTCCAAGCCACCAATGCCGGCTAAAAAGTGAATAATCGACAACTAAAACTTGAATTGTACTACTTCTTACTGGCTATTACTTCAACTTAGAAGTTTCTTCTGTGATCTACTATGGTGCTTTTAGTGTTTCCGCATAACGCAGCACGCGACATAGCTTTGCAGACCATAAATGTAACCGTTTCAGAGAGAAGAGCGGCCAATGTGACGATCTGGCTTTAAATCGATTCGATAACAAATGACGAAAACGGACGGATTTCTCAGGTTTTTACTACATATGAACACTTTTCACATTCTCCCGTGCAACGCGGCGCTAGTCTTCCTTTCATGCAAAATGTTAAGGTCCTAGGTCATGTCCAACCCACCAAAGCCAGCTAAAAAGTGATTAATCGACAACTATAACTTGAATTGTACTACTTCTTACTTGCTATTACTTCAACTTATAAGCTTCTTCTGTGTTCTAATATGCTGCTTTTAGTGTCTCCGCATACCGCAGCACGCGACATAGCTTTGCAGACGATAAATGTAACCGTCTCATAGAGAAGAGCGGCCAATGTGACGATCTGGCTTTAAATCGATTCGATAACAAATGACGAAAACGGACGGATTTCTCAGGTTTTTACTACATATGAACACTTTTCACATTCTCCCGTGCAACGCGGCGCTAGTCTTCCTCTCATGCAAAATGTTAAGGTCCTAGGTCATGTCCAACCCACCAAAGCCAGCTAAAAAGTGATTAATCGACAACTATAACTTGAATTGTACTACTTTTTACTGGCTATTACTTCAACTTAGAAGCTTCTTCTCTGTTCTACTATGGTGCTTTTAGTGTTTCCGCATACCGCAGCACGCGACATAGCTTTGCAGACGATAAATGTAAACGTTTCGGAGAGAAGAGCGGCCACTGTGACGATCTGGCTTTAAATCGATTCGATAACAAATGACGAAAACGGACGGATTTCTCAGGTTTTTACTACATATGAACACTTTTCACATTCTCCCGTGCAACGCGGCTGCTAGTCTTCCTGTCATGCAAAATCTTAATGTCCTAGGTCATGTCCAAGCCACCAAAGCCGGTTAAAATGTGATTAATCGACAACTAAAACTTAAATAGTACTACTACTTACTGGCTATTACTTCTACTTAGAAGCTTCTTCTGTGTTCTAATATTGTGCTTTTAGTGTCTCCGCATACCGCAGCATGCGACATAGCTTTGCAGACGATTAATGTAACCGTTTCAGAGAGAAGAGCGGCCAACGTGACGATCTGGCTTTAAATCGATTCGATAACAAATGACGAAAACGGACGGATTTCTCAGGTTTTTACTACATATGAACACTTTTCACATTCTCCCGTGCAACGCGGCTCCTAGTCTTCCTTTCATGCAAAATCTTAAGGTTCCACCTCATGTCCAAGCCACCAAAGCTGGCTAAAACGTGAATAATCGATAACTAAAACTTGAATTGTACTACTTCTTACTGGCGATTACTTAGACTTAGAAGCTTCTTCTGTGTTCTACTATGGTGCTTTTAGTGTCTCCGCATACCGCAGCACGCGACATAGCTTTGCACACGATTAATGTAACCGTCTCAGAGTGAAATGCGGCCAATATGACGATCGGGCTTTAATCGATTCGATAACAAATGACGAAAACGGACGGATTTCTCAGGTTTTTACTACATATGAACACATTTCACATTCTCCCGTGCAACGCGGCTACTAGTCCTCCTTTCATGCAAAATCGTAAGGTCCTAGGTCATGTCCAAGCCACCAATGCCGGCTAAAAAGTGAATAATCGACAACTAAAACTTGAATTGTACTACTTCTTACTGGCTATTACTTCAACTTAGAAGTTTCTTCTGTGATCTACTATGGTGCTTTTAGTGTTTCCGCATAACGCAGCACGCGACATAGCTTTGCAGACCATAAATGTAACCGTTTCAGAGAGAAGAGCGGCCAATGTGACGATCTGGCTTTAAATCGATTCGATAACAAATGACGAAAACGGACGGATTTCTCAGGTTTTTACTACATATGAACACTTTTCACATTCTCCCGTGCAACGCGGCGCTAGTCTTCTTTCATGCAAAATGTTAAGGTCCTAGGTCATGTCCAACCCACCAAAGCCAGCTAAAAAGTGATTAATCGACAACTATAACTTGAATTGTACTACTTCTTACTTGCTATTACTTCAACTTATAAGCTTCTTCTGTGTTCTAATATGCTGCTTTTAGTGTCTCCGCATACCGCAGCACGCGACATAGCTTTGCAGACGATAAATGTAACCGTCTCAGAGAGAAGAGCCGCCAATGTGACGATCTGGCTTTAAATCGATTCGATAACAAATGACGAAAACGGACGGATTTCTCAGGTTTTTACTACATATGAACACTTTTCACATTCTCCCGTGCAACGCGGCGCTAGTCTTCCTCTCATGCAAAATGTTAAGGTCATAGGTCATGTCCAACCCACCAAAGCCAGCTAAAAAGTGATTAATCGACAACTATAACTTGAATTGTACTACTTCTTACTTGCTATTACTTCAACTTATAAGCTTCTTCTGTGTTCTAATATGCTGCTTTTAGTGTCTCCGCATACCGCAGCACGCGACATAGCTTTGCAGACCATAAATGTAACCGTCTCAGAGAGAAAAGAGGCCAATGTGTCGATCTGAATTTAAGTCGATTCGATAACAAATGACGAAAACGGACGGATTTCTCAGGTTTTTACTACATATGAACACTTTTCACATTCTCCCGTGCAACGCGGCTGCTAGTCCTCCTTTCATGCAAATCCTTAAGGTCTTAGGTCATATCCTAGCCACCAAAGCCGTCTAAAATGTGAATAATCTATATTAAAACTTGAATTGTACTACTTCTTACTGGCTATTACTTCAACTTAGAAACTTATTCTGAGTTCTACTGTGGTGCTTTTAGTGTTTCCGTATACCGCAGCATTCGACATAGCTTTGCAGACGATAAATGTAACCGTTTCAGAGAGAAGAGTGGCCATTGTGACGATCTGGCTTTAAATCGATTCGATAACAAATGACGAAAACGGACGGATTTCTCAGGTTTTTACTACATATGAACACTTTTCACATTCTCCCGTGCAACGCGGCTGCTAGTCTTCCTTTCTTGCAAAATCTTAAGGTCCTAGGACATGTCCAAGCCACCAAAGCCGGTTAAAAAGTGATTCAACGACAACTAAAACTTAAATAGTACTACTTTTTACTGGCTATTACTTCAACTTAGAAGCTTCTTCTGTGTTCTAATATGGTGCTTTTAGTGTCTCCGCATACCGCAGCACGCGACATAGCTTTGCAGACGATAAATGTAACAGTCTCAGAGAGAAAAGCGGCCAATGTGACGATCTGGCTTTAATTCGATACGGTAACAAATGACGAAAACCCATGGATTTCTTAGGTTTTTACTACATATGAACACTTTTCACATTCTCCCGTGCAACGCGGTTGTTAGTCCTCCTTTCGTACAAAATCTTAAGGTTCCATCTCATGTCCAAGCCACCAAAGCCGGCTAAAAAGTGAATAATCGATAACTAAAACTTGAATTGTACTACTTCTTACTGGCTATTACTTCAACTTAGAAGCTTCTTCTGTGTTCTACTATGGTGCTTTTAGTGTCTCCGCATACCGCAGCACGCGACATAGCTTTGCAGACCATTAATGTAACCGTCTCAGAGAGAAAAGCGGGCAATATGACGATCTGGCTTTGAGTCGATTCGATAACAAATGACGAAAACGGACGAATTTCTCAGGTTTTTACTACATATGAACACTTTTCACATTCTCCCGTGCAACGCGGCTGCTAGTCCTCCTTTCATGCAAAATCTTAAGGTCCTGGGTCATGTCCAAGCCACCAAAGCCGGCTAAAAAGTGAATAATCGACAACTAAAACTTGAATTGTACTACTTCTTACTGGCTCATACTTCAACTTATAAGCTTCTTCTGTGTTCTACTATGGTGCTTTTAGTGTTTCCGCATACCGTAGCACGCGACATAGCTTTGCAGACGATAAATGTAACCGTTTCAGAGAGAAGAGCGGCCAATGTGACGATCTGGCTTTAAATCGATTCGATAACAAATGACGAAAACGGACGGATTTCTCAGGTTTTTACTACATATGAACACTTTTCACATTCTCCCGTGCAACGCGGCTGCTAGTCTTCCTTTCTTGCAAAATCTTAAGGTCCTAGGACATGTCCAAGCCACCAAAGCCGGTTAAAAAGTGATTCAACGACAACTAAAACTTAAATAGTACTACTTTTTACTGGCTATTACTTCAACTCAGAAGCTTCTTCTCTGTTCTACTATGGTGCTTTTAGTGTTTCCGCATACCGCAGCACGCGACATAGCTTTGCAGACGATAAATGTAACCGTTTCGGAGAGAAGAGCGGCCACTGTGACGATCTGGCTTTAAATCGATTCGATAACAAATGACGAAAACGGACGGATTTCTCAGGTTTTTACTACATATGAACACTTTTCACATTCTCCCGTGCAACGCGGCTGCTAGTCTTCCTTTCATGCAAAATCTTAAGGTTCCACCTCATGTCCAAGCCACTAAAGCTGGCTAAAAAGTGAATAATCGATAACTAAAACTTGAATTGTACTACTTCTTACTGGCTATTACTTAGACTTAGAAGCATCTTCTGTGTTCTACTATGGTGCTTTTAGTGTCTCCGCATACCGCAGCATGCGACATAGCTTTTCAGACGATTAATGTAACCGTCTCAGAGAGAAAACCGGCCAATGTGTCGATCTGAATTTAAGTCGATTCGATATCAAATGACGAAAACGGACGGATTCCTCAGGTTTTTACTACATATGAACACTTTTCACATTCTCCCGTGCAACGCGGCTGCTAGTCTTCCTTTCACGCAAAATCTTAAGGTTCCACCTCATGTCCAAGCCACCAAAGCCGGCTAAAAAGTGAATAATCGATAACTAAAACTTGAATTTTACTACTTCTTACTGGCTATTGCTTCAACTTAGTGCTTCTTCTGTGTTCTACTATGGTGCTTTTAGTGTCTCCGCATACCGCAGCACGCGACATAGCTTTGCACACGATTAATGTAACCGTCTTAGAGAGAAAAGCGGCCAATATGACGATCGGGCTTTAAGTCGATTCGATAACAAATGACGGAAACGGACGGATTTCTCAGGTTTTTACTACATATGAACACTTTTCACATTCTCCCGTACAACGCGGCTACTAGTCCTCCTTTCATGCAAAATCGTAAGGTCCTAGGTCATGTCCAAGCCACCAAAGCCGGCTAAAAAGTGAATAATCGACAACTAAAACTTGAACTGTACTACTTCTTACTGGCTATTACTTCAACTTAGAAGCTTCTTCTGTGTTCTACTATGGTTCTTTTAGTGTTTCCGCATAACGCAGCACGCGACATAGCTTTGCAGACGATAAATGTAACCGTTTCAGAGAGAAGAGCGGCCAATGTGGCGATCTGGCTTTAAATCGATTCGATAACAAATGACGAAAACGGATGGATTTCTCAGGTTTTTACTACATATGAACACTTTTCACATTCTCCAGTGCAACGCGGCTGCTAGTCTTCCTCTCATGCAAAATCTTAAGGTCCTAGGTCATGTCCAAGCCACCAAAGCCGGCTAAAAAGTGAATAATCGACAACTTAAACTTGAATTTTTCTACTTCTTACTGGCTATTACTTCAACTTAGAAGCTTCTTCTGTGTTCTACTATGGTGCTTTTAGTGTCTCCGCATACCGCAGCACGCGACATAGCTTTGCAGACGATAAATGTAACCGTCTCAGAGAGAAAAGAGGCCAATTTGTCGATCTGAATTTAAGTCGATTCGATAACAAATGACGAAAACGGACGGATTTCTCAGGTTATTACTACATATGAACACTTTTCACATTCTCCCGTGCAACGCGGCTGCTAGTCCGCCTTTCATGCAAATCCTTAAGGTCCTAGGTCATATCCTAGCCACCAAAGCCGTCTAAAATGTGAATAATCTATATTAAAACTTGAATTGTACTACTTCTTACTGGCTATTACTTCAACTTAGAAACTTATTCTGAGTTCTACTGTGGTGCTTTTAGTGTTTCCGTATACCGCAGCATTCGACATAGCTTTGCAGACGATAAATGTAACCGTTTCAGAGAGAAGAGCGGCCATTGTGACGATCTGGCTTTAAATCGATTCGATAACAAATGACGAAAACGGACGGATTTCTCAGGTTTTTACTACATATGAACACTTTTCACATTCTCCCGTGCAACGCGGCTGCTAGTCTTCCTTTCTTGCAAAATCTTAAGGTCCTAGGACATGTCCAAGCCACCAAAGCCGGTTAAAAAGTGATTCAACGACAACTAAAACTTAAATAGTACTACTTTTTACTGGCTATTACGTCAACTTAGAAGCTTCTTCTGTGTTCTAATATGGTGCTTTTAGTGTCTCCGCATACCGCAGCACGCGACATAGCTTTGCAGACGATAAAAGTAACAGTCTCAGAGAGAAAAGCGGCCAATGTGACGATCTGGCTTTAATTCGATACGATAACAAATGACGAAAACCCATGGATTTCTTAGGTTTTTACTACATATGAACACATTTCACATTCTCCCGTGCAACGCGGTTGTTAGTCCTCCTTTCGTACAAAATCTTAAGGTTCCATCTCATGTCCAAGCCACCAAAGCCGGCTAAAAAGTGAATAATCGATAACTAAAACTTGAATTGTACTACTTCTTACTGGCTCATACTTCAACTTATAAGCTTCTTCTGTGTTCTACTATGGTGCTTTTAGTGTTTCCGCATACCGTAGCACGCGACATAGCTTTGCAGACGATAAATGTAACCGTTTCAGAGAGAAGAGCGGCCAATGTGACGATCTGGCTTTAAATCGATTCTATAACAAATGACGAAAACGGACGGATTTCTCAGGTTTTTACTACATATGAACACTTTTCACATTCTCCCGTGCAACGCGGCTGCTAGTCTTCCTCTCATGCAAAATCTTAAGGTCCTAGGTCATGTCCAAGCCACCAAAGCCGGCTAAAAAGTGAATAATCGACAACTTAAACTTGAATTTTTCTACTTCTTACTGGCTATTACTTCAACTTAGAAGCTTCTTCTGTGTTCTACTATGGTGCTTTTAGTGTCTCCGCATACCGCAGCACGCGACATAGCTTTGCAGACGATAAATGTAAACGTCTCAGAGAGAAAAGCGGCCAATGTGTCGATCTGAATTTAAGTCGAATCGATAACAAAATACGAAAACGGACGGATTTCTCAGGTTTTTACTACATATGAACACTTTTCACATTCTCCCGTGCAACGCGGCTGCTAGTCCTCCTTTCATGCAAATCCTTAAGGTCCTAGGTCATATCCAAGCCACCAAAGCCGTCTAAAATGTGAATAATCTATAATTAAAACTTGAATTGTACTACTTCTTACTGGCTATTACTTCAACTTAGAAACTTATTCTGAGTTTTACTGTGGTGCTTTTAGTGTTTCCGTATACCGCAGCATTCGACATAGCTTTGCAGACGATAAATGTAACCGTTTCAGAGAGAAGAGCGGCCATTGTGACGATCTGGCTTTAAATCGATTCGATAACAAATGACGAAAACGGACGGATTTCTCAGGTTTTTACTACATATGAACACTTTTCACATTCTCCCGTGCAACGCGGCTGCTAGTCTTCCTGTCTTGCAAAATCTTAAGGTCCTAGGACATGTCCAAGCCACCAAAGCCGGTTAAAAAGTGATTCAACGACAACTAAAACTTAAATAGTACTACTTTTTACTGGCTATTACTTCAACTCAGAAGCTTCTTCTCTGTTCTACTATGGTGCTTTTAGTGTTTCCGCATACCGCAGCACGCGACATAGCTTTGCAGACGATAAATGTAACCGTTTCGGAGAGAAGAGCGGCCACTGTGACGATCTGGCTTTAAATCGATTCGATAACAAATGACGAAAACGGACGGATTTCTCAGGTTTTTACTACATATGAACACTTTTCACATTCTCCCGTGCAACGCGGCTGCTAGTCTTCCTTTCATGCAAAATCTTAAGGTTCCACCTCATGTCCAAGCCACTAAAGCTGGCTAAAAAGTGAATAATCGATAACTAAAACTTGAATTGTACTACTTCTTACTGGCTATTACTTAGACTTAGAAGCTTCTTCTGTGTTCTACTATGGTGCTTTTAGTGTCTCCGCATACCGCAGCATGCGACATAGCTTTTCAGACGATTAATGTAACCGTCTCAGAGAGAAAACCGGCCAATGTGTCGATCTGAATTTAAGTCGATTCGATATCAAATGACGAAAACGGACGGATTCCTCAGGTTTTTACTACATATGAACACTTTTCACATTCTCCCGTGCAACGCGGCTGCTAGTCTTCCTTTCATGCAAAATCTTAAGGTTCCACCTCATGTCCAAGCCACCAAAGCCGGCTAAAAAGTGAATAATCGATAACTAAAACTTGAATTGTACTACTTCTTACTGGCTATTACTTCAACTTAGTGCTTCTTCTGTGTTCTACTATGTTGCTTTTAGTGTCTCCGCATACCGCAGCACGCGACATAGCTTTGCACACGATTAATGTAACCGTCTTAGAGAGAAAAGCGGCCAATATGACGATCGGGCTTTAAGTCGATTCGATAACAAATGACGGAAACGGACGGATTTCTCAGGTTTTTACTACATATGAACACTTTTCACATTCTCCCGTGCAACGCGGCTGCTAGTCCTCATTTCATGCAAAATCTTAAGGTCCTAGGTCATGTCCAACCCACCAAAGCCAGCTAAAAAGTGATTAATCGACAACTACAACTTGAATTGTACTACTTCTTACTGGCTATTACTTCAACTTATAAGCTTCTTCTGTGTTCTAATATGGTGCTTTTAGTGTCTCCGCATACCGCAGCACGCGACATAGCTTTGCAGACGATAAATGTAACCGTTTCGGAGAGAAGAGCGGCCAATGTGACGATCTGGCTTTTAATCGATTCGATAACAAATGACGAAAACGGACGGATTACTCAGGTTTTTACTAAATATGAACACTTTTCACATTCTCCCGTGCAACGCGGCTGCTAGTCCTCCTTTCATGCAAAATCTTAAGGTCCTGGGTCATGTCCAAGCCACCAAAGCCGGCTAAAAGGTGAATAATCGACAACTTAAACTTGAATTTTTCTACTTCTTACTGGCTATTACTTCAACTTAGAAGCTTCTTCTGTGTTCTACTATGGTGCTTTTAGTGTCTCCGCATACCGCAGCACGCGACATAGCTTTGCAGACGATAAATGTAACCGTCTCAGAGAGAAAAGCGGCCAATGTGTCGATCTGAATTTAAGTCGATTCGATAACAAATGACGAAAACGGACGGATTTCTCAGGTTTTTACTACATATGAACACTTTTCACATTCTCCCGTGCAACGCGGCTGCTAGTCTTCCTATCTTTCAAAATCTTAAGGTCCTAGGACATGTCCAAGCCACCAAAGCCGGTTAAAAAGTGAATAAACGACAACTAAAACTTAAATAGTACTACTTTTTACTGGCTATTACTTCAACTTAGAAGCTTCTTCTCTGTTCTACTATGGTGCTTTTAGTGTTTCCGCATACCGCAGCACGCGACATAGCTTTGCAGACGATAAATGTAACAGTCTCAGAGAGAAAAGCGGCCAATGTGTCGATCTGAATTTAAGTCGATTCGATAACAAATGACGAAAACGGACGGATTTCTCAGGTTTTTACTACATATGAACACTTTTCACATTCTCCCGTGCAACGCGGCTGCTAGACTTCCTTTCATGCAAAATCTTAGGGTCCTAGGACATGTCCAAGCCACCAAAGCCAGTTAAAAAGTGATTAATCGACAACTAAATCTTAAATATTACTACTTCTTACTGGCTATTACTTCAACTTAGAAGCTTCTTCTCTGTTCTACTATGGTGCTTTTAGTGTTTCCGCATACTGCAGCACGCGACATTGCTTTGCAGACGATAAATGTAACCGTTTCAGAGAGAATAGCGGCCAATGTGACGATCTGGCTTTAAATCGATTCGATAACAAATGATGAAAACGGACGGATTCTCAGGTTTTTACTACATATGAACACTTTTCACATTCTCCCGTGCAACGCGGCTGCTAGTCCTCCTTTCATGCGAATTCATAAGGTCCTAGGTCATATCCAAGCCACCAAAGCCGGCTAATATGTGAATAATCTATAATTAAAACTTGAATTGTACTACTTCTTACTGGCTATTACTTCAACTTAGAAGCTTATTCTGAGTTCTACTGTGGTGCTTTTAGTGTTTCCGTATACCGCAGCACGCGACATAGCTTTGCAGACGATAAATGTAACCGTTTCAGAGAGAAGAGCGGCCATTTTGACGATCTGGCTTTAAATCGATTCGATAACAAATGACGAAAACGGACGGATTTCTCAGGTTTTTACTACATATGAACACTTTTCACACCCTCTCGTGCAACGCGGCTGCTAGTCTTCCTTTCATGCAAAATCTTAAGGTTCCACCTCATTTCCAAGCCATCAAAGCCGGCTACAAAGTGAATAATCGACAACTAAAACTTGAATTGTACTACATCTTACTGGCTATTACTTCAACTTAGAAGCATCTTCTGTGTTCTACTATGGTGCTTATAGTGTCTCCGCATACCGCAGCACGCGACATAGCTTTGCAGGCGATAAATGTAACCGTTTCGGAGAGAAGAGCGGCCAATGTGACGATCTGGCTTTTAATCGATTCGATAACAAATGACGAAAACGGACGGATTACTCAGGTTTTTACTACATATGAACACTTTTCACATTCTCCCGGGCAACGCGGCTGCTAGTTTTCCTTTCATGCAAAATCTTAAGGTCCTAGGACATGTCCAAGCCTTCAAAGCTGGTTAAAAAGTGATTAAACGACAACTAAAACTTAAATAGTACTACTTCTTACTGGCTATTACTTCAACTTAGAAGCTTCTTCTCTGTTCTACTATGGTGCTTTTAGTGTTTCCGCATACCGCAGCACGCGACATAGCTTTGCAGACGATTAATGTAACAGTCTCAGAGTGAAAAGCGGCCAATATGACGATCTGGCTTTAAGTCGATTCGATAACAAATGACGAAAACGGACGGATTTCTCAGGTATTTACTACATATGAACACTTTTCACATTCTCCCGTGCAACGCGGCTGCTAGTACTCCTTTCATGCAAAATCTTAATGTATTAGGACATGTCCAAGCCACCAAAGCCGGTTAAAAAGTGATTAATCGACAACTAAAACTTAAATAGTACTACTTCTTACTGGCTATTACTTCAACTTAGAAGCTTCTTCTGTGTTCTACTATGGTGCATTTAGTGTCTCAGCATACCGCAGCACGCGACATAGCTTTGCAGACGATTAATGTAACCGTCTCAGAGAGAAAAAACCGGCCAATATGACGATCTGGCTTTAAGGCGATTCGATAACAAATGACGAAAACGGACGGATTTCTCAGGTTTTTACTACATATGAACACTTTTCACATTCTCCCGTGCAACGCGGCTACTAGTCCTCCTTTCATGCAAAATCCTAAGGTCCTAGGTCATGTCCAAGCCACCAAAGCCGGCTAAAAAGTGAATAATCGACAACTAAAACTTGAATTGTACTACTTCTTACTGGCTATTACTTCAACTTAGAAGCTTCTTCTGTGTTCTGCTATGGTGCTTTTAGTGTTTCCGCATACCGCAGCACGCGACATAGCTTTGCAGACGATAAATGTAACCGTTTCAGAGAGAATAGCGGCCAATGTGACAATCTGGCTTTAAATCGATTCGATAACAAATGACGAAAACGGACGGATTTCTCAGGTTTTTACTACATATGAACACTTTTCACATGATCCCGTGCAACGCGGCGCTAGTCTTCCTTTCATGCAAAATCTTAAGGTCCTAGGTCATGTCCAACCCACCAAAGCCAGCTAAAAAGTGATTAATCGATAACTAAATCTTGAATTGTACTACTTCTTACTGGCTATTACTTCAACTTATTAGCTTCTTCTGTGTTCTAATATGGTGCTTTTAGTGTCTCCGCATACCGCAGCACGCGACATAGCTTTGCAGACGATAAATGTAACCGATTCAGAGAGAAGAGCGGCCAATGTGAAGATCTGGCTTTAAATCGATTCGATAACAAATGATGGAAACGGACGGATTTCTCAGGTTTTTACTACATATGAACACTTTTCACATTCTCCCGTGCAACGCGGCTGCTAGTCTTCCTTTCATGCAAAATCTTAAGGTCCTAGGTCATGTCCAAGCCACCAAAGCCGGCTAAAAAGTGAATAATCGACAACTAAAACATGAATTGTACTACTTCTTACTGGCTATTACTTCAACTTAGAAGCTTCTTCTGTGTTCTACTATGGTGCTTTTAGTGTCTCCGCATACCGCAGCACGGGACATAGCTTTGCAGACGATAAATGTAACCGTCTCAGAGGAAAAAGCGGCCAATGTGTCGATCTGAATTTAAGTCGATGCTATAACAAATGACGAAAACGGACGGATTCTCAGGTTTTTACTACATATGAACACTTTTCACTTTCTCCCGTTGCAACGAGGCTGCTAGTCCTCCTTTCAAGCAAATTCGTAAGGTCCTAGGTCATATCCAAGCCACCAAAGCCGGCTAAAATATGAATAATCTATAATTAAAACTTGAATTGTACTACTTCTAACTGGCTATTACTTCAACTTAGAAGCTTATTCTGAGTTCTACTGTGGTGCTTTTAGTGTTTCCGTATACCGCAACACGCGACATAGCTTTGCAGACGATAAATGTAACCGTTTCAGAGAGAAGAGCGGCCATTGTGACGATCTGGCTTTAAATCGATTCGATAACAAATGACGAAAACGGACGGATTTCTCAGGTTTTTACTACATATGAACACTTTTCACATTCTCCCGTGCAACGCGGCTGCTAGTCTTCGTTTCATGCAAAATCTTAAGGTTCCACCTCATGTCCAAGCCACCAAAGCCGGCTAAAAAGTGATTAAACGACAACTAAAACTTAAATAGTACTACTTCTTAATGGCTATTACTTCAACTTAGAAGCTCCTTCTGTGTTCTACTATGGTGCTTTTTGTGTCTCCGCATACCGCAGCACACGACATAGCTTTGCAGACGATAAATGTAACCGTTTCGGAGAGAAGAGCGGCCAATGTGACGATCTGGCTTTAAATCGATTCGATAACAAATGACGAAAACGGACGGATTTCTCAGGTTTTTACTACATATGAACACTTTTCACATTCTCTCGTGCAACGCGGCTGCTAGTCTTCCTTTCATGCAAAATCGTATTTCCTAGGACATGTTCAAGCCACAAAAGCAGGTTAAAAAGTGATTAATCGACAACTAAAACTTAAATAGTACTACTTCATACTGGCTATTACTTCAACTTAGAAGCTTCTTCTCTTTTCTACTATGGTGCTTTTAGTGTCTCCGCATACCGCAGCACGCGACATAACTTTGCAGACGATAAATGTAACCGTTTCAGAGAGAAGAGCGGCCAATGTGACGATCTGGCTTTAAATCGATTCGATAACAAATGACGAAAACGGACGGATTTCTCAGGTTTTTACTACATATGAACACTTTTCACATTCTCCAGTGCAACGCGGCTGCTAGTCTTCCTCTCATGCAAAATCTTAAGGTCCTAGGTCATGTCCAAGCCACCAAAGCCGGCTAAAAAGTGAATAATCGACAACTTAAACTTGAATTTTTATACTTCTTACTGGCTATTACTTCAACTTAGAAGCTTCTTCTGTGTTCTACTATGGTGCTTTTAGTGTCTCCGCATACCGCAGCACGCGACATAGCTTTGCAGACGATAAATGTAACCGTCTCAGAGAGAAAAGCTTCCAATGTGTCGATCTGAATGTAAGTCGATTCGATAACAAATGACGAAAACGGACGGATTTCTCAGGTTTTTACTACATATGAACACTTTTCACATTCTCCCGTGCAACGCGGCTGCTAGTCCTCCTTTCATGCAAATCCTTAAGGTCCTAGGTCATATCCAAGCCACCAAAGCCGTCTAAAATGTGAATAATCTATAATTAAAACTTGAATTGTACTACTTCTTACTGGCTATTACTTCAACTTAGAAACTTATTCTGAGTTCTGCTGTGGTGCTTTTAGTGTTTCCGTATACCGCAGCATTCGACATAGCTTTGCAGACGATAAATGTAACCGTTTCAGAGAGAAGAGCGGCCATTGTGACGATCTGGCTTTAAATCGATTCGATAACAAATGACGTAAACGGACGGATTTCTCAGGTTTTTACTACATATGAACACTTTTCACATTCTCCCCTGCAACGCGGCTGCTAGTCTTATTTCTTGCAAAATCTTAAGGTCCTAGGACATGTCCAAGCCACCAAAGCCGGTTAAAAAGTGATTCAACGACAACTAAAACTTAAATAGTACTACTTCTTACTGGCTATTACTTCAACTTAGAAGCTTCTTCTCTGTTCTACTATGGTGCTTTTAGTGTTTCCGCATACCGCAGCACGCGACATAGCTTTGCAGACGATTAATGTAACAGTCTCAGAGAGAAAAGCGGCCAATATGACGATCTGGCTTTAAGTCGATTCGATAACAAATGACGAAAACGGACGGATTTCTCAGGTATTTACTACATATGAACACTTTTCACATTCTCCCGTGCAACGCGGCTGCTAGTCCTCCTTTCATGCAAAATTTTAATGTCCTAGGACATGTCCAAGCCACCAAAGCCGGTTAAAAAGTGATTAATCGACAACTAAAACTTAAATAGTACTACTTCTTACTGGCTATTACTTCAACTTAGAAGCTTCTTCTGTGTTCTACTATGGTGCATTTAGTGTCTCAGCATACCGCAGCACGCGACATAGCTTTGCAGACGATTAATGTAACCGTCTCAGAGAGAAAAAATCGGCCAATATGACGATCTGGCTTTAAGGCGATTCGATAACAAATGACGAAAACGGACGGATTTCTCAGGTTTTTACTACATATGAACACTTTTCACATTCTCCCGTGCAACGCGGCTACTAGTCCTCCTTTCATGCAAAATCGTAAGGTCCTAGGTCATGTCCAAGCCACCAAAGCCGGCTAAAAAGTGAATAATCGACAACTAAAACTTGAATTGTACTACTTCTTACTGGCTATTACTTCAACTTAGAAGCTTCTTCTGTGTTCTACTACGGTGCTTTTAGTGTTTCCGCATACCGCAGCACGCGACATAGCTTTGCAGACGATAAATGTAACCGTTTCAGAGAGAATAGCGGCCAATGTGACGATCTGGCTATAAATCGATTCGATAACAAATGACGAAAACGGACGGATTTCTCAGGTTTTTACTACATATGAACACTTTTCACATGCTCCCGTGCAACGCGGCGCTAGTCTTCCTTTCATGCAAAATCTTAAGGTCCTAGGTCATGTCCAACCCACCAAAGCCAGCTAAAAAGTGATTAATCGATAACTAAAACTTGAATTGTACTACTTCTTACTGGCTATTACTTCAACTTATTAGCTTCTTCTGTGTTCTAATATGGTGCTTTTAGTGTCTCCGCATACCGCAGCACGCGACATAGCTTTGCAGACGATAAATGTAACCGTCTCAGAGGGAAAAGCGGCCAATGTGTCGATCTGAATTTAAGTCGATGCGATAACAAATGACGAAAACGGACGGATTCTCAGGTTTTTACTACATATGAACACTTTTCACATTCTCCCGTGCAACGTGGCTGCTATTCCTCCTTTCAAGCAAATTCGTAAGGTCCTAGGTCATATCCAAGCCACCAAAGCCGGCTAAAATGTGAATAATCTATAATTAAAACTTGAATTGTACTACTTCTTACTGGCTATTACTTCAACTTAGAAGCTTATTCTGAGTTCTACTGTGGTGCTTTTAGTGTTTCCGTATACCGCAGCACGCGACATAGCTTTGCAGACGATAAATGTAACCGTTTCAGAGAGAAGAGCGGCCATTGTGACGATCTGGCTTTAAATCGATTCGATAACAAATGACGAAAACGGACGGATTTCTCAGGTTTTTACTACATATGAACACTTTTCACATTCTCCCGTGCAACGCGGCTGCTAGTCTTCCTTTCATGCAAAATCTTAAGGTCCTAGGTCATGTCCAAGCCACCAAAGCCGGCTAAAAAGTGAATAATCGACAACTAAAACATGAATTGTACTACTTCTTACTGGTTATTACTTCAACTTAGAAGCTTCTTCTGTGTTCTACTATGGTGCTTTTAGTGTCTCCGCATACCGCAGCACGGGACATAGCTTTGCAGACGATAAATGTAACCGTCTCAGAGGAAAAAGCGGCCAATGTGTCGATCTGAATTTAAGTCGATGCTATAACAAATGACGAAAACGGACGGATTCTCAGGTTTTTACTACATATGAACACTTTTCACATTCTCCCGTTGCAACGTGGCTGCTAGTCTTCCTTTCAAGCAAATTCGTAATGTCCTAGGTCATATCCAAGCCACCAAAGCCGGCTAAAAAATGAATAATCTATAATTAAAACTTGAATTGTACTACTTCTAACTGGCTATTACTTCAACTTAGAAGCTTATTCTGAGTTATACTGTGGTGCTTTTAGTGTTTCCGTATACCGCAACACGCGACATAGCTTTGGAGACGATAAATGTAACCGTTTCAGAGAGAAGAGCGGCCATTGTGACGATCTGGCTTTAAATCGATTCGATAACAAATGACGAAAACGGACGGATTTCTCAGGTTTTTACTACATATGAACACTTTTCACATTCTCCCGTGCAACGCGGCTGCTAGTCTTCGTTTCATGCAAAATCTTAAGGTTCCACCTCATGTCCAAGCCACCAAAGCCGGCTAAAAAGTGATTAAACGACAACTAAAACTTAAATAGTACTACTTCTTACTGGCTATTACTTCAACTTAGAAGCTTCTTCTGTGTTCTACTATGGTGCTTTTAGTGTCTCCGCATACCGCAGCACGCGACATAGCTTTGCAGACGATAAATGTAACTGTTTCGGAGAGAAGAGCGGCCAATGTGACGATCTGGCTTTAAATCGATTCGATAACAAATGACGAAAACGGACGGATTTCTCAGGTTTTTACTACATATGAACACTTTTCACATTCTCCCGTGCAACGCGGCTGCTAGTCTTCCTTTCATGCAAAATCGTATTTCCTAGGACATGTTCAAGCCACAAAAGCAGGTTAAAAAGTGATTAATCGACAACTAAAACTTAAATAGGCCTACTTCATACTGGCTATTACTTCAACTTAGAAGCTTCTTCTCTTTTCTACTATGGTGCTTTTGGTGTCTCCGCATACCGCAGCACGCGACATAGCTTTGCAGACGATTAATGTAACCGTCTCAGAGAGAATGCGGCCAATATGACGATCTGGCTTTAAGTCGATACGATAACAAATGACGAAAACGGACGGATTTCTCAGGTTTTTACTACATATGAACACTTTTCATATTCTCCCGTGCAACGCGGATGCTAGTCTTCATTTCATGCAAAATCTTAATGTCCTAGGACATGTCCAAGCCACCAAAACCGGTTAAAAAGTGATTAATCGACAACTAAAACTTAAATAGTACTACTTCTTACTGGCTATTACTTCAACTTAGAAGCTTCTTCTGTGTTCTAATATGATGCTTTTAGTGTTTCCGCATACCGCAGCACGCGACATACCTTTGCAGACGATAAATGTAACCGCCTCAGAGAGAAAAGCGGCCAATGTGACGATCTGGCTGTAAGTCGATACGATAACAAATGACGAAAACCCACGGATTTCTCAGGTTTTTACTACATATGAACACTTTTCACATTCTCCCGTGCAACGCGGCTGCTAGTCCTCCTTTCATGCAAAATCTTAAGGTTCCACCTCATGTCCAAGCCACCAAAGCCGGCTTAAAAGTGAATAATCGATAACTAAAACTTGAATTGTACTACTTCTTACTGGCTATTACTTCAACTTAGAAGCTTCTTCTGTGTTCAACTATGGTGCTTTTAGTGTCTCCGCATACCGCAGCACGCGACATAGCTTTGCAGACGATAAATGTAACCGTCTCAGAGAGAAAAGCGGCCAATGTGTCGATCTGGCTTTAAATCGATTCTATAACAAATGGCGAAAATGGACAGATTTCTCAGGTTTTTACTACATATGAACACTTTTCACATTCTCCCGTGCAACGCGGCTGCTAGTCCTCCTTTCATGCAAAATCTTAAGGTCCTAGGTCATGTCATAGCCACCAAAGCCGGCTAAAATGTGAATAATCGACAACTAAAACTTGAATTGTACTACTTCTTACTGCCTATTACTTCAACTTAGAAGCTTCTTCTGTGATCTACTATCGTGCTTTTATTGTCTCCGCATACCGCAGCGCGCGACATAGCTTTGCAGACGATAAATGTAACCGTCTCAGAGAGAAAAGCGGCCAATGTGACGATCTTGCTTTAAGTCGATTCGATAACAAATGACGAAAACGGACGGATTTCTCAGGTTTTTAATACATATGAACACTTTTCACATTCTCCCGTGCAACGCGGCTGCTAGTCCGCCTTTCATGCAAATTCTTAAGGTCCTAGGTCATATCCAAGCCACCAAAGCCGGCTAAAATGTGAATAATCTATAATTAAAACTTGAATTGTACTACTTCTTACAGGCTATTACTTCAACTTAGAAGCTTCTTCTGTGTTCTACTATGGTGCTTTTAGTGTCTCCGCATACCGCAGCATGCGACATAGCTTTGCAGACGATTAATGTAACCGTCTCAGAGAGAAAAGCGGCCAATGTGTCGATCTGAATTTAAGTCGATTCGATAACAAATGACGAAAACCGACGGATTTCTCAGGTTTTTACTACATATGAACACTTTTCACATTCTCCCGTGCAACGCGGCTGCTAGTCCTCCTTTCATGCAAATTCTTAAGGTCCTAGGTCATATCCAAGCCACCAAAGCGGGCTAAAATGTGAATAATCTATAATTAAAACTTGAATTGTACTACTTCTTACTGGCTATTACTTCAACTTAGAAGCTTATTCTGAGTTCTACAATGGTGCTTTTAGTGTTTCCGTATACCGCAGCACGCGACATAGCTTTGGAGACGATAAATGTAACCGCCTCAGAGAGAAAAGCGGCCAATGTGACGATCTGGCTTTAAGTCGATACGATAACAAATGACGAAAACCCACGGATTTCTCAGGTTTTTACTACATATGAACACTTTTCACATTCTCCCGTGCAACGCGGCTGCTAGTCCTCCTTTCATGCAAAATCTTAAGGTTCCACCTCATGTCCAAGCCACCAAAGCCGGCTAAAAAGTGAATAATCGATAACTAAAACTTGAATTGTACTACTTCTTACTGGCTATTACTTCAACTTAGAAGCTTCTTCTGTGTTCAACTATGGTGCTTTTAGTGTCTCCGCATACCGCAGCACGCGACATAGCTTTGCAGACGATTAATGTAACCGTCTCAGAGAGAAGAGCGGCCAATATGACGATCTGGCTTTAAGTCGATTCGATAACAAATGCCGAAAACGGACGATTTCTCAGGTTTTTACTACATATGAACACTTTTCACATTATCCCGTGCAACGCGGCTGCTAGTCCTCCTTTCATGCAAAATCTTAAGGTCCTAGGTCATGTCCAAGCCACTAAAGACGGCTAAAAAGTGAATAATCGACAACTAAAACTTGAATTGTACTACTTCTTTCTGGCTATTACTTCAACTTAGAAGCTTCTTCTGTGTTCTACTATGGTGTTTTATTGTCTCCGCATACCGCAGCGCGCGACATAGCTTTGCAGACGATAAATGTAACCGTCTCAGAGAGAAAAGCGGCCAATGTGACGATCTGGCTTTAAGTCGACTCGATAACAAATGACGAAAACGGACGGATTTCTCAGGTTTTTACTACATATGTGCACTTTTCACATTCTCCCATGCAACGCGGCTTCTAGTCCTCCTTTCAAGCAAATTCGTAAGGTCCTAGGTCATATCCAAGCCACCAAAGCCGGCTAAAATGTGAATAATCTATAATTAAAACTTGAATTGTACTACTTCTTACTGGCTATTACTTCAACTTAGAAGCTTATTCTGAGTTCTACTGTGGTGCTTTTAGTGTCTCCGCATACCGCAGCACGCGACATAGCTTTGCAGACGATAAATGTAACCGTCTCAGAGAGAAAAGCGGCCAATGTGGCGATCTGGCTTTAAGTCGATATGATAACAAATGACGAAAACCCACGGATTTCTCAGGTTTTTACTACATATGAACACTTTTCACATTCTCCCGTGCAACGCGGTTGCTATTCCTCCTTTCAAGCAAATTCGTAAGGTCCTAGGTCATATCCAAGCCACCAAAGCCGGCTAAAATGTGAATAATCTATAATTAAAACTTGAATTGTACTACTTCTTACTGGCTATTACTTCAACTTAGAAGCTTATTCTGAGTTCTACTGTGGTGCTTTTAGTGTTTCCGTATACCGCAGCACGCGACATAGCTTTGCAGACGATAAATGTAACCGTTTCAGAGAGAAGAGCGGCCATTGTGACGATCTGGCTTTAAATCGATTCGATAACAAATGACGAAAACGGACGGATTTCTCAGGTTTTTACTACATATGAACACTTTTCACATTCTCCCGTGCAACGCGGCTGCTAGTCTTCCTTTCATGCAAAATCTTAAGGTCCTAGGTCATGTCCAAGCCACCAAAGCCGGCTAAAAAGTGAATAATCGACAACTAAAACATGAATTGTACTACTTCTTACTGGCTATTACTTCAACTTAGAAGCTTCTTCTGTGTTCTGCTATGGTGCTTTTAGTGTCTCCGCATACCGCAGCACGGGACATAGCTTTGCAGACGATAAATGTAACCGTCTCAGAGGAAAAAGCGGCCAATGTGTCGATCTGAATTTAAGTCGATGCTATAACAAATGACGAAAACGGACGGATTCTCAGGTTTTTACTACATATGAACACTTTTCACATTCTCCCGTTGCAACGTGGCTGCTAGTCCTCCTTTCAAGCAAAGTCGTAAGGTCCTAGGTCATATCCAAGCCACCAAAGCCGGCTAAAATATGAATAATCTATAATTAGAACTTGAATTGTACTGCTTCTAACTGGCTATTACTTCAACTTAGAAGCTTATTCTGAGTTCTACTGTGGTGCTTTTAGTGTTTCCGTATACCGCAACACGCGACATAGCTTTGGAGACGATAAATGTATCCGTTTCAGAGAGAAGAGCGACCATTGTGACGATCTGGCTTTAAATCGATTCGATAACAAATGACGAAAACGGACGGATTTCTCAGGTTTTTACTACATATGAACACTTTTCACATTCTCCCGTGCAACGCGGCTGCTAGTCTTCGTTTCATGCAAAATCTTAAGGTTCCACCTCATGTCCAAGCCACCAAAGCCGGCTAAAAAGTGATTAAACGACAACTAAAACTTAAATAGTACTAATTCTTACTGGCTATTACTTCAACTTAGAAGCTTCTTCTGTGTTCTACTATGGTGCTTTTAGTGTCTCCGCATACCGCAGCACGCGACATAGCTTTGCAGACGATTAATGTAACCGTTTCGGAGAGAAGAGCGGCCAATGTGACGATCTGGCTTTAAATCGATTCGATAACAAATGACGAAAACGGACGGATTTCTCAGGTTTTTACTACATATGAACACTTTTCACATTCTCCCGTGCAACGCGGCTGCTAGTCTTCCTTTCATGCAAAATCGTATTTCCTAGGACATGTTCAAGCCACAAAAGCAGGTTAAAAAGTCATTAATCGACAACTAAAACTTAAATAGTACTACTTCTTACTGGCTATTACTTCAACTTAGAAGCTTCTTCTGTGTTCTAATATGATGCTTTTAGTGTTTCCGCATACCGCAGCACGCGACATACCTTTGCAGACGATAAATGTAACCGCCTCAGAGAGAAAAGCGGCCAATGTGACGATCTGGCTGTAAGTCGATACGATAACAAATGACGAAAACCCACGGATTTCTCAGGTTTTTACTACATATGAACACTTTTCACATTCTCCCGTGCAACGCGGCTGCTAGTCCTCCTTTCATGCAAAATCTTAAGGTTCCACCTCATGTCCAAGCCACCAAAGCCGGCTAAAAAGTGAATAATCGACAACTAAAACTTGAATTGTACTACTTCTTACTGGCTATTACTTCAACTTAGAAGCTTCTTCTGTGTTCTACTATGGTGCTTTTAGTGTCTCCGCATACCGCAGCACGCGACATAGCTTTGCAGACGATTAATGTAACCGTTTCGGAGAGAAGAGCGGCCAATGTGGCGATCTGGCTTTAAATCGATTCGATAACAAATGACGAAAACGGACGGATTTCTCAGGTTTTTACTACATATGAACACTTTTCACATTCTCCCGTGCAACGCGGCTGCTAGTCTTCCTTTCATGCAAAATCGTATTTCCTAGGACATGTTCAAGCCACAAAAGCAGGTTAAAAAGTCATTAATCGACAACTAAAACTTAAATAGTACTACTTCTTACTGGCTATTACTTCAACTTAGAAGCTTCTTCTGTGTTCTACTATGATGCTTTTATTGTCTCCGCATACCGCAGCGCGCGACATAGCTTTGCAGACGATAAATGTAACCGTCTCAGAGAGAAAAGCGGCCAATGTGACGATCTGGCTTTAAGTCGATTCGATAACAAATGACGAAAACGGACGGATTTCTCAGGTTTTTAATACATATGAACACTTTTCACATTCTCCCGTGCAACGCGGCTGCTAGTCCGCCTTTCATGCAAAATCTTAAGGTCCTAGGTCATATCCAAGCCACCAAAGCTGGCTAAAATGTGAATAATCTATAATTAAAACTTGAATTGTACTACTTCTTACAGGCTATTACTTCAACTTAGAAGCTTCTTCTGTGTTCTACTATGGTGCTTTTAGTGTCTCCGCATACCGCAGCATGCGACATAGCTTTGCAGACGATTAATGTAACCGTCTCAGAGAGAAAAGCGGCCAATGTGTCGATCTGAATTTAAGTCGATTCGATAACAAATGACGAAAACCGACGGATTTCTCAGGTTTTTACTACATATGAACACTTTTCACATTCTCCCGTGCAACGCGGCTGCTAGTCCTCCTTTCATGCAAAATCTTAAGGTCCTAGGTCATGTCAAAGCCACCATAGCCGGCTAAAAAGTGAATAATCGACAACTTAAACTTGAATTGTACTACTTCTTACTGGCTATTACTTCAACTTAGAAGCTTCTTCTGTGTTCTACTATGGTGTTTTATTGTCTCCGCATACCGCAGCGCGCGACATAGCTTTGCAGACGATAAATGTAACCGTCTCAGAGAGAAAAGCGGCCAATGTGACGATCTGGCTTTAAGTCGATTCGATAACAATGACGAAACCGGACGGATTTCTCAGGTTGTTACTACATATGAACACTTTTCACATTCTCCCGTGCAACGCGGCTGCTAGTCTTCCTTTCATGCAAAATCCTAAGGTCCTGCGTCATGTCCAACCCACCAAAGCCAGCTAAAACGTGATTAATCGACAACTACAACTTGAATTGTACTACTTCCTACTGGCTATTACTTCAACTTAGAAGCTTCTTCTGTGTTCTAATATGGTGCTTTTAGTGTCTCCGCATACCGCAGCACGCGACATAGCTTTGCAGACGATAAATGTAACCGTCTCAGAGAGAAAAGCGGCCAATGTGGCGATGTGGCTTTAAGTCGATATGATAACAAATGACGAAAACCCACGGATTTCTCAGGTTTTTACTACATATGAACACTTTTCACATTCTCCCGTGCAACGCGGCTGCTAGTCTTCCTTTCATGCAAAATCGTATTTCCTAGGACATGTTCAAGCCACAAAAGCAGGTTAAAAAGTGATTAATCGACAACTAAAACTTAAATAGTACTACTTCATACTGGCTATTACTTCAACTTAGAAGCTTCTTCTCTTTTCTACTATGGTGCTTTTGGTGTCTCCGCATACCGCAGCACGCGACATAGCTTTGCAGACGATTAATGTAACCGTCTCAGAGAGAATGCGGCCAATATGACGATCTGGCTTTAAGTCGATTCGATAACAAATGACGAAAACGGACGGATTTCTCAGGTTTTTACTACATATGAACACTTTTCATATTCTCCCGTGCAACGCGGATGCTAGTCTTCATTTCATGCAAAATCTTAATGTCCTAGGACATGTCCAAGCCACCAAAGCCGGCTAAAAAGTGAATAATCGATAACTAAAACTTGAATTGTACTACTTCTTACTGGCTATTACTTCAACTTAGAAGCTTCTTCTGTGTTCAACTATGGTGCTTTTAGTGTCTCCGCATACCGCAGCACGCGACATAGCTTTGCAGACGAAAAATGTAACCGTCTCAGAGAGAAAAGCGGCCAATGTGTCGATCTGGCTTTAAATCGATTCGATAACAAATGGCGAAAATGGACAGATTTCTCAGGTTTTTACTACATATGAACACTTTTCACATTCTCCCGTGCAACGCGGCTGCTAGTCCTCCTTTCATGCAAAATCTTAAGGTCCTAGGTCATGTCATAGCCACCAAAGCCGGCTAAAAAGTGAATAATCGACAACTAAAACTTGAATTGTACTACTTCTTACTGCCTATTACTTCAACTTAGAAGCTTCTTCTGTGTTCTACTATCGTGCTTTTATTGTCTCCGCATACCGCAGCGCGCGACATAGCTTTGCAGACGATAAATGTAACCGTCTCAGAGAGAAAAGCGGCCAATGTGACGATCTTGCTTTAAGTCGATTCGATAACAAATGACGAAAACGGACGGATTTCTCAGGTTTTTAATACATATGAACACTTTTCACATTCTCCCGTGCAACGCGGCTGCTAGTCCGCCTTTCATGCAAATTCTTAAGGTCCTAGGTCATATCCAAGCCACCAAAGCCGGCTAAAATGTGAATAATCTATAATTAAAACTTGAATTGTACTACTTCTTACAGGCTATTACTTCAACTTAGAAGCTTCTTCTGTGTTCTACTATGGTGCTTTCAGTGTCTCCGCATACCGCAGCATGCGACATAGCTTTGCAGACGATTAATGTAACCGTCTCAGAGAGAAAAGCGGCCAATGTGTCGATCTGAATTTAAGTCGATTCGATAACAAATGACGAAAACCGACGGATTTCTCAGGTTTTTACTACATATGAACACTTTTCACATTCTCCCGTGCAACGCGGCTGCTAGTCCTCCTTTCATGCAAATTCTTAAGGTCCTAGGTCATATCCAAGCCACCAAAGCCGGCTAAAATGTGAATAATCTATAATTAAAACTTGAATTGTACTACTTCTTACTGGCTATTACTTCAACTTAGAAGCTTATTCTGAGTTCTACAATGGTGCTTTTAGTGTTTCCGTATACCGCAGCACGCGACATAGCTTTGGAGACGATAAATGTAACCGCCTCAGAGAGAAAAGCGGCCAATGTGACGATCTGGCTTTAAGTCGATACGATAACAAATGACGAAAACCCACGGATTTCTCAGGTTTTTACTACATATGAACACTTTTCACATTCTCCCGTGCAACGCGGCTGCTAGTCCTCCTTTCATGCGAAATCTTAAGGTTCCACCTCATGTCCAAGCCACCAAAGCCGGCTAAAAAGTGAATAATCGATAACTAAAACTTGAATTGTACTACTTCTTACTGGCTATTACTTCAACTTAGAAGCTTCTTCTGTGTTCAACTATGGTGCTTTTAGTGTCTCCGCATACCGCAGCACGCGACATAGCTTTGCAGACGATTAATGTAACCGTCTCAGAGAGAAAAGCGGCCAATATGACGATCTGGCTTTAAGTCGATTCGATAACAAATGCCGAAAACGGACGATTTCTCAGGTTTTTACTACATATGAACACTTTTCACATTATCCCGTGCAACGCGGCTGCTAGTCCTCCTTTCATGCAAAATCTTAAGGTCCTAGGTCATGTCCAAGCCACTAAAGACGGCTAAAAAGTGAATAATCGACAACTAAAACTTGAATTGTACTACTTCTTACTGGCTATTACTTCAACTTAGAAGCTTCTTCTGTGTTCTACTATGGTGTTTTATTGTCTCCGCATACCGCAGCGCGCGACATAGCTTTGCAGACGATAAATGTAACCGTCTCAGAGAGAAAAGCGGCCAATGTGACGATCTGGCTTTAATTCGATTCGATAACAATGACGAAACCGGACGGATTTCTCAGGTTGTTACTACATATGAACACTTTTCACATTCTCCCGTGCAAGGCGGCTGCTAGTCTTCCTTTCATGCAAAATCCTAAGGTCCTACGTCATGTCCAACCCACCAAAGCCAGCTAAAACGTGATTAATCGACAACTACAACTTGAATTGTACTACTTCTTACTGGCTATTACTTCAACTTAGAAGCTTATTCTGTGTTCTAATATGGTGCTTTTAGTGTCTCCGCATACCGCAGCACGCGACATAGCTTTGCAGACGATAAATGTAACCGTCTCAGAGAGAAAAGCGGCCAATGTGGCGATCTGGCTTTAAGTCGATATGATAACAAATGACGAAAACCCACGGATTTCTCAGGTTTTTACTACATATGAACACTTTTCACATTCTCCCGTGCAACGCGGTTGCTATTCCTCCTTTCAAGCAAATTCGTAAGGTCCTAGGTCATATCCAAGCCACCAAAGCCGGCTAAAATGTGAATAATCTATAATTAAAACTTGAATTGTACTACTTCTTACTGGCTATTACTTCAACTTAGAAGCTTATTCTGAGTTCTACTGTGGTGCTTTTAGTGTTTCCGTATACCGCAGGACGCGACATACCTTTGCAGACGATAAATGTAACCGTCTCAGAGAGAAAAGCGGCCAATGTGTCGATCTGGCTTTAAATCGATTCGATAACAAATGGCGAAAATGGACAGATTTCTCAGGTTTTTACTACATATGAACACTTTTCACATTCTCCCGTGCAACGCGGCTGCTAGTCCTCCTTTCATGCAAAATCTTAAGGTCCTAGGTCATGTCATAGCCACAAAAGCCGGCTAAAAAGTGAATAATCGACAACTAAAACTTGAATTGTACTACTTCTTACTGCCTATTACTTCAACTTAGAAGCTTCTTCTGTGTTCTACTATCGTGCTTTTATTGTCTCCGCATACCGCAGCTCGCGACATAGCTTTGCAGACGATAAATGTAACCGTCTCAGAGAGAAAAGCGGCCAATGTGACGATCTTGCTTTAAGTCGATTCGATAACAAATGACGAAAACGGACGGATTTCTCAGGTTTTTAATACATATGAACACTTTTCACATTCTCCCGTGCAACGCGGCTGCTAGTCCGCCTTTCATGCAAATTCTTAAGGTCCTAGGTCATATCCAAGCCACCAAAGCCGGCTAAAATGTGAATAATCTATAATTAAAACTTGAATTGTACTACTTCTTACAGGCTATTACTTCAACTTAGAAGCTTCTTCTGTGTTCTACTATGGTGCTTTTAGTGTCTCCGCATACCGCAGCATGCGACATAGCTTTGCAGACGATTAATGTAACCGTCTCAGAGAGAAAAGCGGCCAATGTGTCGATCTGAATTTAAGTCGATTCGATAACAAATGACGAAAACCGACGGATTTCTCAGGTTTTTACTACATATCAACACTTTTCACATTCTCCCGTGCAACGCGGCTGCTAGTCCTCCTTTCATGCAAATTCTTAAGGTCCTAGGTCATATCCAAGCCACCAAAGCCGGCTAAAATGTGAATAATCTATAATTAAAACTTGAATTGTACTACTTCTTACTGGCTATTACTTCAACTTAGAAGCTTATTCTGAGTTCTACAATGGTGCTTTTAGTGTTTCCGTATACCGCAGCACGCGACATAGCTTTGGAGACGATAAATGTAACCGCCTCAGAGAGAAAAGCGGCCAATGTGACGATCTGGCTTTAAGTCGATACGATAACAAATGACGAAAACCCACGGATTTCTCAGGTTTTTACTACATATGAACACTTTTCACATTCTCCCGTGCACGCGGCTGCTAGTCCTCCTTTCATGCAAAATCTTAAGGTTCCACCTCATGTCCAAGCCACCAAAGCCGGCTAAAAAGTGAATAATCGATAACTAAAACTTGAATTGTACTGGAATGAGATTTTCACTCTGCAGCGGAGTGTGCGCTGATATGAAACTTCCTGGCAGATTAAAACTGTGTGCCCGACCGAGACTCGAACTCGGGACCTTTGCCTTGCGCGGGCAAGTGCTCTACCAACTGAGCTACCGAAGCACGACTCACGTCCGGTGCTCACAGCTTTACTTCTGCCAGTATCCGTCTCCTACCTTCCAAACTTTACAGAAGCTCTTCTGCGAAACTTGCAGAACTAGCACTCCTGAAAGAAAGGATATTGCGGAGACATGGCTTAGCCACAGCCTGGGGGATGTTTCCAGAATGAGATTTTCACTCTGCAGCGGAGTGTGCGCTGATATGAAACTTCCTGGCAGATTAAAACTGTGTGCCCGACCGAGACTCGAACTCGGGACCTTTGCCTTTCGCGGGCAAGTGCTCTACCAACTGAGCTACCGAAGCACGACTCACGTCCGGTGCTCACAGCTTTACTTCTGCCAGTATCCGTCTCCTACCTTCCAAACTTTACAGAAGCTCTTCTGCGAAACTTGCAGAACTAGCACTCCTGAAAGAAAGGATATTGCGGAGACATGGCTTAGCCACAGCCTGGGGGATGTTTCCAGAATGAGATTTTCACTCTGCAGCGGAGTGTGCGCTGATATGAAACTTCCTGGCAGATTAAAACTGTGTGCCCGACCGAGACTCGAACTCGGGACCTTTGAATTGTACTACTTCTTACTGGCTATTACTTCAACTTAGAAGCTTCTTCTGTGTTCAACTATGGTGCTTTTAGTGTCTCCGCATACCGCAGCACGCGACATAGCTTTGCAGACGATTAATGTAACCGTCTCAGAGAGAAAAGCGGCCAATATGACGATCTGGCTTTAAGTCGATTCGATAACAAATGCCGAAAACGGACGATTTCTCAGGTTTTTACTACATATGAACACTTTTCACATTATCCCATGCAACGCGGCTGCTAGTCCTCCTTTCATGCAAAATCTTAAGGTCCTAGGTCATGTCCAAGCCACTAAAGCCGGCTAAAAAGTGAATAATCGACAACTAAAACTTGAATTGTACTACTTCTTACTGGCTATTACTTCAACTTAGAAGCTTCTTCTGTGTTCTACTATGGTGTTTTATTGTCTCCGCATACCGCAGCGCGCGACATAGCTTTGCAGACGATAAATGTAACCGTCTCAGAGAGAAAAGCGGCCACTGTGTCGATCTGGCTTTAAATCGATTCGATAACAAATGGCGAAAATGGACAGATTTCTCAGGTTTTTACTACATATGAACACTTTTCACATTCTCCCGTGCAACGCGGCTACTAGTCCTCCTTTCATGCAAAATCCTAAGGTCCTAGGTCATGTCATAGCCACCAAAGCCGGCTAAAAAGTGAATAATCGACAACTAAAACTTGAATTGTACTACTTCTTACTGCCTATTACTTCAACTTAGAAGCTTCTTCTGTGTTCTACTATCGTGCTTTTATTGTCTCCGCATACCGCAGCGCGCGACATAGCTTTGCAGACGATAAATGTAACCGTCTCAGAGAGAAAAGCGGCCAATGTGACGATCTTGCTTTAAGTCGATTCGATAACAAATGACGAAAACGGACGGATTTCTCAGGTTTTTAATACATATGAACACTTTTCACATTCTCCCGTGCAACGCGGCTGCTAGTCCGCCTTTCATGCAAATTCTTAAGGTCCTAGGTCATATCCAAGCCACCAAAGCCGGCTAAAATGTGAATAATCTATAATTAAAACTTGAATTGTACTACTTCTTACAGGCTATTACTTCAACTTAGAAGCTTCTTCTGTGTTCTACTATGGTGCTTTTAGTGTCTCCGCATACCGCAGCATGCGACATAGCTTTGCAGACGATTAATGTAACCGTCTCAGAGAGAAAAGCGGCCAATGTGTCGATCTGAATTTAAGTCGATTCGATAACAAATGACGAAAACCGACGGATTTCTCAGGTTTTTACTACATATGAACACTTTTCACATTCTCCCGTGCAACGCGGCTGCTAGTCCTCCTTTCATGCAAATTCTTAAGGTCCTAGGTCATATCCAAGCCACCAAAGCCGGCTAAAATGTGAATAATCTATAATTAAAACTTGAATTGTACTACTTCTTACTGGCTATTACTTCAACTTAGAAGCTTATTCTGAGTTCTACAATGGTGCTTTTAGTGTTTCCGTATACCGCAGCACGCGACATAGCTTTGGAGACGATAAATGTAACCGCCTCAGAGAGAAAAGCGGCCAATGTGACGATCTGGCTTTAAGTCGATACGATAACAAATGACGAAAACCCACGGATTTCTCAGGTTTTTACTACATATGAACACTTTTCACATTCTCCCGTGCAACGCGGCTGCTAGTCCTCCTTTCATGCAAAATCTTAAGGTTCCACCTCATGTCCAAGCCACCAAAGCCGGCTAAAAAGTGAATAATCGATAACTAAAACTTGAATTGTACTACTTCTTACTGGCTATTACTTCAACTTAGAAGCTTCTTCTGTGTTCAACTATGGTGCTTTTAGTGTCTCCGCATACCGCAGCACGCGACATAGCTTTGCAGACGATTAATGTAACCGTCTCAGAGAGAAAAGCGGCCAATATGACGATCTGGCTTTAAGTCGATTCGATAACAAATGCCGAAAACGGACGATTTCTCAGGTTTTTACTACATATGAACACTTTTCACATTATCCCGTGCAACGCGGCTGCTAGTCCTCCTTTCATGCAAAATCTTAAGGTCCTAGGTCATGTCCAAGCCACTAAAGACGGCTAAAAAGTGAATAATCGACAACTAAAACTTGAATTGTACTACTTCTTACTGGCTATTACTTCAACTTAGAAGCTTCTTCTGTGTTCTATTATGGTGTTTTATTGTCTCCGCATACCGCAGCGCGCGACATAGCTTTGCAGACGATAAATGTAACCGTCTCAGAGAGAAAAGCGGCCAATGTGACGATCTGGCTTTAATTCGATTCGATAACAATGACGAAACCGGACGGATTTCTCAGGTTGTTACTACATATGAACACTTTTCACATTCTCCCGTGCAACGCGGCTGCTAGTCTTCCTTTCATGCAAAATCCTAAGGTCCTACGTCATGTCCAACCCACCAAAGCCAGCTAAAACGTGATTAATCGACAACTACAACTTGAATTGTACTACTTCTTACTGGCTATTACTTCAACTTAGAAGCTTATTCTGTGTTCTAATATGGTGCTTTTAGTGTCTCCGCATACCGCAGCACGCGACATAGCTTTGCAGACGATAAATGTAACCGTCTCAGAGAGAAAAGCGGCCAATGTGGCGATCTGGCTTTAAGTCGATATGATAACAAATGACGAAAACCCACGGATTTCTCAGGTTTTTACTACATATGAACACTTTTCACATTCTCCCGTGCAACGCGGTTGCTATTCCTCCTTTCAAGCAAATTCGTAAGGTCCTAGGTCATATCCAAGCCACCAAATCCGGCTAAAATGTGAATAATCTATAATTAAAACTTGAATTGTACTACTTCTTACTGGCTATTACTTCAACTTAGAAGCTTATTCTGAGTTCTACTGTGGTGCTTTTAGTGTTTCCGTATACCGCAGCACGCGACATAGCTTTGCAGACGATAAATGTAACCGTTTCAGAGAGAAGAGCGGCCATTGTGACGATCTGGCTTTAAATCGATTTGATAACAAATGACGAAAACGGACGGATTTCTCAGGTTTTTACTACATATGAACACTTTTCACATTCTGCCGTGCAACGCGGCTGCTAGTCTTCCTTTCATGCAAAATCTTAAGGTCCTAGGTCATGTCCAAGCCACCAAAGCCGGCTAAAAAGAGAATAATCGACAACTAAAACATGAATTGTACTACTTCTTACTGGCTATTACTTCAACTTAGAAGCTTCTTCTGTGTTCTGCTATGGTGCTTTTAGTGTCTCCGCATACCGCAGCACGGGACATAGCTTTGCAGACGATAAATGTAACCGTCTCAGAGGAAAAAGCGGCCAATGTGTCGATCTGAATTTAAGTCGATGCTATAACAAATGACGAAAACGGACGGATTCTCAGGTTTTTACTACATATGAACACTTTTCACATTCTCCCGTTGCAACGTGGCTGCTAGTCCTCCTTTCAAGCAAAGTCGTAAGGTCCTAGGTCATATCCAAGCCACCAAAGCCGGCTAAAATATGAATAATCTATAATTAAAACTTGAATTGTACTACTTCTAACTGGCTATTACTTCAACTTAGAAGCTTATTCTGAGTTCTACTGTGGTGCTTTTAGTGTTTCCGTATACCGCAACACGCGACATAGCTTTGGAGACGATAAATGTAACCGTTTCAGAGAGAAGAGCGGCCATTGTGACGATCTGGCTTTAAATCGATTCGATAACAAATGACGAAAACGGACGGATTTCTCAGGTTTTTACTACATATGAACACTTTTCACATTCTCCCGTGAAACGCGGCTGCTAGTCTTCGTTTCATGCAAAATCTTAAGGTTCCACCTCATGTCCAAGCCACCAAAGCCGGCTAAAAAGTGATTAAACGACAACTAAAACTTAAATAGTACTACTTCTTACTGGCTATTACTTCAACTTAGAAGCTTCTTCTGTGTTCTACTATGGTGCTTTTAGTGTCTCCGCATACCGCAGCACGCGACATAGCTTCGCAGACGATTAATGTAACCGTTTCGGAGAGAAGAGCGGCCAATGTGACGATCTGGCTTTAAATCGATTCGATAACAAATGACGAAAACGGACGGATTTCTCAGGATTTTACTACATATGAACACTTTTCATATTCTCCCGTGCAACGCGGCTGCTAGTCTTCCTTTCATGCAAAATCGTATTTCCTAGGACATGTTCAAGCCACAAAAGCAGGTTAAAAAGTGATTAATCGACAACTAAAACTTAAATAGTACTACTTCTTACTGGCTATTACTTCAACTTAGAAGCTTCTTCTGTGTTCTAATATGATGCTTTTAGTGTTTCCGCATACCGCAGCACGCGACATACCTTTGCAGACGATAAATGTAACCGCCTCAGAGAGAAAAGCGGCCAATGTGACGATCTGGCTGTAAGCCGATACGATAACAAATGACGAAAACCCACGGATTTCTCAGGTTTTTACTACATATGAACACTTTTCACATTCTCCCGTGCAACGCGGCTGCTAGTCCGCCTTTCATGCAAATTCTTAAGGTCCTAGGTCATATCCAAGCCACCAATGCCGGCTAAAATGTGAATAATCTATAATTAAAACTTGAATTGTACTACTTCTTACAGGCTATTACTTCAACTTAGAAGCTTCTTCTGTGTTCTACTATGGTGCTTTTAGTGTCTCCGCATACCGCAGCATGCGACATAGCTTTGCAGACGATTAATGTAACCGTCACAGAGAGAAAAGCGGCCAATGTGTCGATCTGAATTTAAGTCGATTCGATAACAAATGACGAAAACCGACGGATTTCTCAGGTTTTTACTACATATGAACACTTTTCACATTCTCCCGTGCAACGCGGCTGCTAGTCCTCCTTTCATGCAAAATCTTAAGGTCCTAGGTCATGTCAAAGCCACCATAGCCGGCTAAAAGGTGAATAATCGACAACTAAAACTTGAATTGTACTACTTCTTACTGGCTATTACTTCAACTTAGAAGCTTCTTCTGTGTTCTACTATGGTGTTTTATTGTCTCCGCATACCGCAGCGCGCGACATAGCTTTGCAGACGATAAATGTAACCGTCTCAGTGAGAAAAGCGGCCAATGTGACGATCTGGCTTTAATTCGATTCGATAACAATGACGAAACCGGACGGATTTCTCAGGTTGTTACTACATATGAACACTTTTCACATTCTCCCGTGCAACGCGGCTGCTAGTCTTCCTTTCATGCAAAATCCTAAGGTCCTACGTCATGTCCAACCCACCAAAGCCAGCTAAAACGTGATTAATCGACAACTACAACTTGAATTGTACTACTTCTTACAGGCTATTACTTCAACTTAGAAGCTTATTCTGTGTTCTAATATGGTGCTTTTAGTGTCTCCGCATACCGCAGCACGCGACATAGCTTTGCAGACGATAAATGTAACCGTCTCAGAGAGAAAAGCGGCCAATGTGGCGATCTGGCTTTAAGTCGATATGATAACAAATGACGAAAACCCACGGATTTCTCAGGTTTTTACTACATATGAACACTTTTCACATTCTCCCGTGCAACGCGGTTGCTATTCCTCCTTTCAAGCAAATTCGTAAGGTCCTAGGTCATATCCAAGCCACCAAAGCCGGCTAAAATGTGAATAATCTATAATTAAAACTTGAATTGTACTACTTCTTACTGGCTATTACTTCAACTTAGAAGCTTATTCTGAGTTCTACTGTGGTGCTTTTAGTGTTTCCGTATACCGCAGGACGCGACATACCTTTGCAGACGATAAATGTAACCGTCTCAGAGAGAAAAGCGGCCAATGTGTCGATCTGGCTTTAAATCGATTCGATAACAAATGGCGAAAATGGACAGATTTCTCAGGTTTTTACTACATATGAACACTTTTCACATTCTCCCGTGCAACGCGGCTGCTAGTCCTCCTTTCATGCAAAATCTTAAGGTCCTAGGTCATGTCATAGCCACAAAAGCCGGCTAAAAAGTGAATAATCGACAACTAAAACTTGAATTGTACTACTTCTTACTGCCTATTACTTCAACTTAGAAGCTTCTTCTGTGTTCTACTATCGTGCTTTTATTGTCTCCGCATACCGCAGCTCGCGACATAGCTTTGCAGACGATAAATGTAACCGTCTCAGAGAGAAAAGCGGCCAATGTGACGATCTTGCTTTAAGTCGATTCGATAACAAATGACGAAAACGGACGGATTTCTCAGGTTTTTAATACATATGAACACTTTTCACATTCTCCCGTGCAACGCGGCTGCTAGTCCGCCTTTCATGCAAATTCTTAAGGTCCTAGGTCATATCCAAGCCACCAAAGCCGGCTAAAATGTGAATAATCTATAATTAAAACTTGAATTGTACTACTTCTTACAGGCTATTACTTCAACTTAGAAGCTTCTTCTGTGTTCTACTATGGTGCTTTTAGTGTCTCCGCATACCGCAGCATGCGACATAGCTTTGCAGACGATTAATGTAACCGTCTCAGAGAGAAAAGCGGCCAATGTGTCGATCTGAATTTAAGTCGATTCGATAACAAATGACGAAAACCGACGGATTTCTCAGGTTTTTACTACATATCAACACTTTTCACATTCTCCCGTGCAACGCGGCTGCTAGTCCTCCTTTCATGCAAATTCTTAAGGTCCTAGGTCATATCCAAGCCACCAAAGCCGGCTAAAATGTGAATAATCTATAATTAAAACTTGAATTGTACTACTTCTTACTGGCTATTACTTCAACTTAGAAGCTTATTCTGAGTTCTACAATGGTGCTTTTAGTGTTTCCGTATACCGCAGCACGCGACATAGCTTTGGAGACGATAAATGTAACCGCCTCAGAGAGAAAAGCGGCCAATGTGACGATCTGGCTTTAAGTCGATACGATAACAAATGACGAAAACCCACGGATTTCTCAGGTTTTTACTACATATGAACACTTTTCACATTCTCCCGTGCACGCGGCTGCTAGTCCTCCTTTCATGCAAAATCTTAAGGTTCCACCTCATGTCCAAGCCACCAAAGCCGGCTAAAAAGTGAATAATCGATAACTAAAACTTGAATTGTACTACTTCTTACTGGCTATTACTTCAACTTAGAAGCTTCTTCTGTGTTCAACTATGGTGCTTTTAGTGTCTCCGCATACCGCAGCACGCGACATAGCTTTGCAGACGATTAATGTAACCGTCTCAGAGAGAAAAGCGGCCAATGTGACGATCTGGCTTTAAGTCGATTCGATAACAAATGCCGAAAACGGACGATTTCTCAGGTTTTTACTACATATGAACACTTTTCACATTATCCCATGCAACGCGGCTGCTAGTCCTCCTTTCATGCAAAATCTTAAGGTCCTAGGTCATGTCCAAGCCACTAAAGACGGCTAAAAAGTGAATAATCGACAACTAAAACTTGAATTGTACTACTTCTTACTGGCTATTACTTCAACTTAGAAGCTTCTTCTGTGTTCTACTATGGTGTTTTATTGTCTCCGCATACCGCAGCGCGCGACATAGCTTTGCAGACGATAAATGTAACCGTCTCAGAGAGAAAAGCGGCCACTGTGTCGATCTGGCTTTAAATCGATTCGATAACAAATGGCGAAAATGGACAGATTTCTCAGGTTTTTACTACATATGAACACTTTTCACATTCTCCCGTGCAACGCGGCTACTAGTCCTCCTTTCATGCAAAATCTTAAGGTCCTAGGTCATGTCATAGCCACCAAAGCCGGCTAAAAAGTGAATAATCGACAACTAAAACTTGAATTGTACTACTTCTTACTGCCTATTACTTCAACTTAGAAGCTTCTTCTGTGTTCTACTATCGTGCTTTTATTGTCTCCGCATACCGCAGCGCGCGACATAGCTTTGCAGACGATAAATGTAACCGTCTCAGAGAGAAAAGCGGCCAATGTGACGATCTTGCTTTAAGTCGATTCGATAACAAATGACGAAAACGGACGGATTTCTCAGGTTTTTAATACATATGAACACTTTTCACATTCTCCCGTGCAACGCGGCTGCTAGTCCGCCTTTCATGCAAATTCTTAAGGTCCTAGGTCATATCCAAGCCACCAAAGCCGGCTAAAATGTGAATAATCTATAATTAAAACTTGAATTGTACTACTTCTTACAGGCTATTACTTCAACTTAGAAGCTTCTTCTGTGTTCTACTATGGTGCTTTTAGTGTCTCCGCATACCGCAGCATGCGACATAGCTTTGCAGACGATTAATGTAACCGTCTCAGAGAGAAAAGCGGCCAATGTGTCGATCTGAATTTAAGTCGATTCGATAACAAATGACGAAAACCGACGGATTTCTCAGGTTTTTACTACATATGAACACTTTTCACATTCTCCCGTGCAACGCGGCTGCTAGTCCTCCTTTCATGCAAATTCTTAAGGTCCTAGGTCATATCCAAGCCACCAAAGCCGGCTAAAATGTGAATAATCTATAATTAAAACTTGAATTGTACTACTTCTTACTGGCTATTACTTCAACTTAGAAGCTTATTCTGAGTTCTACAATGGTGCTTTTAGTGTTTCCGTATACCGCAGCACGCGACATAGCTTTGGAGACGATAAATGTAACCGCCTCAGAGAGAAAAGCGGCCAATGTGACGATCTGGCTTTAAGTCGATACGATAACAAATGACGAAAACCCACGGATTTCTCAGGTTTTTACTACATATGAACACTTTTCACATTCTCCCGTGCAACGCGGCTGCTAGTCCTCCTTTCATGCAAAATCTTAAGGTTCCACCTCATGTCCAAGCCACCAAAGCCGGCTAAAAAGTGAATAATCGATAACTAAAACTTGAATTGTACTACTTCTTACTGGCTATTACTTCAACTTAGAAGCTTCTTCTGTGTTCAACTATGGTGCTTTTAGTGTCTCCGCATACCGCAGCACGCGACATAGCTTTGCAGACGATTAATGTAACCGTCTCAGAGAGAAAAGCGGCCAATATGACGATCTGGCTTTAAGTCGATTCAATAACAAATGCCGAAAACGGACGATTTCTCAGGTTTTTACTACATATGAACACTTTTCACATTATCCCGTGCAACGCGGCTGCTAGTCCTCCTTTCATGCAAAATCTTAAGGTCCTAGGTCATGTCCAAGCCACTAAAGACGGCTAAAAAGTGAATAATCGACAACTAAAACTTGAATTGTACTACTTCTTACTGGCTATTACTTCAACTTAGAAGCTTCTTCTGTGTTCTATTATGGTGTTTTATTGTCTCCGCATACCGCAGCGCGCGACATAGCTTTGCAGACGATAAATGTAACCGTCTCAGAGAGAAAAGCGGCCAATGTGACGATCTGGCTTTAATTCGATTCGATAACAATGACGAAACCGGACGGATTTCTCAGGTTGTTACTACATATGAACACTTTTCACATTCTCCCGTGCAACGCGGCTGCTAGTCTTCCTTTCATGCAAAATCCTAAGGTCCTACGTCATGTCCAACCCACCAAAGCCAGCTAAAACGTGATTAATCGACAACTACAACTTGAATTGTACTACTTCTTACTGGCTATTACTTCAACTTAGAAGCTTATTCTGTGTTCTAATATGGTGCTTTTAGTGTCTCCGCATACCGCAGCACGCGACATAGCTTTGCAGACGATAAATGTAACCGTCTCAGAGAGAAAAGCGGCCAATGTGGCGATCTGGCTTTAAGTCGATATGATAACAAATGACGAAAACCCACGGATTTCTCAGGTTTTTACTACATATGAACACTTTTCACATTCTCCCGTGCAACGCGGTTGCTATTCCTCCTTTCAAGCAAATTCGTAAGGTCCTAGGTCATATCCAAGCCACCAAATCCGGCTAAAATGTGAATAATCTATAATTAAAACTTGAATTGTACTACTTCTTACTGGCTATTACTTCAACTTAGAAGCTTATTCTGAGTTCTACTGTGGTGCTTTTAGTGTTTCCGTATACCGCAGCACGCGACATAGCTTTGCAGACGATAAATGTAACCGTTTCAGAGAGAAGAGCGGCCATTGTGACGATCTGGCTTTAAATCGATTTGATAACAAATGACGAAAACGGACGGATTTCTCAGGTTTTTACTACATATGAACACTTTTCACATTCTGCCGTGCAACGCGGCTGCTAGTCTTCCTTTCATGCAAAATCTTAAGGTCCTAGGTCATGTCCAAGCCACCAAAGCCGGCTAAAAAGAGAATAATCGACAACTAAAACATGAATTGTACTACTTCTTACTGGCTATTACTTCAACTTAGAAGCTTCTTCTGTGTTCTGCTATGGTGCTTTTAGTGTCTCCGCATACCGCAGCACGGGACATAGCTTTGCAGACGATAAATGTAACCGTCTCAGAGGAAAAAGCGGCCAATGTGTCGATCTGAATTTAAGTCGATGCTATAACAAATGACGAAAACGGACGGATTCTCAGGTTTTTACTACATATGAACACTTTTCACATTCTCCCGTTGCAACGTGGCTGCTAGTCCTCCTTTCAAGCAAAGTCGTAAGGTCCTAGGTCATATCCAAGCCACCAAAGCCGGCTAAAATATGAATAATCTATAATTAAAACTTGAATTGTACTACTTCTAACTGGCTATTACTTCAACTTAGAAGCTTATTCTGAGTTCTACTGTGGTGCTTTTAGTGTTTCCGTATACCGCAACACGCGACATAGCTTTGGAGACGATAAATGTAACCGTTTCAGAGAGAAGAGCGGCCATTGTGACGATCTGGCTTTAAATCGATTCGATAACAAATGACGAAAACGGACGGATTTCTCAGGTTTTTACTACATATGAACACTTTTCACATTCTCCCGTGAAACGCGGCTGCTAGTCTTCGTTTCATGCAAAATCTTAAGGTTCCACCTCATGTCCAAGCCACCAAAGCCGGCTAAAAAGTGATTAAACGACAACTAAAACTTAAATAGTACTACTTCTTACTGGCTATTACTTCAACTTAGAAGCTTCTTCTGTGTTCTACTATGGTGCTTTTAGTGTCTCCGCATACCGCAGCACGCGACATAGCTTCGCAGACGATTAATGTAACCGTTTCGGAGAGAAGAGCGGCCAATGTGACGATCTGGCTTTAAATCGATTCGATAACAAATGACGAAAACGGACGGATTTCTCAGGATTTTACTACATATGAACACTTTTCATATTCTCCCGTGCAACGCGGCTGCTAGTCTTCCTTTCATGCAAAATCGTATTTCCTAGGACATGTTCAAGCCACAAAAGCAGGTTAAAAAGTGATTAATCGACAACTAAAACTTAAATAGTACTACTTCTTACTGGCTATTACTTCAACTTAGAAGCTTCTTCTGTGTTCTAATATGATGCTTTTAGTGTTTCCGCATACCGCAGCACGCGACATACCTTTGCAGACGATAAATGTAACCGCCTCAGAGAGAAAAGCGGCCAATGTGACGATCTGGCTGTAAGCCGATACGATAACAAATGACGAAAACCCACGGATTTCTCAGGTTTTTACTACATATGAACACTTTTCACATTCTCCCGTGCAACGCGGCTGCTAGTCCTCCTTTCATGCAAAATCTTAAGGTTCCACCTCATGTCCAAGCCACCAAAGCCGGCTAAAAAGTGAATAATCGACAACTAAAACTTGAATTGTACTACTTCTTACTGGCTATTACTTCAACTTAGAAGCTTCTTCTGTGTTCTACTATGATGCTTTTATTGTCTCCGCATACCGCAGCGCGCGACATAGCTTTGCAGACGATAAATGTAACCGTCTCAGAGAGAAAAGCGGCCAATGTGACGATCTGGCTTTAAGTCGATTCGATAACAAATGACGAAAACGGACGGATTTCTCAGGTTTTTAATACATATGAACACTTTTCACATTCTCCCGTGCAACGCGGCTGCTAGTCCGCCTTTCATGCAAATTCTTAAGGTCCTAGGTCATATCCAAGCCACCAATGCCGGCTAAAATGTGAATAATCTATAATTAAAACTTGAATTGTACTACTTCTTACAGGCTATTACTTCAACTTAGAAGCTTCTTCTGTGTTCTACTATGGTGCTTTTAGTGTCTCCGCATACCGCAGCATGCGACATAGCTTTGCAGACGATTAATGTAACCGTCTCAGAGAGAAAAGCGGCCAATGTGTCGATCTGAATTTAAGTCGATTCGATAACAAATGACGAAAACCGACGGATTTCTCAGGTTTTTACTACATATGAACACTTTTCACATTCTCCCGTGCAACGCGGCTGCTAGTCCTCCTTTCATGCAAAATCTTAAGGTCCTAGGTCATGTCAAAGCCACCATAGCCGGCTAAAAAGTGAATAATCGACAACTAAAACTTGAATTGTACTACTTCTTACTGGCTATTACTTCAACTTAGAAGCTTCTTCTGTGTTCTACTATGGTGTTTTATTGTCTCCGCATACCGCAGCGCGCGACATAGCTTTGCAGACGATAAATGTAACCGTCTCAGAGAGAAAAGCGGCCAATGTGACGATCTGGCTTGAAGTCGATTCGATAACAATGACGAAACCGGACGGATTTCTCAGGTTGTTACTACATATGAACACTTTTCACATTCTCCCGTGCAACGCGGCTGCTAGTCTTCCTTTCATGCAAAATCCTAAGGTCCTACGTCATGTCCAACCCACCAAAGCCAGCTAAAACGTGATTAATCGACAACTACAACTTGAATTGTACTACTTCTTACTGGCTATTACTTCAACATAGAAGCTTCTTCTGTGTTCTAATATGGTGCTTTAAGTGTCTCCGCATACCGCAGCACGCGACATAGCTTTGCAGACGATAAATGTAACCGTCTCAGAGAGAAAAGCGGCCAATGTGGCGATCTGGCTTTAAGTCGATATGATAACAAATGACGAAAACCCACGGATTTCTCAGGTTTTTACTACATATGAACACTTTTCACATTCTCCCGTGCAAAGCGGTTGCTAGTCCCCCTTTCATGCAAAATCTTAAGGTTCCACCTCATGTCCAAGCCACCATAGCCGGCTAAAAAGTGAATAATCGATAACTAAAACTTGAATTGTACTACTTCTTACTGGCTATTACTTCAACTTAGAAGCTTCTTGTGTGTTCTAATATGGTGCTTTTAGTGTCTCCGCATACCGCAGCACGGGACATAGCTTTGCAGACGATAAATGTAACCGTCTCAGAGAGAAAAGCGGCAATGTGACGATCTGGCTTTAAGTCGATACGATAACAAATGACGAAAACCCACGGATTTCTCAGGTTTTTACTACATATGAACACTTTTCACATTCTCCCGTGCAACGCGGCTGCTAGTCCTCTATTCATGCAAAAACTTAAGGTACCACCTCATGTCCAAGCCACCAAAGCCAGCTAAAAAGTGATTAATCGACAACTACAACTTGAATTGTACTACTTCTTACTGGCTATTACTTCAACTTAGAAGCTTCTTCTGTGTTCTGCTATGGTGCTTTTAGTGTCTCCGCATACCGCAGCACGCGACATAGCTTTGCAGACGATAAATGTAACCGTCTCAAAGAGAAAAGCGGCAATGTGACGATCTGGCTTTAAGTCGATACGATAACAAATGACGAAAACCCACGGATTTCTAAGGTTTTTACTACATATGAACACTTTTCACATTCTCCCGTGCAACGCGGCTGCTAGTCCTCCTTTCATGCAAAATCTTAAGGTCCTAGGTCATGTCAAAGCCACCAAAGCCGGCTAAAAAGTGAATAATCGACAACTACAACTTGAATTGTACTACTTCTTACTGGCTATTACTTCAACTTAGAAGCTTCTTCTGTGTTCTGCTATGGTGTTTTTTTGTCTCCGCATACCGCAGCGCGCGACATAGCTTTGCAGACGATAAATGTAACCGTCTCAGAGAGAAAAGGGGCCAATGTGACGATCTGGCTTTAAGTCGATTCGATAACAAAGACGAAACCGGACGGATTTCTCAGGTTGTTACTACATATGAACACTTTTCACATTCTCCCGTGCAACGCGGCTGCTAGTCTTCCTTTCATGCAAAATCCTAAGGTCCTACGTCATGTCCAACCCACCAAAGCCAGCTAAAACGTGATTAATCGACAACTACAACTTGAATTGTACTACTTCTTACTGGCTATTACTTCAACTTAGAAGCTTCTTCTGTGTTCTAATATGGTGCTTTTAGTGTCTCCGCATACCGCAGCACGCGACATAGCTTTGCAGACGATAAATGTAACCGTCTCAGAGAGAAAAGCGGCCAATGTGGCGATCTGGCTTTAAGTCGATATGATAACAAATGACGAAAACCCACGGATTTCTCAGGTTTTTACTACATATGAACACTTTTCACATTCTCCCGTGCAACGCGGCTGCTAGTCTTCCTTTCATGCAAAATCTTAAGGTCCTACGTCATGTCCAACCCACCAAAGCCAGCTAAAACGTGATTAATCGACAACTACAACTTGAATTGTACTACATCTTACTGGCTATTACTTCAACTTAGAAGCTTCTTCTGTGTTCTAATATGGTGCTTTTATTGTCTCCGCATACCGCAGCGCGCGACATAGCTTTGCAGACGATAAATGTAACAGTCTCAGAGAGAAAAGCGGCCATTGTGACGATCTGGCTTTAAGTCGATACGATAACAAATGACAAAAACCCACGGATTTCTCAGGTTTTTACTACATATGAACACTTTTCACATTCTCCCGTGCAACGCGGCTGCTAGTCCTCTTTTCATGCAAAATCTTAAGGTTCCACCTCATGTCCAAGCCACCAAAGCCAGCTAAAAAGTGATTAATCGACAACTACAACTTGAATTGTACTACTTCTTACTGGCTATTACTTCAACTTAGAAGCTTCTTCTGTGTTCTAATATGGTGCTTTTAGTGTCTCCGCATACCGCAGCACGCGACATACCTTTGCAGACGATAAATGTAACCGTCTCAGAGAGAAAAGCGGCCAATGTGACGATCTGGCTTTAAGTCGATACGATAACAAATGACGAAAACCCACGGATTTCTCAGGTTTTTACTACATATGAACACTTTTCACATTCTCCCGTGCAACGCGGCTGCTAGTCCTCCTTTCATGCAAAATCTTAAGGTTCCACCTCATGTCCAAGCCACCAAAGCCGGCTAAAAAGTGAATAATCGATAACTAAAACTTGAATTGTACTACTTCTTACTGGCTATTACTTCAACTTAGAAGCTACTTCTGTGTTCAACTATGGTGCTTTTAGTGTCTCCGCATACCGCAGCACGCGACATAGCTTTGCAGACGATTAATGTAACCGTCTCAGAGAGAAAAGCGGCAAATATGACGATCTGGCTTTAAGTCGATTCGATAACAAATGACGAAAACCGACGGATTTCTCAGGTCTTTACTACATATGAACACTTTTCACATTCTCCCGTGCAACGCGGCTGCTAGTCCTCCTTTCATGCAAAATCTTAAGGTCCTAGGTCATGTCCAAGCCACTAAAGACGGCTAAAAAGTGAATAATCGACAACTAAAACTTGAATTGTACTACTTCTTACTGGCTATTACTTCAACTTAAAAGCTCCTTCTGTGTTCTACTATGGTGCTTTAAGTGTCTCCGCATACCGCAGCACGCGACATAGCTTTGCAGACGAAAAATGTAACCGTCTCAGAGAGAAAAGCGTCCAATGTGACGATCTGGCTTTAAGTCGATTCGATAACAAATGGCGAAAATGGACAGATTTCTCAGGTTTTTACTACATATGAACACTTTTCACATTCTCCCGTGCAACGCGGCTGCTAGTCCTCCTTTCATGCAAAATCTTAAGGTACTAGGTCATGTCAAAGCCACCAAAGCCGGCTAAAAAGTGAATAATCGACAACTACAACTTGAATTGTACTACTTCTTACTGGCTATTACTTCAACTTAGAAGCTTCTTCTGTGTTCTGCTATGGTGTTTTTTTGTCTCCGCATACCGCAGCGCGCGACATAGCTTTGCAGACGATAAATGTAACCGTCTCAGAGAGAAAAGCGGCCAATGTGACGATCTGGCTTTAAGTCGATTCGATAACAAAGACGAAACCGGACGGATTTCTCAGGTTGTTACTACATATGAACACTTTTCACATTCTCCCGTGCAACGCGGCTGCTAGTCTTCCTTTCATGCAAAATCTTAAGGTCCTACGTCATGTCCAACCCACCAAAGCCAGCTAAAACGTGATTAATCGACAACTACAACTTGAATTGTACTACTTCTTACTGGCTATTACTTCAACTTAGAAGCTTCTTCTGTGTTCTAATATGGTGCTTTTATTGTCTCCGCATACCGCAGCGCGCGACATAGCTTTGCAGACGATAAATGTAACAGTCTCAGAGAGAAAAGCGGCCAATGTGACGATCTGGCTTTAAGTCGATTCGATAACAAAGACGAAACCGGACGGATTTCTCTGGTTGTTACTACATATGAACACTTTTCACATTCTCCCGTGCAACGCGGCTGCTAGTCTTCCTTTCATGCAAAATCTTAAGGTCCTACGTCATGTCCAACCCGCCAAAGCCAGCTAAAAAGTGATTAATCGACAACTACAACTTGAATTGTACTACTTCTTACTGGCTATTACTTCAACTTAGAAGCTTCTTCTGTGTTCTAATATGGTGCTTTTAGTGTCTCCGCATACCGCAGCACGCGACATAGCTTTGCAGACGATTAATATAACCGTCTCAGAGAGAAAAGCGGCAAATATGACGATCTGGCTTTAAGTCGATTCGATAACAAATGACGAAAACCGACGGATTTCTCAGGTCTTTACTACATATGAACACTTTTCACATTCTCCCGTGCAACGCGGCTGCTAGTCCTCTATTCATGCAAAAACTTAAGGTACCACCTCATGTCCAAGCCACCAAAGCCAGATAAAAAGTGATTAATCGACAACTACAACTTGAATTGTACTACTTCTTACTGGCTATTACTTCAACTTAGAAGCTTCTTCTGTGTTCAACTATGGTGCTTTTAGTGTCTCCGCATACCGCAGCACGCGACATAGCTTTGCAGACGATTAATGTAACCGTCTCAGAGAGAAAAGCGGCAAATATGACGATCTGGCTTTAAGTCGATTCGATAACAAATGCCGAAAACGGACGGATTTCTCAGGTTTTTACTACATATGAACACTTTTCACATTATCCCGTGCAACGCGGCTGCTAGTCCTCCTTTCATGCAAAATCTTAAGGTCCTAGGTCATGTCAAAGCCACCAAAGCCGGCTAAAAATTGAATAATCGACAACTACAACTTGAATTGTACTACTTCTTACTGGCTATTACTTCAACTTAGAAGCTTCTTCTGTGTTCTGCTATGGTGTTTTTTTTGTCTCCGCATACCGCAGCGCGCGACATAGCTTTGCAGACGATAAATATAACCGTCTCAGAGAGAAAAGCGGCCAATGTGACGATCTGGCTTTAAGTCGATTCGATAACAAAGACGAAACCGGACGGATTTCTCAGGTTGTTACTACATATGAACACTTTTCACATTCTCCCGTGCAACGCGGCTGCTAGTCTTCCTTTCATGCAAAATCTTAAGGTCCTACGTCATGTCCAACCCACCAAAGCCAGCTAAAACGTGATTAATCGACAACTACAACTTGAATTGTACTACTTCTTACTGGCTATTACTTCAACTTAGAAGCTTCTTCTGTGTTCTAATATGGTGCTTTTATTGTCTCCGCATACCGCAGCGCGCGACATAGCTTTGCAGACGATAAATGTAACAGTCTCAGAGAGAAAAGCGGACAATGTGACGATCTGGCTTTAAGTCGATACGATAACAAATGACGAAAACCCACGGATTTCTCAGGTTTTTACTACATATGAACACTTTTCACATTCTCCCGTGCAACGCGGCTGCTAGTCCTCTTTTCATGCAAAATCTTAAGGTTCCACCTCATGTCCAAGCCACCAAAGCCAGCTAAAAAGTGATTAATCGACAACTACAACTTGAATTGTACTACTTCTTACTGGCTATTACTTCAACTTAGAAGCTTCTTCTGTGTTCTAATATGGTGCTTTTAGTGTCTCCGCATACCGCAGCACGCGACATAGCTTTGCAGACGATAAATGTAACCGTCTCAGAGAGAAAAGCGGCCAATGTGACGATCTGGATTTAAGTCGATACGATAACAAATGACGAAAACCCACGGATTTCTCAGGTTTTTACTACATATGAACACTTTTCATATTCTCCCGTGCAACGCGGCTGCTAGTCCTCCTTTCATGCAAAATCTTAAGGTTCCACCTCATGTCCAAGCCACCAAAGCCGGCTAAAAAGTGAATAATCGATAACTAAAACTTGAATTGAACTACTTCTTACTGGCTATTACTTCAACTTAGAAGCTTCTTCTGTGTTCAACTATGGTGCTTTTAGTGTCTCCGCATACCGCAGCACGCGACATTGCTTTGCAGACGATTAATGTAACCGTCTCAGAGAGAAAAGCGGCAAATATGACGATCTGGCTTTAAGTCGATTCGATAACAAATGCCGAAAACGGACGGATTTCTCAGGTTTTTACTACATATGAACACTTTTCACATTCCCCCGTGCAACGCGGCTGCTAGTCCTCCTTTCATGCAAAATCTTAAGGTCCTAGGTCATGTCCAAGCCACTAAAGACGGCTAAAAAGTGAATAATCGACAACTAAAACTTGAATTGTACTACTTCTTACTGGCTATTACTTCAACTTAAAAGCTCCTTCTGTGTTCTACTATGGTGCTTTAAGTGTCTCCGCATACCGCAGCACGCGACATAGCTTTGCAGACGAAAAATGTAACCGTCTCAGAGAGAAAAGCGTCCAATGTGACGATCTGGCTTTAAGTCGATTCGATAACAAATGGCGAAAATGGACAGATTTCTCAGGTTTTTACTATATATGAACACTTTTCACATTCTCCCGTGCAACGCGGCTGCTAGTCCTCCTTTCATGCAAAATCTTAAGGTCCTAGGTCATGTCAAAGCCACCAAAGCCGGCTAAAAAGTGAATAATCGACAACTACAACTTGAATTGTACTACTTCTTACTGGCTATTACTTCAACTTAGAAGCTTCTTCTGTGTTCTGCTATGGTGTTTTTTTGTCTCCGCATACCGCAGCGCGCGACATAGCTTTGCAGACGATAAATGTAACCGTCTCAGAGAGAAAAACGGCCAATGTGACGATCTGGCTTTAAGTCGATTCGATAACAAAGACGAAACCGGACGGATTTGTCATGTTTTTACTACATATGAACACTTTTCACATTCTCCCGTGCAACGCGGCTGCTAGTCCGCCTTTCATGCAAGTTCTTAAGGTCCTAGGTCATATCCAAGCCACCAAACCCGGCTAAAATGTGAATAATCTATAATTAAAACTTGAATTGTACTACTTCTTACTGGCTATTACTTCAACTTATAAGCTTATTCTGAGTTCTACTGTGGTGCTTTTAGTGTTTCCGTATACCGCAGCACGCGACATAGCTTTGCAGACGATAAATGTAACCGTTTCAGAGAGAAGAGCGGCCATTGTGACGATCTGGCTTTAAATCGATTCGATAACAAATGACGAAAACGGACGGATTTCTCAGGTTTTTACTACATATGAAAACTTTTCACATTCTCCCGTGCAAAGCGGCTGCTAGTCTTATTTTCATGCAAAATCTTAAAGTCCTAGGGCATGTCAAAGCCACCAAAGCCGGTTAAAAAGTGATTAAACGACAACTAAAACTTAAATATTACTACTTCTTACTGGCTATTACTTCAACTTAGAAGCTTCTTCTCTGTTCTAATATGGTGCTTTTAGTGTCTCCGCATACTGCAGCACGCGACATAGCTTTGCAGACGATTAATGTAACCGTCTCAGAGAGAAAAGCGGCCAATATGACGATCTGGCTTTAAGTCGATTCGATAACAAATGACGAAAACGGACGGATTTCTCAAGTTTTTACTACATATGAACACTTTTCACATTCTCCCGTGCAACGTGGCTACTAGTCTTCCTTTCATGCAAAATCTTAAGGTCCTAGGTCATGTCCAACCCACCAAAGCCAGCTAAAAAGTGATTAATCGACAACTACAACTTGTATTGTACTACTTCTTACTGGCTATTACTTCAACTTATAAGCTTATTCTGAGTTCTACTGTGGTGCTTTTAGTGTTTCCGTATACCGCAGCACGCGACATAGCTTTGCAGACGATAAATGTAACCGTTTCAGATAGAAGAGCGGCCAATGTGACGACCTGGCTTTAAACCGATTCGATAACAAATGACGAAAACGGACGGATTTCTCAGGTTTTTACTACATATGAACACTTTTCACATTCTCCCGTGCAACGCGGCTGCTAGTCTTCCTTTCATGCAAAATCTTAAGGTCCTAGGACAGGTCCAAGCCACCAAAGCCGGTTAAAAAGTGATTAATCGACAACTAAAACTTAAATAGTACTACTTCTTACTGCCTATTACTTCAACTTAGAAGCTTCTTCTGTGTTCTAATATGGTGCTTTTAGTGTCTCCGCATTCCGCAGCACGCGACATAACTTTGCAGACGATAAATGTAACCGTCTCAGAGAGAAAAGCGGCCAATGTGACGATCTGGCTTTAAGTCGATACGATAACACATGACGAAAACCCACGGATTTCTCAGTTTTTTACTACATATGACCATTTTTCACATTCTCCCGTGCCACGCGGTTGCTAGTCCTCCTTTCATGCAAAATCTTAAGCTTCCACCTCATGTCCAAGCCACCAAAGCCGGCTAAAAAGTGAATAAACGATAACTAAATCTTGAATTTTACTACTTCTTACTGGCTATTACTTCAACTTAGAAGCTTCTTCTGCGTTCTACTATGGTGCTTTTAGTGTCTCCGCATACCGCAGCATGCGACATAGCTTTGCAGACGATTAATGTAACCGTCTCAGAGAGAAAAGCGGCCAATGTGTCGATCTGAATTTAAGTCGATTCGATAACAAATGACGAAAACGGACGGATTTCTCAGGTTTTTACTACATATGAACACTTTTCACATTCTGCCGTGCAACGCGGCTGCTAGTCCTCCTTTCATGCAAATTCTTAAGCTCCTAGGTCATATCCAAGCCACCAAACACGGCTAAAATGTGAATAATCTATAATTAAAACTTGAATTGTACTACTTCTTACTATCTATTACTTCAACATATAAGCTTCTTCTGTGTTCTAATATGGTGCTTTTAGTGTCTCCGCATACCGCAGCACGCGACATAGCTTTGCAGACGATAAATGTAACCGTTTCAGAGAGAAGAGCGGCCAATGTGACGATCTGACTTTAAATCGATTCGATAACAAATGACGAAAACGGACGGTCTTCTCAGGTTTTTACTACATATGAACACTTTTCACATTCTCCCGTGCAACGCGGCTGCTAGCCCTCCTTTCATGCAAATTCTTAAGTTCCTAGGTCATATCCAAGCCACCAAACCCGGCTAAAATGTGAAAAATCTATAATTAAAACTTGAATTGTACTACTCCTTACTGGCTATTACTTCAACTTAGAAGCTTATTCTTAGTTCTACTGTGGTGCTTTTAGTGTTTCCGCATTCCGCAGCACGCGACATAGCTTTGCAGACCATAAATGTAACCGTTTCAGATAGAAGAGCGGCCAATGTGACGATCTGGCTTTAAATCGATTCGATAACAAATGACGAAAACGGACGGATTTCTCAGGTTTTTACTACATATGAACACTTTTCACATTCTCCCGTGCAACGCGGCTGCTAGTCTTCCTTTCATGCAAAATCTTAAGGTCCTAGGACAGGTCCAAGCCACCAAAGCCGGTTAAAAAGTGATTAATCGACAACTAAAACTTAAATAGTACTACTTCTTACTGCCTATTACTTCAACTTAGAAGCTTCTTCTGTATTCTAATCTGGTGCTTTTAGTGTCTCCGCATTCCGCAGCACGCGACATAGCTTTGCAGACGATAAATGTAACCGTCTCAGAGAGAAAAGCGGCCAATGTGACGATCTGGCTTTAAGTCGATACGATAACAAATGACGAAAACCCACGGATTTCTCAGTTTTTTACTACATATGACCACTTTTTACATTCTCCCGTGCAACGCGGTTGCTAGTCCTCCTTTCATGCAAAATCTTAAGGTTCCACCTCATGTCCAAGCCACCAAAGCCGGCTAAAAAGTGAATAATCGATAACTAAATCTTGAATTGTACTACATTTTACTGGCTATTACTTCAACTTAGAAGCTTCTTCTGTGTTCTACTATGGTGCTTTTAGTGTCTCCGCATACCGCAGCATGCGACATAGCTTTGCAGACGATTAATGTAACCGTTTCAGAGAGAAAAGCGGCCAATGTGTCGATCTGAATTTAAGTCGATTCGATAACAAATGACGAAAACGGACGGATTTCTCAGGTTTTTACTACATATGAACACTTTTTACATTCTGCCGTGCAACGCGGTTGCTAGTCCTCCTTTCATGCAAATTCTTAAGGTCCTAGGTCATATCCAAGCCACAGAACCCGGCTAAAATGTGAATAATCTATAATTAAAACTTGAATTGTACTACTTCTTACTGGCTATTACTTCAACTTAGAAGCTTATTCTGAGTTCTACTGTGGTGCTTTTAGTGTTTCCGTATACCGCAGCACGCGACATAGCTTTGCAGACGATAAAAGTAACCGTTTCAGAGAGAAGAGCGGCCATTGTGACGATCTGGCTTTAAATCGATTCGATAACAAATGACGAAAACGGACGGATTTCTCAGGTTTTTACTACATATGAACACTTTTCACATTCTCCCGTGCATCGCGGCGCTAGTCTTCCTTTCATGCAAAATCTTAAGGTCCTAGGTCATGTCCAACCCACCAAAGCCAGCTAAAAAGTGATTAATCGACAACTAAAACTTGAATTGTACTACTTCTTACTGGCTATTACTTCAACTTAGAAGCTTCATCTGTGTTCTACTATGGTGCTTTTAGTGTCTCCGCATACCGCAGCACGCGACATAGCTTTGCAGACGATAAATCGTCTCAGAGAGAAAAGCGGCCAACGTGATGATCTGGCTTTAAGTCGATACGATAACAAATGACGAAAACGGACGGATTTCTCAGGTTTTTACTACATATGAACACTTTTCACATTCTCCCGTGCAACGCGGCAGCTAGTCCTCCTTTCATGTAAAATCTTAAGGTCCACCTCATGTCCAAGCCACCAAAGCCGGCTAAAAAGTGAATAATCTATAATTAAAACTTGAATTGTACTACTTCTTACTGGCTATTACTTCAACATATAAGCTTCTTCTGTGTTCTAATATGGTGCTTTTAGAGTCTCCGCATACCGCAGCACGCGACATAGCTTTGCAGACGATTAATGTAACCGTCTCAGAGAGAATGCGGCCAATATGACGATCTGGCTTTAAGTCGATTCGATAACAAATGCCGAAAACGGACGGATTTCTCACGTTTTTACTACATATGATCACTTTTCACATTCTCCCGTGCAACGCGGCTGCTAGTCCTCCTTTCATGCAAAATCTTAAGGTCCTAGGTCATGTCCAAGCCACCAAAACCGGCTAAAAAGTGAATAATCGACAACTAAAACTTGAATTGTACTACTTCTTACTGGCTATTACTTCAACTTAGAAGCTTCTTCTGGGTTCTACTATGGTGCTTTTAGTGTTTCCGCATACCGCAGCACGCGACATAGCTTTGCAGACGATATATGTAACCGTTTCGGAGAGAAGAGCGGCCACTGTGACGATCTGGCTTTAAATCGATTCGATAACAAATGACGAAAACGGACGGATTTCTCAGGTTTTGACTACATATGAACACTTTTCACATTCTCCCGTGCAACGCGGCTGCTAGTCTTCCTTTCATGCAAAATCTTAATGTCCTAGGACCTGTCCAAGCCACCAAAGCCGGTTAAAAAGTGATTAATCGACAACTAAAACTTAAATAGTGCTACTTCTTACTGGCTATTACTTCAACTTAGAAGCATCTTCTGTGTTCTAATATGGTGCTTTTAGTGTCTCCGCATACCGCAGCACGCGACATAGCTTTGCAGACGATAAATGTAACCGTTTCAGAGAGCCAATGTGACGATCTGACTTTAAATCGATTCGATAACAAATGACGAAAACGGTCGGATTTCTCAGGTTTCTACTACATATGAACACTTTTCACATTCTCCCGTGCAACGCGGCTGCTAGTCTTCCTTTCATGCAAATACTTAAGGTCCTAGGACATGTCCAAGCCACCAAAGCCGGCTAAAAAGTGAATAATCGACAACTAAAACTTGAATTGTACTACTTCTTACTGGCTATTACTTCAACTTAGAAGCTTCTTCTGTGTTCTACTATGGTGCTTTTAGTGTCTCCGCACACCGCAGCACGCGACATAGCTTTGCAAACGATATATGTAACCGTGTCAGAGAGAAAAGCGGCCAATATAACGATCTGGCTTTAAGTCGATACGATAACAAATGACTTAAACGGACGGATTTCTCAGGTTTTTACTACATATGAACACTTTTCACATTCTCCCATGCAACGCGGCTGCTAGACCTCCTTTCATGCAAAATCTTAAAGTCCTAGGTCATGTCCAAGCCACCAAAGCCGGCTAAAAAGTGAATAATCGATAACTAAAACTTGAATTGTACTACTTCTTACTGGCTATTACTTCAACTTAGAAGCTTCTTCTATGTTCTACTATGGTGCTTTTAGTGTCTCCGCATACCGCTGCACGCGACATAGCTTTGCAGACGATTAATGTAACCGTCTCAGAGAGAAAAGCGGCCAATGTGACGATCTGGCTTTAAGTCGATTCGATAACAAATGATGAAAACGGACGGATTTCTCAGGTTGTTACTACATATGAACACTTTTCACATTCTCCCATGCAACGCGGCTGCTAGTCCTCCTTTCATGCAAAATCTTAAGGTCCTATGTCATGCCCAAGCCACCAAAGCCGGCTAAAAAGTGAATAATCGACAACTAAAACTTCAATTGTACTACTTCTTACTGGCTATTACTTCAACTTAGAATCTTCTTCTGTGTTGTACTATGGTGCTTTTAGTGTCTCCGCATACCGCAGCACGCGACATAGCTTTGCAGACGATAAATGTAACCGTCTCGGAGAGAAAAGCGGCCAATATAACGATCTGCCTTTAAGTCGATTCGATAACAAATGACGAAAACGGACGGATTTCTCAGGTTTTTACTACATATGAACACTTTTCACATTCTCCCGTGCAACGCGGCTGCTAGTCCTCCTTTCATGCAAAATCTTAATGTCCTAGGTCATGTCCAAGCCACCAAAGCCGGCTAAAAAGTGAATAATCGACAACTAAAACTTGAATTGTACTACTTCTTACTGGCTATTACTTCAACTTAGAAGTTTCTTCTGTGTTCTACTATGGTGCTTTTAGTGTCTACGCATACGGCAGCACGCGACATAGCTTTGCAGACGATAAATGTAAGCGTCTCAGAGAGAAAAGCGGCCAATGTGACGATTTGGCTTAAAGTCGATTCGATAACAAATGGCGAAAACGGACGGATTTCTCAGGTTTTTACTCCATATGAACACTTTTCACATTCTCCCGTGCAACCCGGCTGCTAGTCCTCCTTTCATACAAAATCGTAAGGTCCTAGTTCATATCCAAGCCACCAAAGCCGGCTAGAAAGTGAATAATCGATAATTTAAACTTGAATTGTACTACTTCTTACTGGCTATTACTTCAACTTAGAAGCGTGTGTGTGTGTGTGTGTTTGAGGTTTACGAGCGCTAAACATCGTGGTCATCAGCGCCCAAGCGCATAGAAACAGGAACAGAGGCGGTGAAGGGACGAAGACGGACGCCGAACAAGGAGAACGGCTAAAAGACACAGGCCTGACGCAGTTCCAAATGCGCACATACAGAGGCAAAACAAGAGGAGAAGAAACACACTAAAAAAGGAAAGGAAACACAAGGAAAAGGGAACAGATACCGAAGTGAAACAAGGAGGTAATCGTGACTGGCGGACCTCTTACCTAAAAACTGGGTGAGCCAGTCACCCAGCAGCACATTAAAACCTTCTCCCTAAAATCCGAGGCAACAGATTGGACAGGACACAAAACCGTAAAACCTTAACCACAGTCGCTGCGTCGTCTTGCAAAATAGAGGGCAAATCCGGTGGCAAGGAAACCACCGCCCTCTGGTCAGAGAATAAAAGACAGTCAAGTAAAATGTGGCGGACAGTAATCTGGACGCCACAAGCACTGCAGATTGGGGGGTCCTCCCGCCAGAGTAAAAAACCATGCGTGAAGGGACTGTGTCCAATGCGGAGGCGAGTGAGGAGAACCTCATCCCGCCTGTATGACTGGTAGGACGTACGCCATGGTCGCGTAGTGGCCTTTACCATACGCAGCTTATTGTCAGAAACTGCCAACCACTCCTCTTCCCATTGATGCATAACACGAAAACGCAAAAGGGAGGTTACAGCATGGAGGGGGACGGCACATTCAACAACGTGAGGGAGGGAACATGCATCTTTGGCAGCCACATCCGCCAGTTCGTTGCCCCTAATACCCACGTGCCCCGGCACCCAGCAGAAAGAAACCTCCTTCCCCTGCCGTTGCAGGTGGAGTAGGGCATCATGGATGTTCTGGACGACCGTATCCGCTGGGTACAAGTGTTGAATGGTCTGAAGGGCACTCAGGGAGTCAGAACAGATGAGGAACTTAATACTGGGAACACATCTCATCTGCTCCAATGCCCGCAGTATTGCAAACAATTCGGCATCGAGGATGGTAAACACCGCAGGAAGCCGTAACTTGACGACTCGATCAGGGAAAACAACAGCACAACCAACAGTGTCCCCCTGTTTAGAGCCATCTGTGAATACAGGTACATGGTCCGGATGTTGGTTTAAAATATCGTAAAATAAGGAGGTAAAAACAAACGCCGGAGTGCAGTTCCTCCGGTTCTCCGACAAGTCTAAAAGGATGCTGGGCCTCTGGAGCAACCAGGGAGGCAGGCGAGTAAAACCTTGTCGTTGGGGGGCCACACGCTCCACACCAAGGGACTCAAGCAAATGCTTGGCACGAATCCCAAATGGTTTTGTTGCCCTGGGACGACTGGAAAAGAGACGTTCCATAGGCGGTCGGGCAACGGTAGGGTACGCAGGGGAGGTAGGACAGGCAAGGAAATGACACACCCGTCGCACCATGAGGAGTTTCCGCCGGATGGCGAGCGGCGGTTCCCCTGCCTCAGCACACAGGCTGGGGATGGGACTGGTACGGAAGGCACCAGTGGCCAGCCTGATACCCTCATGGTGTGTACTGCGTCAAGGATCTTCAGATACGAAGGCCTTGCTGACCCATACACGGTGCAAGCATAGTCAAGACGCGATCGGACGAAAGCCCTATAAAACTGCAGCAGACGCGCCCGATCTGCTCCCCAGGACTGATGGCTCAGACACTTCAAAATATTCAGTGCCTTCAGGGCCCGCACCTTGAGGTCTTTAAGGTGAGGCAACCACGACAACTTGGAATCAAAAGTGAGGCCCAGGAACCTCACAGTGTCTCTAAAAGGAAGAACGGTGTGCCTCAGACGCAATTCAGGGGAGGTAAAAAGACGCCGAGAACGATTAAAATGAACACACACAGATTTGTCTGCAGAAAAGGTAAAACCCGTCTTTGCAGTCCATGCCTCTAAGCGCTTTATCGTAAGCTGTAACTGCCGACTAGCACTGACAAGACTGGAGGAAGAACAGAAAACAGCAAAATCGTCCACAAACAAGGAGCATTGGGCAGGACTCCGGATAGTGGACGTGATACTGTTAATAGCAACGGCAAAGAGGGTGACACTTAAAACGCTGCCCTGAGGAACACCATTCTCCTGCACGTACAAATCCGATAGCACATTACCAACCCGATATCGAAAGAGGCGGTGAGAAAGAAAGGACCGAATGAAGATGGGGAGACGGCCACGAAAGCCCCACTCATGGAGTTGATTGAGGATAAGGCGGCGCCAAGTAGTGTCATACGCCTTATTAATGTCAAAGAAGACCCCTAGACAATGCTGGTTACGTAGAAAGGCCTGCTGGATGGCGGCCTCAAGCAGGGTCAAGTTGTCTATAGTGGAACGACATCTCCGAAAGCCACACTGAGAGGGGCTAAGGAGCTGCCTGGTCTCGAGCAGCCAAACCAGGCGGCGGTTGACCATGCGTTCCAACGTCTTCCCAACACAGCTCGTCAAGGCAATACCCCGATAACTACTGGGATGCGTTCGGTCCTTCTCTGGTTTGAGGAGGGGAATCAAAATTGCCTCCCTCCACGAGTCAGGGTACGTGCCAGATAACCATATCATATTGAAACAGTTCAGGAGAACTTCCTTGGATGGCAGCGACAGGTGCCGCAGCATGCTGTACCGGATTTGATCATGACCAGGCGCAGTATCATGAGCCACAGACAGCGCAGAATCCAGCTCCCACATTGTGAAGGGGCAGTTATAGGGTTCAGAATTTAGAGACCGGAAGTCCAAGTGACCCCTTTCGACGGCAGTGCGGTAGCGGCAGAAATCTGGATCACAGTTAATAGTGGCGGTAGATTCCGCAAAATGCATGGCCAGTGTCTGGGCAATGTCTCTCGGCGCCGTGAGGAGACATCCCTGATGCAGCAATGCCGTGATAGGTAGCTGGCTGAGTTTCCCGGAAATCCTCCTGATGGCTTCCCATACTTTCGTAGAACTAGTGGAGCGAGAGATGGAATTCAAGAACGATTGCCATGACCGTCGTTTGCTCTCTTTAATCACCCGCCGCGCTCTGGCCCTTGCCACTCGAAAGGCCGCAAGATTGTCAGCTGAGGGACGGCACTTGAAGCGGCGCAGTGCTGCACGGCGGGCGCGGATGGCTGAGTGGCACTCAGTGGTCCACCAAGGGACAGGACGCCTCTTGGGATGACCGGATGACCGTGGGATGGACGATTCAGCAGCATGAGAGATCACGGCTGCAACATGGTCTACCCATTCGTGGACGCTGGCACGGTGTTCCAAAACAGCCAGTTGACTGAAAAGTGTCCAGTCAGCTCTGCAAAGGTGCCACCGGGGCGGCACTGGTAATGCCACAGCCTCATCCAGGAGGCGAATCCAGAGGGGGAAGTGGTCACTAGAATGGAGGTCAGCAGCAGCCTCCCACAGAGCAGAATCCGCGAGTGCTGGAGAGCAAAAGGAAAGGTCAATAGCCGATGACGATCCGGAAGCAGTACAGAAATGAGTGGGAGCACCAGAGTTGAGGAGGCACAGTTCTTCAGACATCATGACGCTTTCCAGAATGCGACCCCTGGGGCAAGTAGTCGGAGAGCCCCATAAGACATTATGAGCGTTGAAGTCCCCCAGAAGAAGAAATGGGCGAGGGAGTTGGCTAATAAGGTCCGTGAGAGCCTGAGTGTCTATCGCATCCGGAGGTGGTAAATAAACAGAACAGACTGTGAGCCTCCGACCCACAAGAATGTCAACTGCAACTGCTTGCAAGTCGGTGACGAGAGGGAGCTAAGATGAGGGGTGCACATCACGGACAAAAACTGCAACACCACCCTTTGCCCTTTGCCCCGTCAGATCATCTTTTCGATATGCGGTATAGCCGCGTAAAGAAGGAGAATCAGTGGCCCGAAAATGTGTCTCTTGGAGACATAAGCACAAGGGGCACTCTCGTATGAGGAGTTGTAATTCGGCCACATGCGTCCTGAAACCATTCAGGTTCCACTGTAATATGGGAGCCAGTGATGAGGGTGGCTGAACTTTCACCCTGCCTCTGTGCTTTGGAGGAGAGACCGTACTGGCCGGAGATTTATTCCTGGGGCGAGAAGATCGCCCCCGGTCGACATCAATGTCCATAAGATCCGATGACGACCCACGGGAGATGTCAGACAGTACAATGGCATCATCATCGGACCGACGCTGACTAGTCTCCTCAGGTGGCAGAACCTTCATCTTCTGAGGCTTTGTCTTGGGGAACTTGGAATGCAGAGCCTTGTCAACAGTTGGAGGTTGACTCGCCTGGGCAGAAGGCGCCATATGGGGGGAGGCTGGAAGTACCTCAATGTCAGCAACCACGGCTTTGTCCGATGTAGTGGGGAGAGCCGCAGATTGCAAAACAACCGCAGCAGCACAAGTGCACTGGCAAGCGCAGGTTTTAGTGCTAACGCTAGCAACCTCCGTTTGTGTAGCAACAGTGGCCAGTTGTACCGGTTTTTTGAGAGCGGAAGCGAAAGATGTGGAAAACACAGGAGGTTGCATGGCCTTAAAGATCTTCTTGGCCTCACCATAGGGGATGCGCTTAGATGTTTTAATCTCCTGTACCTTCCGCTCTTCGAGATAGATGGGGCAGATCCGGCTCCAGACAGGGTGACTCCCAGAGCAATTCACGCACTTCACAGGCGATGAACAATCGGCTCCATCATGGGCAGGCTGACCACATTTACCACACGTGGCTATTCCATTGCACCCCAACGTAGTATGCTCAAAGCGCTGACATTTAAAACAGCGCATTGGGTTGGGGAAATATGGCCGTACGGACAAACGTAAGAACCCCGCTTTAACATGCTCCGGGAGTCTCGGGCAACTGAATGTGAGAATAAACGAGTCAGATTTGACGAGGTCCCCATTGACTCGTTTCATAATGTGCTGCACGTCAACAATTCCTTCGTCAGCCCACTCAGATTTTAGCACGTCTATGGGAATATCCACCAAGTCCCTACACGTCACAACACCCTTACTATAGTTCAAAGTGGAGTGGAGCTCGGTCTCGACAGCGTACTCTCCTAGACAATTTGCTTTCCGAAGGGCAGCGACTTGACGGGAACTAGAAGTTTCAACTAACAGAGTCCCATTGCGCAGTCGCTTTACAGATTTCAGTGTTCCTGCAATTCCCTCAAGACCCTTGTGGATGTAAAAGGGAGAAACCCTCTCAAAGCTACCCTCCTTCCTTTTAATAATCAAAAACACATTCTGATTATCAGCATGTGCTCCGTTACTACATTCTGTTAAATCTCTAGCAACACCAGGCGCTGGAGGACTCGCAGCGCGTAGCCGCTTTTTCGATTGGGTGTGTTTTCCTACCAGCGGCCCACCCAAGCCACTGGTAGGGGGAAAAGTAGAGGTCGAAGGGTCCATTGTGGTCCCACGAGCAGCTAGGGAACTAAAAGTCCGCTCAGACAGAGCCCCGCGTGCCTGAGTAAGCCTTATACAACTGGGGTGCGGCAGGTGCCCGAGAGGTTGCCCACTTGCGACTGTTCCACCCCAACAGCCATGCATCTTCTAGGCGCGGAGCACACCGAAAGATTGAGGGGTTTTTATAGAGGTTGGCCTTCCTCGCAATCCAGACGGTCAAGCCATGATTACCATTCCCCGCAGCACACAACGTTTCACCGCCGCGCCGTACGGTGGTCGCTGAAGCATGTCCGGGGGTTACGGTGACAGGACACCGGCGGCGCAGACCAGTCCCCAGCTCAGGACCCCGGGGTCGCCAAGCCCGTACTCAGCAAGTGAATGCTGAGCCGAGGGGGGGAACTTAGAAGCTTCTTCTGTGTTCTACTATGGTGGTTTTAGTGTTTCCGCATACCGCAGCACGCGACATAGCTTTGCAGACGATAAATGTAACCGTTACAGAGAGAAGAGCGGCCATTGTGACGATCTGGCTTTAAAACGATTCGATGACAAATGACGAAAACGGACGGATTTCTCAGGTTTTTACTACATATGAACACTTTTCACATTCTCCCATGCAACGCGGCTGCTAGTCTCCCTTTCATGCAAAATCTTAAGGTCCTAGGTCATGTCCAAGCCACCAAAGCCGGCTAAAAAGTGATTAATCGACAACTAAAACTTAAATAGTACTACTTCTTACTGGCTATTACTTCAATTTAGAAGCTTCTTCTGTGTTCTACTATGGTGCTTTTAGTGTCTCCGCATACCGCAGCACGCGACATAGCTTTGCAGACGATAAATGTAACCGTCTCAGAGAGAAAAGCGGCCAATGTGACGATCTGGCTTTGAGTCGATTCGATAACAAATGACGAAAACGGACTGATTTCTCAGGTTTTTACTACATATGAACGCTTTTCACATTCTCCCGTGCAAAGCGGCTGCTAGTCCTACTTTCATGCAAAATCTTAAGGTCCTAGGTCATGTCCAAGCCACCAAAGCCGGCTAAAAAGTGAATAATCGACAACTAAAACTTGAATTGTACTACTTCTTACTGGCTATTACTTCAACTTAGAAGCTCCTTCTGTGTTCTACTATGGTGCTTTTAGTGTCTCCACATACCGCGGCACGCGACATAGCTTTGCAGACGATTAATGTAACCGTCTCAGAGAGAAAAGCGGCCAATGTGACGATCTGGCTTTAAGTCGATTCGATAACAAAGACGAAACCGGACGGATTTCTCAGGTTGTTACTACATATGAACACTTTTCACATTCTCCCGTGCAACGCGGCTGCTAGTCCTTCTTTCATGCAAAATCTTAAGGTCCTAGGTCATGTCCAAGCCACCAAAGCCGGCTAAAAAGTGAATAATCGACAACTAAAACTTGAATTGTACTACTTCTTACTGGCTATTACTTCGACTTAGAAGCATCTTCTGTGTTCTACTATGGTGCTTTTAGTGTTCCCGCATACCGCAGCAAGCGACATAGCTTTGCAGACGATAAATGTAACCGTCTCAGAGAGAAAAGCGGCCAATGTGACGATCTGGTTTAAGTCGATTCGATAACAAATGACGAAAATGGACAGATTTCTCAGGTTTTTACTACATATGAACACTTTTCACATTCTCCCATGCAACGCGGCTGCTAGTCCTCCTTTCATCAAAATCTAATGTCCTAGGTCATGTCCAAGCCACCAAAGCCGGCTAAAAAGTGAATAATCGACAACTAAAACTTGAATTGTACTACTTCTTACTGGCTATTACTTCAACTTAGAAGCTTCTTCTGTGTTCTACTATGGTGCTTTTAGTGTCTACGCATACGGCAGCACGCGACATAGATTTGCAGACGATTAATGTAACCGTTTCAGAGAGAAGAGAGGCCAATGTGACGATCTGGCTTTAAATCGATTCGATAACAAATGACGAAAACGGACGGATTTCTCAGGTTTTTACTCCATATGAACACTTTTCACATTCTCCCGTGCAACGCGGCTGCTAGTCCTCCTATAATGCAAAATCTTAAGGTTCCACCTCATGTCCAAGCCACCAAATCCGGCTAAAAAGTGAATAATCAATAACTAAAACTTGAATTGTACTACTTCTTACTGGCTATTACTTCAACTTAGAATCTTCTTCTGTGTTCTACTATGGTGCTTTTAGTGTCTCCGCATACCGCAGCACGCGACATAGCTTCGCAGACGATAAATGTAACCGTTTCAGAGAGAAGAGCGGCCAATGTGACAATCTGGCTTTAAATCGATTCGATAACAAATGACGAAAACGGCCGGGTTTCTCAGTTTTTTACTACATACGACAACTTTTCACATTCTCCCGTGCAACGCGGCTGCTAGTCCTCCTATAATGCAAGATCTTAAGGTTCCACCTCATGTCCAAGCCACCAAATCCGGCTAAAAAGTGAATAATCATTAACTAAAACTTGAATTGTACTACTTCTTACTGGCTATTACTTCAACTTAGAATCTTCTTCTGTGTTCTACTATGGTGCTTTTAGTATTCCGCATACCGCAGCACGCGACTTAGCTTTGCAGACGATAAATGTAACCGTTTCAGAAAGAAGAGCGGCCAATATAACGATCTGGCTTTAAGTCGATTCGATAACAAAAAACGAAAACGGACGGATTTCCCATGTTTTCACTACATATGAACACTTTTCACAGTCTCCCGTGCAACGCGGCTGCTAGTCCTCCTTTCATGCAAAATCTTAAGGTCCTAGGTCATGTCCAAGCCACCAAAGCCGGCTAAAAAGTGAACAATCGACAACTAAAACTTGAATTATACTACTTCTTACTGGCTATTACTTCAACTTAGAAGCTTCTTCTGTGTTCTACTATGGTGCTTTTAGTGTCTCCACATACCGCATCACGCGACATAGCTTTGCAGACGATAAATGTAACCGTCTCAGAGAGAAAAGCGGCCAATGTGACGATCTGGCTTTAAGTCGATTCGATAACAAATGACGAAAATGGACAGATTTCTCAGGTTTTTACTACATATGAACACTTTTCACATTCTCCCGTGCAACGCGGCTGCTAGTCCACCTTTCATGCAAAATCTTAAGGTCCTAGGTCATGTCCAAGCCACCAAAGCCGGCTAAAAAGTGAATAATCGACAACTAAAACTTGAATTGTACAACTTCTTACTGGCTATTACTTCAACTTAGAAGCTGATTCTGTGTTCTACTATGGTGCTTTTAGTGTCCCCACATACCGCAGCACGCGACATAGCTATGCAGACGATAAATGTAACCGTCTCAGAGAGAAAAGCGGCCAATGTGACGATCTGGCTTTAAATCGATTCGATAACAAATGACGAAAACGGACGGGTTTCTCAGGTTTTCACTCCATATGAACACTTTTCACATTCTCCCGCGCAACGCGGCTGCTAGTCCTCCTTTCATGCAAAATCTTAAGGTCCTAGGTCATGTCCAAGCCACCAAAGCCGGCTAAAAGGTGAATAATCGATAATTAAAAATTGAATTGTACTACTTCTTACTGGCTATTACTTCAATTTAGAAGCTTCTTCTGTGTTCTACTATGGTGCTTTTAGTGTCTACGCATACGGCAGCACGCGACATAGCTCTGCAGACGATAAATGTAACCGTTTCAGAGTGAAGAGAGGCTAATGTGACGATCTTCCTTTAAATCGATTCGATAACAAATGACGAAAACGAACGGATTTCTCAGGTTTTTACTCCATATGAACACTTTTCACATTCTCCCGTGCAACGCGGCTGCTAGTCCGCCTTTCATCAAAATCTTAAGGTTCCACCTCATGTCCAAGCCACCAAATCCGGCTATAAAGTGAATAATCAATAACTAAAACTTGAATTGTACTACTTCTTACTGGCTATTACTTCAACTTAGAATCTTCTTCTGTGTTCTACTATGGTGCTTTTAGAGTTCCGCATACCGCAGCACGCGACATAGCTTTGCAGACGATAAATGTAACCATCTCAGAGAGAAAAGCGGCCAATATAACGATCTGGCTTTAAGTCGATTCGATAACAAATGACGAAAACAGACGGATTTCTCAGGTTTTCACTACATATGAACACTTTTCACATTCTCCCGTGCAACGCGGCTGCTAGTCCTCCTTTCATGCAAAATCTTAAGGTCCTAGGTCATGTCCAAGCCACCAAAGCCGGCTAAAAAGTGAATAATCGACAACTAAAACTTGAATTGTACTACTTCTTACTGGCTATTACTTCAACTTAGAAGCTTCTTCTGTGTTCTACTATGGTGCTTTTAGTGTCTCCACATACCGCAGCACGCGACATAGCTTTGCAGACGATAAATGTAACCGTCTCAGAGAGAAAAGCGGCCAATGTGACGATCTGGCTTTAAGTCGATTCAATAACAAATGACGAAAATGGACAGATTTCTCAGGTTTTTACTACATATGAACACTTTTCACATTCTCCCGTGCAACGCGGCTGCTGGTCCTCCTTTCATGCAAAATCTTAAGATCCTAGGTCATGTCCAAGCCACCAAAGCCGGCTAAAAAGTGAATAATCGACAACTAAAACTTGAATTGTACTACTTCTTACTGGCTATTACTTCAACTTATAAGCTTCTTCTGTGTTCTACTATGGTGCTTTTAGTATCTCCACATACCGCAGCACGCGACATAGCTTTGCAGACGATAAATGTAACCGTCTCAGAGAGAAAAGCGGCCAATGTGACGATCTGGCTTTAAGTCGATTCAATAACAAATGACGAAAATGGACAGATTTCTCAGGTTTTTACTACATATGAACACTTTTCACATTCTCCCGTGCAACGCGGCTGCTGGTCCTCCTTTCATGCAAAATCTTAAGATCCTAGGTCATGTCCAAGCCACCAAAGCCGGCTAAAAAGTGAATAATCGACAACTAAAACTTGAATTGTACTACTTCTTACTGGCTATTACTTCAACTTAGAAGCTCCTTCTGTGTTCTACTATGGTGCTTTTAGTATCTCCACATACGGCAGCAGGCGACATAGCTTTGCAGACGATAAATGTAACCGTCTCAGAGAGAAAAGCGGCCAATGTGACGATCTGGCTTCAAGTCGATTCGATAACAAATGACGAAAATGGACAGATTTCTCAGGTTTTTACTACATATGAACACTTTTCACATTCTCCCGTGCAACGCGGCTGCTAGTCCTCCTTTCATGCAAAATCTTAAGGTCCTAGGTCATGTCCAAGCCACCAAAGCCGGCTAAAAAGTGAATAATCGACAACTAAAACTTGAATTGTACTACTTCTTACTGGCTATTACTTCAACTTAGAAGCTGATTCTGTGTTCTACTATGGTGCTTTTAGTGTCCCCACATACCGCAGCACGCGACATTGCTTTGCAGACGATAAATGTAACCGTCTCAGAGAGAAAAGCGGCCAATGTGACGATCTGGCTTTAAATCGATTCGATAACAAATGACGAAAACGGACGGGTTTCTCAGGTTTTTACTCGATATGAACACTTTTCACATTCTCCCGTGCAACGCGGCTGCTAGTCCTCCTTTCATGTAAAATCTTAAGGTCCTAGGTCATGTCCAAGCCACCAAAAGCCGGCTAAAAGGTGAATAATCGATAATTAAAAATTGAATAGTACTACTTCTTACTGGCTATTACTTCAATTTAGAAGCTTCTTCTGTGTTCTACTATGGTGCTTTTAGTGTCTACGCATACGGCAGCACGCGACATAGCTCTGCAGACGATAAATGTAACCGTTTCAGAGTGAAGAGAGGCCAATGTGACGATCTGGCTTTAAATCGATTCGATAACAAATGACGAAAACGGACGGATTTCTCAGGTTTTTACTCCATATGAACACTTTTCACATTCTCCCGTGCAACGCGGCTGCTAGTCCTCCTTTCATCAAAATCTTAAGGTTCCACCTCATGTCCAAGCCACCAAATCCGGCTATAAAGTGAATAATCAATAACTAAAACTTGAATTGTACTACTTCTTACTGGCTATTACTTCAACTTAGAATCTTCTTCTGTGTTCTACTATGGTGCTTTTAGTGTTCGGCATACCGCAGCACGCGACATAGCTTTGCAGACGATAAATGTAACCATCTCAGAGAGAAAAGCGGCCAATATAACGATCTGGCTTTAAATCGATTCGATAACAAATGACGAAAACAGACGGATTTCTCAGGTTTTCACTACATATGAACACTTTTCACATTCTCCCGTGCAACGCGGCTGCTGGTCCTCCTTTCATGCAAAATCTTAAGATCCTAGGTCATGTCCAAGCCACCAAAGCCGGCTAAAAAGTGAATAATCGACAACTAAAACTTGAATTGTACTACTTCTTACTGGCTATTACTTCAACTTAGAAGCTCCTTCTGTGTTCTACTATGGTGCTTTTAGTGTCTCCACATACGGCAGCACGCGACATAGCTTTGCAGACGATAAATGTAACCGTCTCAGAGAGAAAAGCGGCCAATGTGACGATCTGGCTTCAAGTCGATTCGATAACAAATGACGAAAATGGACAGATTTCTCAGGTTTTTACTACATATGAACACTTTTCACATTCTCCCATGCAACGAGGCTGCTAGTCCTCCTTTCATGCAAAATCGTAAGATCCTTGGTCATGTCCAAGCCACCAAAGCCGGCTAAAAAGTGAATAATCGATAACTAAAACTTGAATTGTTTTACTTCTTACTGCCTATTACTTCAACTTAGAAGCTTCTTCTGTGTTCTACTATGGTGCTTTTAGTGTCTCCGCATACCGCAGCACGCGACATAGCTTCGCAGACGATAAATGTAACCGTTTCAGAGAGAAGAGCGGCCAATGTGACAATCTGGCTTTAAATCGATTCGATAACAAATGACGAAAACGGCCGGGTTTCTCAGTTTTTTACTACATACGAACACTTTTCACATTCTCCCGTGCAACGCGGCTGCTAATCCTCCTATAATGCAAGATCTTAAGGTTCCACCTCATGTCCAAGCCACCAAATCCGGCTAAAAAGTGAATAATCATTAACTAAAACTTGAATTGTACTACTTCTTACTGGCTATTACTTCAACTTAGAATCTTCTTCTGTGTTCTACTATGGTGCTTCTAGTATTCCGCATACCGCAGCACGCGACTTAGCTTTGCAGACGATAAATGTAACCGTTTCAGAGAGAAGAGCGGCCAATATAACGATCTGGCTTTAAGTCGATTCGATAACAAAAAACGAAAACGGACGGATTTCCCATGTTTTCACTACATATGAACACTTTTCACAGTCTCCCGTGCAACGCGGCTGCTAGTCCTCCTTTCATGCAAATTCTTAAGGTCCTAGGTCATGTCCAAGCCACCAAAGCCGGCTAAAAAGTGAACAATCGACAACTAAAACTTGAATTATACTACTTCTTACTGGCTATTACTTCAACTTAGAAGCTTCTTCTGTGTTCTACTATGGTGCTTTTAGTGTCTCCACATACCGCATCACGCGACATAGCTTTGCAGACGATAAATGTAACCGTCTCAGAGAGAAAAGCGGCCAATGTGACGATCTGGCTTTAAGTCGATTCGATAACAAATGACGAAAATGGACAGATTTCTCAGGTTTTTACTACATATGAACACTTTTCACATTCTCCCGTGCAACGCGGCTGCTAGTCCTCCTTTCATGCAAAATCTTAAGGTCCTAGGTCATGTCCAAGCCACCAAAGCCGGCTAAAAAGTGAATAATCGACAACTAAAACTTGAATTGTACTACTTCTTACTGGCTATTAATTCAACTTAGAAGCTGATTCTATGTTCTACTATGGTGCTTTTAGTGTCCCCACATACCGCAGCACGCGACATTGCTTTGCAGACGATAAATGTAACCGTCTCAGAGAGAAAAGCGGCCAATGTGACGATCTGGCTTGAAATCGATTCGATAACAAATGACGAAAACGGACGGGTTTCTCAGGTTTTTACTCCATATGAACACTTTTCACATTCTCCCGTGCAACGCGGCTGCTAGTCCTCCTTTCATGCAAAATCTTAAGGTCCTAGGTCATGTCCAAGCCACCAAAAGCCGGCTAAAAGGTGAATAATCGATAATTAAAAATTGAATTGTACTACTTCTTACTGGCTATTACTTCAATTTAGAAGCTTCTTCTGTGTTCTACTATGGTGCTTTTAGTGTCTACGCATACGGCAGCACGCGACATAGCTCTGCAGACGATAAATGTAACCGTTTCAGAGTGAAGAGAGGCCAATGTGACGATCTGGCTTTAAATCGATTCGATAACAAATGACGAAAACGGACGGATTTCTCAGGTTTTTACTCCATATGAACACTTTTCACATTCTCCCGTGCAACGCGGCTGCTAGTCCTCCTTTCATCAAAATCTTAAGGTTCCACCTCATGTCCAAGCCACCAAATCCGGCTATAAAGTGAATAATCAATAACTAAAACTTGAATTGTACTACTTCTTACTGGCTATTACTTCAACTTAGAATCTTCTTCTGTGTTCTACTATGGTGCTTTTAGTGTTCCGCATACCGCAGCACGCGACATAGCTTTGCAGACGATAAATGTAACCATCTCAGAGAGAAAAGCGGCCAATATAACGATCTGGCTTTAAATCGATTCGATAACAAATGACGAAAACAGACGGATTTCTCAGGTTTTCACTACATATGAACACTTTTCACATTCTCCCGTGCAACGCGGCTGCTAGTCCTCCTTTCATGCAAAATCTTATCGTCCTAGGTCATGTCCAAGCCACCAAAGCCGGCTATAAAGTGAATAATCGACAACTAAAACTTGAATTGTACTACTTCTTACTGGCTATTACTTCAACTTAGAAGCTCCTTCTGTGTTCTACTATGGTGCTTTTAGTGTCGCCACATACCGCAGCACGCGACATAGCTTTGCAGACGATAAATGTAACCGTCTCAGAGAGAAAAGCGGCCAATGTGACGATCTGGTTTTAAGTCGATTCGATAACAAGTGACGAAAATGGACAGATTTCTCAGGTTTTTACTACATATGATCACTTTTCACATTCTCCCATGCCACGCGGCTGCTAATCCTCCTTTCATGCAAAATCTAAAGGTCCTAGGTCATGTCCAAGCCACCAAAGCCGGCTAAAAGGTGAATAATCGATAACTAAAACTTTAATTGTACTACTTCTTACTTTCTATTACTTCAACTTAGAAGTTTCTTCTGTGTTCTAATATGGTGCTTTTAGTGTCTCCGCATACCGCAGCACGCGACATAGCTTTGCAGACGTTAAATGTAACAGTCTCAGAGAGAAAAGCGGTCAATGTGACGATCTGGCTTTAAGTCGATTCGATAACAAATGGCGATAACGGACGGATTTCTCAGGTTTTTACTCCATATGAACACTTTTCACATTCTCCCGCGCAACGCGGCTGCTAGTCCTCCTTTTCATGCAAAATCTTAAGGTCCTAGGTCTTATCCAAGCCACCAAAGCCGGCTAAAAAGTGAATAATCGATAATTAAAACTTGAATTGTACTACTTCTTACTGGCTATTACTTCAACTTAGAAGCTTCTTCTGTGTTCTACTATGGTGCTTTTAGTGTTCCGCATACCGCAGCACGCGACATAGCTTTGGAGACGATAAATGTAACCGTCTCAGAGAGAAAACCGGCCAATATAACGATCTGGCTTTAGGTCGATTCGATAACAAATGACGACAATGGACAGATTTCTCAGGTTTTTACTACATATGAACACTTTTCACATTCTCCCATGCAACGCGGCTGCTAGTCTTCCTTTCATGCAAAATCGTAAGGTCCTTGGTCATGTCCAAGCCACCAAAGCCGGCTAAATGTGAATAATCGATAACTAAAACTTGAATTGTACTACTTCTTACTGGCTATTACTTCAACTGAGAAGCTTCTTCTGTGTTCTGCTATGGTGCTTTTAGTGTTCCCGCATACCGCAGCACGCGACATAGCTTTGCAGACGATAAATGTAACCGTCTCAGAGAGAAAAGCGGCCAATGTGACGATCTTGCAGCGGTGTACCGTAGGTCTCTAGAAGAGCGAAGCGTTCCAAAGGATTGGAAAAGGGCACAGGTCATCCCCGTTCTCAAGAAGGGACGTCGAACAGATGTGCAGAACTATAGACCTATATCTCTAACGTCGATCAGTTGTAGAATTTTGGAACACGTATTATGTTCGAGTATAATGTCTTTTCTGGAGACTAGAAATCTACTCTGTAGGAATCAGCATGGGTTTCGAAAAAGACGATCGTGTGAAACCCAGCTCGCGCTATTCGTCCACGAGACTCAGAGGGCCTTAGACACGGGTTCACAGGTAGATGCCGTGTTTCTTGACTTCCGCAAGGCGTTTGACACAGTTCCCCATAGTCGTTTAATGAACAAAGTAAGAGCATACGGACTATCAGATCAATTGTGTGATTGGATTGAGGAGTTCCTAGATAACAGAACGCAGCACGTCATTCTCAATGGAGAGAAGTCTTCCGAAGTAAGAGTGATTTCAGGTGTGCCGCAGGGGAGTGTCATAGGACCGTTGCTATTCACAATATACATAAATGACCTGGTGGATGACATCGGAAGTTCACTGAGGCTTTTTGCAGATGATGCTGTGGTGTATCGAGAGGTTGCAACAATGGAAAATTGTACTGAAATGCAGGAGGATCTGCAGCGAATTGACGCATGGTGCACGGAATGGCAATTGAATCTCAATGTAGCGAAGTGTAATGTGATGCGAATACATAGAAAGATAGGTCCCTTATCATTTAGCTACAAAATAGCAGGTCAGCAACTGGAAGCAGTTAATTCCATAAATTATCTGGGAGTACGCATTAGGAGTGATTTAAAATGGAATGATCATATAAAGTTGATCGTCGGTAAAGCAGATGCCAGACTGAGATTCATTGGAAGAATCCTAAGGAAATGCAATCCGACAACAAAGGAAGTAGGTTACAGTACGCTTGTTCGCCCAATGCTTGAATACTGCTCAGCAGTGTGGGATCCGCACCAGGTAGGGTTGATAGAAGAGATAGAGAAGATCCAACGGAGAGCAGCGCGCTTCGTTACAGGATCATTTAGTAATTGCGAAAGCGTTACGGAGATGATAGATAAACTCCAGTGGAAGACTCTGCAGGAAAGACGCTCAGTAGCTCGGTACGGGCTTTTGTTGAAGTTTCGAGAACATACCTTCACCGAAGAGTCAAGCAGTATATTGCTCCCTCCTACGTATATCTCGCGAAGAGACCATGAGGATAAAATCAGAGAGATTAGAGCCCACACAGAAGCATACCGACAGTCCTTCTTTCCACGTACAATACGAGACTGGAATAGAAGGGAGAACCGATAGAGGTACTCAGGGTACCCTCCGCCACACACCGTCAGGTGGCTTGCGGAGTACGGATGTAGATGTAGATGTAGATGTAGATCTGGCTTTAAGTCGATTCGATAACAAATGACGATAACGGACGGATTTCTCAGGTTTTTACTCCATATGAACACTTTTCACATTCTCCCGCGCAACGCGGCTGCTAGTCCTCCTTTCATGCAAAATCTTAAGGTCCTAGGTCTTATTCAAGCCACCAAAGCCTGCTAAAAAGTGAATAATCGAAAATTAAAACTTGAATTGTACTACTTCTTACTGGCTATTACTTCAACTTAGAAGCTTCTTCTGTGTTCCACTATGGTGCCTTTAGTGTTCCCGCATACCGCAGCACGCGACATAGCTTTGCAGACGATAAATGTAACCGTTTCAGAGAGAAGAGCGGCCAATGTGACGATCTGGCTTTAAATCGATTCGATAACAAATGACGAAAACGGCCGGGTTTCTCAGGTTTTTACTACATATGAACACTTTTCACATTCTCCCGTGCAACGCGGCTGCTAGTCCTCCTATCATGCAAAATCTTAAGGTTCCACCTCATGTCCAAGCCACCAAATCCGGCTAAAAAGTGAATAATCAATAACTAAAACTTGAATTGTACTACTTCTTACTGGCTATTACTTCAACTTAGAAGCTTCTTCTGTGTTCTACTATGGTGCTTTTAGTGTTCCGCATACCGCAGCACGCGACATAGCTTTGCAGACGATAAATGTAACCGTCTCAGAGAGAAAAGCGGCCAATATAACGATCTGGCTTTAAGTCGAAACGATAACAAATGACGAAAATGGACAGATTTCTCAGGTTTCTACTACATATGAACACTTTTCACATTCTCCCATGCAACGCGGCTGCTAGTCCTCCTTTCATGCAAAATCGTAAGGTCCTTGGTCATGTCCAAGCCACCAAAGCCGGCTAAAAGGTGAATAATCGATAACTAAAACTTGAATTGTACTACTTCTTACTGGCTATTACTTCAACTTAGAAGTTTCTTCTGTGTTCTAATATGGTGCTTTTAGTGTCTCCGCATACCGCAGCACGCGACATAGCTTTGCAGACGATAAATGTAACCGTCTCAGAGAGAAAAGCGGCCAATGTGACGATCTGGCTTTAAGTCGATTCGATAACAAATGACGATAACGGACGGATTTCTCAGGTTTTTACTCCATATGAACACTTTTCACTTTCTCCCGCGCAACGCGGCTGCTAGTCCTCCTTTTCATGCAAAATCTTAAGGTCCTAGGTCTTATCCAAGCCACCAAAGCCGGCTAAAAAGTGAATAATCGATAATTAAAACTTGAATTGTACTACTTCTTACTGGCTATTACTTCAACTTAGAAGCTTCTTCTGTGTTCTACTATGGTGCTTTTAGTGTTGCCGCATACCGCAGCACGCAACATAGCTTTGCAGACGATAAATGTAACCGTTTCAGAGAGAAGAGCGGCCAATGTGACGATCTGGCTTTAAATCGATTCGATAACAAATGACGAAAACGGCCGGGTTTCTCAGTTTTTTACTACATATGAACACTTTTCACATTGTCCCGTGCAACGCGGCTGCTAGTCCTCCTATAATGCAAAATCTTAAGGTTCCACCTCATGTCCAAGCCACCAAATCCGGCTAAAAAGTGAATAATCAATAACTAAATCTTGAATTGTACTACTTCTTACTGGCTATTACTTCAACTTAGAATCTTCTTCTGTGTTCTACTATGGTGCTTTTAGTGTTCCGCATACCGCAGCACGCGACATAGCTTTGCAGACGATAAATGTAACCGTCTCAGAGAGAAAAGCGGCCAATATAACGAACTGGCTTTAAGTCGATTCGATAACAAATGACGAAAACGGACGGATTTCTCAGGTTTTCACTACATATGAACACTTTTCACATTCTCGCGTGCAACGCGGCTGCTAGTCCTCCTTTCATGCAAAATCTTAAGGTCCTAGGTCACGTCCAAGCCACCAAAGCCGGCTAAAAAGTGAATAATCGACAACTAAACCTTGAATTGTACTACTTCTTACTGGCTATTACTTCAACTTAGAAGCTTCTTCTGTGTTCTAGTATGGTGCTTTTAGTGTCTCCACATACCGCAGCACGCGACATAGCTTTGCAGACGATAAATGTAACCGTCTCAGAGAGAAAAGCGGCCAATGTGACGATCTGGCTTTAAGTCGATTCAATAACAAATGACGAAAATGGACAGATTTATCAGGTTTTTACTACATATGAACACTTTTCACATTCTCCCGTGCAACGCGGCTGCTGGTCCTCCTTTCATGCAAAATCTTAAGGTCCTAGGTCATGTCCAAGCCACCAAAGCCGGCTAAAAAGTGAATAATCGACAACTAAAACTTGAATTGTACTACTTCTTACTGGCTATTACTTCAACTTAGAAGCTCCTTCTGAGTTCTACTATGGTGCTTTTAGTGTCGCCACATACCGCAGCACGCGACATAGCTTTGCAGACGATAAATGTAACCGTCTCAGAGAGAAAAGCGGCCAATGTGACGATCTGGCTTTAAGTCGATTCGATAACAAATGACGATAACGGTCGGATTTCTCAGGTTTTTACTCCATATGAACACTTTTCACATTCTCCCGCGCAACGCGGCTGCTAGTCCTCCTTTCATGCAAAATCTTAAGGTCCTAGGTCTTATCCAAGCCACCAAAGCCGGCTAAAAAGTGAATAATCGATAATTAAAACTTGAATTGTACTACTTCTTACTGGCTATTACTTCAACTTAGAAGCTTCTTCTGTGTTCTACTATGGTGCTTTTAGTGTTCCGCATAGCGCAGCACGCGACATAGCTTTGCAGACGATAAATGTAACCGTCTCAGGGAGAAAAGCGGCCAATATAACGATCTGGCTTTAAGTCGATTCGATAACAAATGACGAAAACGGACGGATTTCTCAGGTTTTCACTACATATGAACACTTTTCACATTCTCCCGTGCAACGCGGCTGCTAGTCCTCCTTTCATGCAAAATCTTAAGGTCCTAGGTCATGTCCAAGCCACCAAAGCCGGCTAAAAAGTGAATAATCGACAACTAAAACTTGAATTGTACTACTTCTTACTGGCTATTACTTCAACTTAGAAGCTTCTTCTGTGTTCTACTATGGTGCTTTTAGTGTCTCCACATACCGCAGCACGCGACATAGCTTTGCAGACGATAAATGTAACCGTCTCAGAGAGAAAAGCGGCCAATGTGACGATCTGGCTTTAAGTCGATTCGATAACAAATGACGAAAATGGACAGATTTCTCAGGTTTTTACTACATATGAACACTTTTCACATTCTCCCGTGCAACGCGGCTGCAAGTCCTCCTTTCATGCAAAATCGTAAGGTCCTAGGTCATGTCCAAGCCACCAAAGCCGGCTAAAAAGTGAATAATCGACAACTAAAACTTGAATTGTACTACGTCTTACTGGCTATTACTTCAACTTATAAGCTCCTTCTGTGTTCTACTATGGTGCTTTTAGTGTCCCCACATACGGCAGCACGCGACATAGCTTTGCAGACGATAAATGTAACCGTCTCAGAGAGAAAAGCGGCCAATGTGACGATCTGGCTTTAAGTCGATTCGATAACAAATGACGAAAACGGAAGGATTTCTCAGGTTTTTACTACATATGAACTCTTTTCACATTCTCCCGTGCAACGCGGCTGCTAGTCTTCCTTTCATGCAAACTCTTAAGGTCCTAAGTCATGTCGAATCCACCAAAGCCGGCTAAAAAGTGGTTAATCGACAACTAAAACTTAAATAGTACTACTTCTTACTGGCTATTACTTCAATTTAGAAGCTTCTTCTGTGTTCTAATACGGTGCTTTTAGTGTCTCCGCAGACCGCAGCACGCGACATAGCTTTGCTGACGATAAATGTAACCGTCTCAGAGAGAAAAGCGAGCAATGTGACGATCTGGCTTTAAGTCGTTTCGATAACAAATGACGAAAACGGACGGATTTCTCAGGTTTTTACTACATATGAACACTTTTCACATTCTCCCATGCAACGCGGCTGCTAGTCCTCCTTTCATGCAGAATCTTAAGGTCCTAGGTCATGTTCAAACCACCAAAGACGGCTAAAAAGTTAATAATCGATAACTAAAACTTGAATTGTACTACTTCTTACTGGCTATTACTTCAACTTAGAAGCTTCTTCTGTATTCTACTATTGTGCTTCTAGTGTTTCCGCATACCGCAGCACGCGACATAGCTTTGCAGACAATAAATGTAACCGTCTCAGAGAGAAAAGCGGCCAATGTGACGATCTGGCTTTAAGTCGATTCAATAACAAATGACGATAACGGACGGATTTCTCAGGTTTTTACTCCATATGAACACTTTTCACATTCTCCCGCGCAACGCGGCTGCTAGTCCTCCTTTCATGCAAAATCTTAAGGTCCTAGGTCATGTCCAAGCCACCAAAGCCGGCTAAAAGGTGAATAATCGATAACTAAAACTTGAATTGTACTACTTCTTACTGGCTATTACTTCAACTTAGAAGTTTCTTCTGTGTTCTAATATGGTGCTTTTAGTGTCTCCGCATACCGCAGCACGCGCCATAGCTTTGCAGACGATAAATGTAATCGTCTCAGAGAGAAAAGCGGCCAATGTGGCGATCTGGCTTTAAGTCGATTCGATAACAAATGACGATAACGGACGGATTTCTCAGGTTTTTACTCCATATGAACACTTTTCACATTCTCCCGTGCAACGCGGCTGCTAGTCCTCCTTTCATGCAAAATCTTAAGGTCCTAGGTCATATCAAAGCCACAGAACCCGGCTAAAATGTGAATAATCTATAATTAAAACTTGAATTGTACTACTTCTTACTGGCTATTACTTCAACTTAGAAGCTTCTTCTGTGTTCTACTATGGTGCTTTTAGTGTTCCCGCATACCGCAGCACGCGACATAGCTTTGCAGACGATAAATGTAACCGTTTCAGAGAGAAGAGCGGCCAATTTGACGATCTGGCTTTAAATCGATTCGATAACAAATGACGAAAACGGAAGGATTTCTCAGGTTTTTACTACATATGAACTCTTTTCACATTCTCCCGTGCAACGCGGCTGCTAGTCTTCCTTTCATGCAAACTCTTAAGGTCCTAAGTCATGTCGAATCCACCAAAGCCGGCTAAAAAGTGGTTAATCGACAACTAAAACTTAAATAGTACTACTTCTTACTGGCTATTACTTCAATTTAGAAGCTTCTTCTGTGTTCTACAACGGTGCTTTTAGTGTCTCCGCAGACCGCAGCACGCGACATAGCTTTGCTGACGATAAATGTAACCGTCTCAGAGAGAAAAGCGGCCAATGTGACGATCTGGCTTTAAGTCGTTTCGATAACAAATGACGAAAACGGACGGATTTCTCAGGTTTTTACTACATATGAACACTTTTCACATTCTCCCATGCAACGCGGCTGCTAGTCCTCCTTTCATGCAGAATCTTAAGGTCCTAGGTCATGTTCAAACCACCAAAGACGGCTAAAAAGTTAATAATCGATAACTAAAACTTGAATTGTACTACTTCTTACTGGCTATTACTTCAACTTAGAAGCTTCTTCTGTATTCTACTATTGTGCTTCTAGTGTTTCCGCATACCGCAGCACGCGACATAGCTTTGCAGACAATAAATGTAACCGTCTCAGAGAGAAAAGCGGCCAATGTGACGATCTGGCTTTAAGTCGATTCAATAACAAATGACGATAACGGACGGATTTCTCAGGTTTTTACTCCATATGAACACTTTTCACATACTCCCGTGCAACGCGGCTGCTAGTCCACCTTTCATGCAAAATCTTAAGGTCCTAGCTCTTATCCAAGCCACCAAAGCCGGCTAAAAAGTGAATAATCTATAATTAAAACTTGAATTGAACTACTTCTTACTGGCTATTGCTTCAACTTAGAAGCTTCTTCTGTGTTCTACTATGGTGCTTTTAGTGTCTCCGTATACGGCAGCACGCGACATAGCTTTGCAGACGATAAATGTAACCGTCTCAGAGAGAAAAGCGGCCAATGTGACGATCTGGCTTTAAGTGGATTCGATAACAAATATGAAACCGGACGGATTTCCCAGGTTTTTACTACATATGAACACTTTTCACATTCTCCCGTGCAACGCGGCTGCTAGTCCTCCTTTCATGCAAAATCTTAAGGTCCTAGGTCATGTCCAAGCCACCAAAGCCGGCTAAAAAGTGAATAATCGACTACTAAAACTTGAATTGTACTACTTCTTACTGGCTATTACTTCAACTTAGAAGTTTCTTCTGTGTTCTAATATGGTGCTTTTTGTGTCTCCGCATACCGCAGCACGCGACATACCATTGCAGACGATAAATGTAACCGTCTCAGAGAGAAAAGCGGCCAATGTGACGATCTCGCTTTAAGTCGATTCGATAACAAATGACGATAACGGAAGGATTTCTCAGGTTTTTACACCATATGAACACTTTTCACATTCTCCCGTGCAACGCGGCTGCCAGTCCTCCTTTCATGCAAAATCTTAAGGTCCTAGGTCTTATCCAAGCCACCAAAGCCGGCTAAAAAAGTGAATAATCGATAATATAAACTTGAATTGTACTACTTCTTACTGGCTATTACTTCAACTTAGAAGCTTCTTCTGTGTTCTACTATGGTGATTTTAGTGTGCCCGCATACCGCAGCACGCGACATAGCTTTGCAGACGATAAATGTAACCGTTTCAGAGAGAAGAGCGGCCAATGTGACGATCTGGCTTTAAATCGATTCGATAACAAATGACGAAAACGGACGGATTTCTCAGGTTTTTACTACATATTAACACTTTTCACATTCTCCCGTGCAACGCGGCTGCTAGTCCTCCTTTCATGCAAAATCTTAAGGTCCTAAGTCATGTCCAAGCGACCAAAGCCTGCATAAAAGTGATTAGTCGACAACTAAAACATAAATAGTACTACTTCTTACTGGCTATTACTTCAATTTAGAAGCTTCTTCTGTGTTCTAATATGGTGCTTTTAGTGTCTCCGCATACCGCAGCACGCGACATAGCTTTGCAGGCGATAAATGTAACCGTCTCAGAGAGAAAAGCGGATAATGTGACGATCTGGCTTTAAGTCGATTCGATAACAAATGACGATAACGGACGGATTTCTCAGGTTTTTACTTCATATGAACACTTTTCACATTCTCCCGTGCAACGCGGCTGCTAGTCTTCCTTTCATGCAAAATCTTAAGGTCCTAGGTCTTATCCAAGCCACCAAAGCCGGCTAAAAAGAGAATAATCGATAATTAAAACTTGAATTGTACTACTTCTTACTGGCTATTACTTCAACTTAGAAACTTCTTCTGTGTTCTACTATGGTGCTTTTAGTGTTCCCGCTTACCGCAGCACGCGACATAGCTTTGCAGACGATAAATGTAACCGTCTCAGAGAGATAAGCGGCCAATGTGACGATCTCGCTTTAAGTCGATTCGATAACAAATGACGATAACGGACGGATTTCTCAGGTTTTTACACCATATGAACATTTTTCACATTCTCCCGTGCAACGCGGCTGCTAGTCCTCCTTTCATGCAAAATCTTAAGGTCCTAGGTCTTATCCAAGCCACCAAAGCCGGCTAAAAAGTGAATAATCGATAATATAAACTTGAATTGTACTACTTCTTACTGGCTATTACTTCAACTTAGAAGCTTCTTCTGTGTTCTACTATGGTGCTTTTAGTGTGCCCGCATACCGCAGCACGCGACATAGCTTTGGAGACGATAAATGTAACCGTTTCAGAGAGAAGAGCGGCCAATGTGACGATCTGGCTTTAAATCGATTCGATAACAAATGACGAAAACGGACGGATTTCTCAGGTTTTTACTACATATGAACACTTTTCACATTCTCCCGTGCAACGCGGCTGCTAGTCTTCCTTTCATGCAAAATCTTAAGGTCCTAAGTCATGTCCAAGCGACCAAAGCCGGCATAAAAGTGATTAGTCGACAACTAAAACATAAATAGTACTACTTCTTACTGGCTATTACTTCAACTTAAAAGCTTCTTCTGTGTTCCACTATGGTGCTTTTAGTGTTCCCGCATACCGCAGCACGCGACATAGCTTTGCAGACGATAAATGTAACCGTTTCAGAGAGAAGAGCGGCCAATGTGACGATCTGGCTTTAAATCGATTCGATAACAAGTGACGAAAACGGAAGGATTTCTCAGGTTTTTACTACATATGAACTCTTTTCACATTCTCCCGTGCAACGCGGCTGCTAGTCTTCCTTTCATGCAAACTCTTAAGGTCCTAACTCATGTCGAAGCCACCAAAGCCGGCTAAAAAGTGGTTAATCGACAACTAAAACTTAAATAGTACTACTTCTTACTGGCTATTACTTCAATTTAGAAGCTTCTTCTGTGTTCTAATATGGTGCTTTTAGTGTCTCCGCATACCGCAGCACGCGACATAGCTTTGCTGACGATAAATGTAACCGTCTCAGAGAGAAAAGCGGCCAATGTGACGATCTGGCTTTAAGTCGTTTCGATAACAAATGACGAAAACGGACGGATTTCTCAGGTTTTTACTACATATGAACACTTTTCACATTCTCCCATGCAACGCGGCTGCTAGTCCTCCTTTCATGCAGAATCTTAAGGTCCTAGGTCATGTTCAAACCACCAAAGACGGCTAAAAAGTTAATAATCGATAACTAAAACTTGAATTGTACTACATCTTACTGGCTATTACTTCAACTTAGAAGCTTCTTCTGTATTCTACTATTGTGCTTCTAGTGTTTCCGCATACCGCAGCACGCGACATAGCTTTGCAGACAATAAATGTAACCGTCTCTGAGAGAAAAGCGGCCAATGTGACGATCTGGCTTTAAGTCGATTCAATAACAAATGACGATAACGGACGGATTTCTCAGGTTTTTACTCCATATGAACACTTTTCACATACTCCCGTGCAACGCGGCTGCTAGTCCACCTTTCATGCAAAATCTTAAGGTCCTAGGTCTTATCCAAGCCACCAAAGCCGGCTAAAAAGTGAATAATCTATAATTAAAACTTGAATTGAACTACTTCTTACTGGCTATTGCTTCAACTTAGAAGCTTCTTCTGTGTTCTACTATGGTGCTTTTAGTGTCTCCGTATACGGCAGCACGCGACATAGCTTTGCAGACGATAAATGTAACCGTCTCAGAGAGAAAAGCGGCCAATGTGACGATCTGGCTTTAAGTGGATTCGATAACAAATACGAAACCGGACGGATTTCCCAGGTTTTTACTGCATATGAACACTTTTCACATTCTCCCGTGCAACGCGGCTGCTAGTCCTCCTTTCATGCAAAATCTTAAGGTCCTAGGTCATGTCCAAGCCACCAAAGCCGGCTAAAAAAGTGAATAATCGATAATATAAACTTGAATTGTACTACTTCTTACTGGCTATTACTTCAACTTAGAAGCTTCTTCTGTGTTCTACTATGGTGATTTTAGTGTGCCCGCATACCGCAGCACGCGACATAGCTTTGCAGACGATAAATGTAACCGTTTCAGAGAGAAGAGCGGCCAATGTGACGATCTGGCTTTAAATCGATTCGATAACAAATGACGAAAACGGACGGATTTCTCAGGTTTTTACTACATATGAACACTTTTCACATTCTCCCGTGCAACGCGGCTGCTAGTCCTCCTTTCATGCAAAATCTTAAGGTCCTAAGTCATGTCCAAGCGACCAAAGCCTGCATAAAAGTGATTAGTCGACAACTAAAACATAAATAGTACTACTTCTTACTGGCTATTACTTCAATTTAGAAGCTTCTTCTGTGTTCTAATATGGTGCTCTTAGTGTCTCCGCATACCGCAGCACGTGACGTAGCTTTGCAGGCGATAAATGTAACCGTCTCAGAGAGAAAAGCGGATAATGTGACGATCTGGCTTTAAGTCGATTCGATAACAAATGACGATAACGGACGGATTTCTCAGGTTTTTACTTCATATGAACACTTTTCACATTCTCCCGTGCAACGCGGCTGCTAGTCTTCCTTTCATGCAAAATCTTAAGGTCCTAGGTCTTATCCAAGCCACCAAAGCCGGCTAAAAAGAGAATAATCGATAATTAAAACTTGAATTGTACTACTTCTTACTGGCTATTACTTCAACTTAGAAACTTCTTCTGTGTCTACTATGGTGCTTTTAGTGTTCCCGCTTACCGCAGCACGCGACATAGCTTTGCAGACGATAAATGTAACCGTCTCAGAGAGAAAAGCGGCCAATGTGACGATCTCGCTTTAAGTCGATTCGATAACAAATGACGATAACGGACGGATTTCTCAGGTTTTTACACCATATGAACATTTTTCACATTCTCCCGTGCAACGCGGCTGCTAGTCCTCCTTTCATGCAAAATCTTAAGGTCCTAGGTCTTATCCAAGCCACCAAAGAGGGCTAAAAAGTGAATAATCGATAATATAAACTTGAATTGTACTACTTCTTACTGGCTATTACTTCAACTTAGAAGCTTCTTCTGTGTTCTACTATGGTGCTTTTAGTGTGCCCGCATACCGCAGCACGCGACATAGCTTTGGAGACGATAAATGTAACCGTTTCAGAGAGAAGAGCGGCCAATGTGACGATCTGGCTTTAAATCGATTCGATAACAAATGACGAAAACGGACGGATTTCTCAGGTTTTTACTACATATGAACACTTTTCACATTCTCCCGTGCAACGCGGCTGCTAGTCTTCCTTTCATGCAAAATCTTAAGGTCCTAAGTCATGTCCAAGCGACCAAAGCCGGCATAAAAGTGATTAGTCGACAACTAAAACATAAATAGTACTACTTCTTACTGGCTATTACTTCAACTTAAAAGCTTCTTCTGTGTTCCACTATGGTGCTTTTAGTGTTCCCGCATACCGCAGCACGCGACATAGCTTTGCAGACGATAAATGTAACCGTTTCAGAGAGAAGAGCGGCCAATGTGACGATCTGGCTTTAAATCGATTCGATAACAAGTGACGAAAACGGAAGGATTTCTCAGGTTTTTACTACATATGAACTCTTTTCACATTCTCCCGTGCAACGCGGCTGCTAGTCTTCCTTTCATGCAAACTCTTAAGGTCCTAAGTCATGTCGAAGCCACCAAAGCCGGCTAAAAAGTGGTTAATCGACAACTAAAACTTAAATAGTACTACTTCTTACTGGCTATTACTTCAATTTAGAAGCTTCTTCTGTGTTCTAATATGGTGCTTTTAGTGTCTCCGCATACCGCAGCACGCGACATAGCTTTGCTGACGATAAATGTAACCGTCTCAGAGAGAAAAGCGGCCAATGTGACGATCTGGCTTTAAGTCGTTTCGATAACAAATGACGAAAACGGACGGATTTCTCAGGTTTTTACTACATATGAACACTTTTCACATTCTCCCATGCAACGCGGCTGCTAGTCCTCCTTTCATGCAGAATCTTAAGGTCCTAGGTCATGTTCAAACCACCAAAGACGGCTAAAAAGTTAATAATCGATAACTAAAACTTGAATTGTACTACTTCTTACTGGCTATTACTTCAACTTAGAAGCTTCTTCTGTATTCTACTATTGTGCTTCTAGTGTTTCCGCATACCGCAGCACGCGACATAGCTTTGCAGACAATAAATGTAACCGTCTCTGAGAGAAAAGCGGCCAATGTGACGATCTGGCTTTAAGTCGATTCAATAACAAATGACGATAACGGACGGATTTCTCAGGTTTTTACTCCATATGAACACTTTTCACATACTCCCGTGCAACGCGGCTGCTAGTCCACCTTTCATGCAAAATCTTAAGGTCCTAGGTCTTATCCAAGCCACCAAAGCCGGCTAAAAAGTGAATAATCTATAATTAAAACTTGAATTGAACTACTTCTTACTGGCTATTGCTTCAACTTAGAAGCTTCTTCTGTGTTCTACTATGGTGCTTTTAGTGTCTCCGTATACGGCAGCACGCGACATAGCTTTGCAGACGATAAATGTAACCGTCTCAGAGAGAAAAGCGGCCAATGTGACGATCTGGCTTTAAGTGGATTCGATAACAAATACGAAACCGGACGGATTTCCCAGGTTTTTACTACATATGAACACTTTTCACATTCTCCCGTGCAACGCGGCTGCTAGTCCTCCTTTCATGCAAAATCTTAAGGTCCTAGGTCATGTCCAAGCCACCAAAGCCGGTTAAAAAGTGAATAATCGACAACTAAAACTTTAATTGTACTACTTCTTACTGGCTATTACTTCAACTTAGAAGTTTCTTCTGTGTTCTAATATGGTGCTTTTTGTGTCTCCGCATACCGCAGCACGCGACATAGCATTGCAGACGATAAATGTAACCGTCTCAGAGAGAAAAGCGGCCAATGTGACGATCTCGCTTTAAGTCGATTCGATAACAAACGACGATAACGGACGGATTTCTCAGGTTTTTACACCATATGAACACATTTCACATTCTCCCGTGCAACGCGGCTGCTAGTCCTCCTTTCATGCAAAATCTTAAGGTCCTAGGTCTTATCCAAGCCACCAAAGCCGGCTAAAAAAGTGAATAATCGATAATACACTCCTGGAAATTGAAATAAGAACACCGTGAATTCATTGTCCCAGGAAGGGGAAACTTTATCGACACATTCCTGGGGTCAGATACATCACATGATCACACTGACAGAACCACAGGCATATAGACACAGGCAACAGAGCATGCACAATGTTGGCACTAGTACAGTGTATATCCACCTTTCGCAGAAATGCAGGCTGCTATTCTCCCATGGAGACGATCGTAGAGATGCTCGATGTAGTCCTGTGGAACGGCTTGCCATGCCATTTCCACCTGGCGCCTCAGTTGGACCAGCGGTCGTGCTGGACGTGCAGACCGCGTGAGACGACGCTTCATCCAGTCCCAAACACGCTCAATGGGGGACAGATCCGGAGATCTTGATGGCCACGGTAGTTGACTTACACCTTCTAGAACACGTTGGGTGTCACGCGATACATGCGGACGTGCATTGTCCTGTTGGAACAGCATGTTCCCTTGCCGGTCTAGTAATGGTAGAACGATGGGTTCGATGACGGTTTGGATGTACCGTGCACTATTCAGTGTCCCCTCGACGATCACCAGAGGTGTACGGCCAGTGTAGGAGATCGCTCCCCACACCATGATGCCGGGTGTTGGCCCTGTGTGCCTCGGTCGTATGCAGTCCTGATTTTGGCGCTAACCTGCACGACGCCAAACACGCATACGACCATCATTGGCACCAAGGCAGAAGTGACTCTCATCACTGAAGACGACACGTCTCCATTCGTCCCTCCATTCACACCTGTCGCGACACTACTGGAGGCGGGCTGCACGATGTTGGGGCGTGAGCGGAAGACGGCCTAACGGGGTTGCGGTACCGTAGCCCAGCATCATGGAGACGGTTGCGAATGGTCCTCGCCGATACCCCAGGAGCAACAGTGTCCCTAATATGCTGGGAAGTGGCGGTGCGGTCCCCTACGGCACTGCGTAGGATCCTACGGTCTTGGCGTGTATCCGTGCGTCGCTGCGGTCCGGTCCCAGGTCGACGGGCACGTGCACCTTCCGCCGACCACTGGCGACAACATCGATGTACTGTGGAGACCTCACGCCCCACGTGTTGAGCAATTCGGCGGTACGTCCACCCGGCCTCCCGCATGCCCACTATACGCCCTCGCTGAAAGTCCGTCAACTGCACATACGGTTCACGTCCACGCTGTCGCGGCATGCTACCAGTGTTAAAGACTGCGATGGAGCTCCGTATGCCACGGCAAACTGGCTGACACTGACGTCGGAGGCGCACAAATGCTGCGCAGCTAGCGCCATTCGACGGCCAACACCGCGGTTCCTGGTGTGTCCGCTGTGCCGTGCGTGTGATCATTGCTTGTACAGCCCTCTCGCAGTGTCCGGAGCAAGTATGGTGGGTCTGACACACCGGTGTCAATGTGTTCTTTTTTCCATTTCCAGGAGTGTATAAACTTGAATTGTACTACTTCTTACTGGCTATTACTTCAACTTAGAAGCTTCTTCTGTGTTCTACTATGGTGATTTTAGTGTGCACGCATACCGCAGCACGCGACATAGCTTTGCAGACGATAAATGTAACCGTTTCAGAGAGAAGAGCGGCCAATGTGACGATCTGGCTTTAAATCGATTCGATAACAATTGACGAAAACGGACGGATTTCTCAGGTTTTTACTACATATGAACACTTTTCACATTCTCCCGTGCAACGCGGCTGCTAGTCCTCCTTTCATGCAAAATCTTAAGGTCCTAAGTCATGTCCAAGCGACCAAAGCCGGCATAAAAGTGATTAGTCGACAACTAAAACATAAATAGTACTACTTCTTACTGGCTATTACTTCAATTTAGAAGCTTCTTCTGTGTTCTAATATGGTGCTTTTAGTGTCTCCGCATACCGCAGCACGCGACATAGCTTTGCAGGCGATAAATGTAACCGTCTCAGAGAGAAAAGCGGCCAATGTGACGATCTGGCTTTAAGTCGATTCGATAACAAATGACGATAACGGACGGATTTCTCAGGTTTTTACTTCATATGAACACTTTTCACATTCTCCCGTGCAACGCGGCTGCTAGTCTTCCTTTCATGCAAAATCTTAAGGTCCTAGGTCTTATCCAAGCCACCAAAGCCGGCTAAAAAGTGAATAATCGATAATATAAACTTGAATTGTACTACTTCTTACTGGCTATTACTTCAACTTAGAAGCTTCTGCTGTGTTCTACTATGGTGCTTTTAGTGTGCCCGCATACCGCAGCACGCGACATAGCTTTGGAGACGATAAATGTAACCGTTTCAGAGAGAAGAGCGGCCAATGTGACGATCAGGCTTTAAATCGATTCGATAACAAATGACGAAAACGGACGGATTTCTCAGGTTTTTACTACATATGAACACTTTTCACATTCTCCCGTGCAACGCGGCTGCTAGTCTTCCTTTCATGCAAAATCTTAAGGTCCTAAGTCATGTCCAAGCGACCAAAGCCGGCATAAAAGTGATTAGTCGACAACTAAAACATAAATAGTACTACTTCTTACTGGCTATTACTTCAACTTAAAAGCTTCTTCTGTGTTCCACTATGGTGCTTTTAGTGTTCCCGCATACCGCAGCACGCGACATAGCTTTGCAGACGATAAATGTAACCGTTTCAGAGAGAAGAGCGGCCAATGTGACGATCTGGCTTTAAATCGATTCGATAACAAATGACGAAAACGGAAGGATTTCTCAGGTTTTTACTACATATGAACTCTTTTCACATTCTCCCGTGCAACGCGGCTGCTAGTCTTCCTTTCATGCAAACTCTTAAGGTCCTAAGTCATGTCGAAGCCACCAAAGCCGGCTAAAAAGTGGTTAATCGACAACTAAAACTTAAATAGTACTACTTGTTACTGGCTATTACTTCAATTTAGAAGCTTCTTCTGTGTTCTAATATGGTGCTTTTAGTGTCTCCGCATACCGCAGCACGCGACATAGCTTTGCTGACGATAAATGTAACCGTCTCAGAGAGAAAAGCGGCCAATGTGACGATCTGGCTTTAAGTCGTTTCGATAACAAATGACGAAAACGGACGGATTTCTCAGGTTTTTACTACATATGAACACTTTTCACATTCTCCCACGCAACGCGGCTGCTAGTCCTCCATTCATGCAGAATCTTAAGGTCCTAGGTCATGTTCAAACCACCAAAGACGGCTAAAAAGTTAATAATCGATAACTAAAACTTGAATTGTACTACTTCTTACTGGCTATTACTTCAACTTAGAAGCTTCTTCTGTATTCTACTATTGTGCTTTTAGTGTTTCCGCATACCGCAGCACGCGACATAGCTTTGCAGACAATAAATGTAACCGTCTCAGAGAGAAAAGCGGCCAATGTGACGATCTGGCTTTAAGTCGATTCAATAACAAATGACGATAACGGACGGATTTCTCAGGTTTTTACTACATATGAACACTTTTCACATTCTCCCGTGCAACGCGGCTGCTAGTCCTCCTTTCATGCAAAATCTTAAGGTCCTAAGTCATGTCCAAGCGACCAAAGCCGGCATAAAAGTGATTAGTCGACAACTAAAACATAAATAGTACTACTTCTTACTGGCTATTACTTCAATTTAGAAGCTTCTTCTGTGTTCTAATATGGTGCTTTTAGTGTCTCCGCATACCGCAGCACGCGACATAGCTTTGCAGGCGATAAATGTAACCGTCTCAGAGAGAAAAGCGGCCAATGTGACGATCTGGCTTTAAGTCGATTCGATTACAAATGACGATAACGGACGGATTTCTCAGGTTTTTACTTCATATGAACACTTTTCACATTCTCCCGTGCAACGCGGCTGCTAGTCTTCCTTTCATGCAAAATCTTAAGGTCCTAGGTCTTATCCAAGCCACCAAAGCCGGCTAAAAAGTGAATAATCGATAATTAAAACTTGAATTGTACTACTTCTTACTGGCTATTACTTCAACTTAGAAACTTCTTCTGTGTTCTACTATGGTGCTTTTAGTGTTCCCGCATACCGCAGCACGCGACATAGCTTTGCAGACGATAAATGTAACCGTCTCAGAGAGAAAAGCGGCCAATGTGACGACCTCGCTTTAAGTCGATTCGATAACAAATGACGATAACGGACGGATTTCTCAGGTTTTTACTACATATGAACACTTTTCACATTCTCCCGTTAACGCGGCTGCCAGTCCTCCTTTCATGCAAAATCTTAACGTCCTAGGTCATGTCCAAGCCACCAAAGCCGGCTAAAAAGTGAATAATCGACAACTAAAACTTGAAGTGTACTACTTCTTACTGGCTATTACTACAACTTAGAAGCTTCTTCTGTGTTCTACTATGGTGATTTTTGTGTTTCCGCATACTGCAGCACGCGACTTAGCTTTGCAGACGATAAATGTAACCGTTTCAGAGAGTAGAGCGGCCAATGTGACGATCTGGCTTTAAATCGATTCGATAACAAATGACGAAAACGGACGGATTTCTCAGGTTTTTACTTTATATGAACACTTTTCACATTCTCCCGTGCAACGCGGCTGCTAGTCTTCCTTTCATGCAAAATCTTAAGGTCCTAAGTCATGTCCAAGCGACCAAAGCCGGCATAAAAGTGATTAGTCGACAACTAAAACATAAATAGTACTACTTCTTACTGGCTATTACTTCAACTTAAAAGCTTCTTCTGTGTTCCACTATGGTGCTTTTAGTGTTCCCGCATACCGCAGCACGCGACATAGCTTTGCAGACGATAAATGTAACCGTTTCAGAGAGAAGAGCGGCCAATGTGACGATCTGGCTTTAAATCGATTCGATAACAAGTGACGAAAACGGAAGGATTTCTCAGGTTTTTACTACATATGAACTCTTTTCACATTCTCCCGTGCAACGCGGCTGCTAGGCTTCCTTTCATGCAAACTCTTAAGGTCCTAAGTCATGTCGAAGCCACCAAAGCCGGCTAAAAAGTGGTTAATCGACAACTAAAACTTAAATAGTACTACTTCTTACTGGCTATTACTTCAATTTAGAAGCTTCTTCTGTGTTCTAATATGGTGCTTTTAGTGTCTCCGCATACCGCAGCACGCGTCATAGCTTTGCTGACGATAAATGTAACCGTCTCAGAGAGAAAAGCGGCCAATGTGACGATCTGGCTTTAAGTCGTTTCGATAACAAATGACGAAAACGGACGGATTTCTCAGGTTTTTACTACATATGAACACTTTTCACATTCTCCCACGCAACGCGGCTGCTAGTCCTCCATTCATGCAGAATCTTAAGGTCCTAGGTCATGTTCAAACCACCAAAGACGGCTAAAAAGTTAATAATCGATAACTAAAACTTGAATTGTACTACTTCTTACTGGCTATTACTTCAACTTAGAAGCTTCTTCTGTATTCTACTATTGTGCTTTTAGTGTTTCCGCATACCGCAGCACGCGACATAGCTTTGCAGACAATAAATGTAACCGTCTCAGAGAGAAAAGCGGCCAATGTGACGATCTGGCTTTAAGTCGATTCAATAACAAATGACGATAACGGACGGATTTCTCAGGTTTTTACTACATATGAACACTTTTCACATTCTCCCGTGCAACGCGGCTGCTAGTCCTCCTTTCATGCAAAATCTTAAGGTCCAAGGTCTTATCCAAGCCACCAAAGCCGGCTAAAAGGTGAATAATCTATAATTAAAACTTGAATTGAACTACTTCTTACTGGCTATTGCTTCAACTTAGAAGCTTCTTCTGTGTTCTACTATGGTGCTTTAAGTGTCTCCGTATACGGCAGCACGCGACATAGCTTTTTAGACGATAAATGTAACCGTCTCAGAGAGAAAAGCGGCCAATGTGACGATCTGGCTTTAAGTGGATTCGATAACAAATACGAAACCGGACGGATTTCCCAGGTTTTTACTACATATGAACACTTTTCACATTCTCCCGTGCAACGCGGCTGCTAGTCCTCCTTTCATGCAAAATCTTAAGGTCCTAGGTCATGTCCAAGCCACCAAAGCCGGTTAAAAAGTGAATAATCGACAACTAAAACTTTAATTGTACTACTTCTTACTGGCTATTACTTCAACTTAGAAGTTTCTTCTGTGTTCTAATATGGTGCTTTTTGTGTCTCCGCATACCGCAGCACGCGACATAGCATTGCAGACGATAAATGTAACCGTCTCAGAGAGAAAAGCGGCCAATGTGACGATCTCGCTTTAAGTCGATTCGATAACAAACGACGATAACGGACGGATTTCTCAGGTTTTTACACCATATGAACACATTTCACATTCTCCCGTGCAACGCGGCTGCTAGTCCTCCTTTCATGCAAAATCTTAAGGTCCTAGGTCTTATCCAAGCCACCAAAGCCGGCTAAAAAAGTGAATAATCGATAATACACTCCTGGAAATTGAAATAAGAACACCGTGAATTCATTGTCCCAGGAAGGGGAAACTTTATCGACACATTCCTGGGGTCAGATACATCACATGATCACACTGACAGAACCACAGGCATATAGACACAGGCAACAGAGCATGCACAATGTTGGCACTAGTACAGTGTATATCCACCTTTCGCAGAAATGCAGGCTGCTATTCTCCCATGGAGACGATCGTAGAGATGCTCGATGTAGTCCTGTGGAACGGCTTGCCATGCCATTTCCACCTGGCGCCTCAGTTGGACCAGCGGTCGTGCTGGACGTGCAGACCGCGTGAGACGACGCTTCATCCAGTCCCAAACACGCTCAATGGGGGACAGATCCGGAGATCTTGATGGCCACGGTAGTTGACTTACACCTTCTAGAACACGTTGGGTGTCACGCGATACATGCGGACGTGCATTGTCCTGTTGGAACAGCATGTTCCCTTGCCGGTCTAGTAATGGTAGAACGATGGGTTCGATGACGGTTTGGATGTACCGTGCACTATTCAGTGTCCCCTCGACGATCACCAGAGGTGTACGGCCAGTGTAGGAGATCGCTCCCCACACCATGATGCCGGGTGTTGGCCCTGTGTGCCTCGGTCGTATGCAGTCCTGATTTTGGCGCTAACCTGCACGACGCCAAACACGCATACGACCATCATTGGCACCAAGGCAGAAGTGACTCTCATCACTGAAGACGACACGTCTCCATTCGTCCCTCCATTCACACCTGTCGCGACACTACTGGAGGCGGGCTGCACGATGTTGGGGCGTGAGCGGAAGACGGCCTAACGGGGTTGCGGTACCGTAGCCCAGCATCATGGAGACGGTTGCGAATGGTCCTCGCCGATACCCCAGGAGCAACAGTGTCCCTAATATGCTGGGAAGTGGCGGTGCGGTCCCCTACGGCACTGCGTAGGATCCTACGGTCTTGGCGTGTATCCGTGCGTCGCTGCGGTCCGGTCCCAGGTCGACGGGCACGTGCACCTTCCGCCGACCACTGGCGACAACACCGATGTACTGTGGAGACCTCACGCCCCACGTGTTGAGCAATTCGGCGGTACGTCCACCCGGCCTCCCGCATGCCCAATATACGCCCTCGCTGAAAGTCCGTCAACTGCACATACGGTTCACGTCCACGCTGTCGCGGCATGCTACCAGTGTTAAAGACTGCGATGGAGCTCCGTATGCCACGGCAAACTGGCTGACACTGACGGCGGAGGTGCACAAATGCTGCGCAGCTAGCGCCATTCGACGGCCAACACCGCGGTTCCTGGTGTGTCCGCTGTGCCGTGCGTGTGATCATTGCTTGTACAGCCCTCTCGCAGTGTCCGGAGCAAGTATGGTGGGTCTGACACACCGGTGTCAATGTGTTCTTTTTTCCATTTTAAGGAGTGTATAAACTTGAATTGTACTACTTCTTACTGGCTATTACTTCAACTTAGAAGCTTCTTCTGTGTTCTACTATGGTGATTTTAGTGTGCCCGCATACCGCAGCACGCGACATAGCTTTGCAGACGATAAATGTAACCGTTTCAGAGAGAAGAGCGGCCAATGTGACGATCTGGCTTTAAATCGATTCGATAACAAATGACGAAAACGGACGGATTTCTCAGGTTTTTACTACATATGAACACTTTTCACATTCTCCCGTGCAACGCGGCTGCTAGTCCTCCTTTCATGCAAAATCTTAAGGTCCTAAGTCATGTCCAAGCGACCAAAGCCGGCATAAAAGTGATTAGTCGACAACTAAAACATAAATAGTACTACTTCTTACTGGCTATTACTTCAATTTAGAAGCTTCTTCTGTGTTCTAATATGGTGCTTTTAGTGTCTCCGCATACCGCAGCACGCGACATAGCTTTGCAGGCGATAAATGTAACCGTCTCAGAGAGAAAAGCGGCCAATGTGACGATCTGGCTTTAAGTCGATTCGATAACAAATGACGATAACGGACGGATTTCTCAGGTTTTTACTTCATATGAACACTTTTCACATTCTCCCGTGCAACGCGGCTGCTAGTCTTCCTTTCATGCAAAATCTTAAGGTCCTAGGTCTTATCCAAGCCACCAAAGCCGGCTAAAAAGTGAATAATCGATAATATAAACTTGAATTGTACTACTTCTTACTGGCTATTACTTCAACTTAGAAGCTTCTGCTGTGTTCTACTATGGTGCTTTTAGTGTGCCCGCATACCGCAGCACGCGACATAGCTTTGGAGACGATAAATGTAACCGTTTCAGAGAGAAGAGCGGCCAATGTGACGATCAGGCTTTAAATCGATTCGATAACAAATGACGAAAACGGACGGATTTCTCAGGTTTTTACTACATATGAACACTTTTCACATTCTCCCGTGCAACGCGGCTGCTAGTCTTCCTTTCATGCAAAATCTTAAGGTCCTAAGTCATGTCCAAGCGACCAAAGCCCGCATAAAAGTGATTAGTCGACAACTAAAACATAAATAGTACTACTTCTTACTGGCTATTACTTCAACTTAAAAGCTTCTTCTGTGTTCCACTATGGTGCTTTTAGTGTTCCCGCATACCGCAGCACGCGACATAGCTTTGCAGACGATAAATGTAACCGTTTCAGAGAGAAGAGCGGCCAATGTGACGATCTGGCTTTAAATCGATTCGATAACAAATGACGAAAACGGAAGGATTTCTCAGGTTTTTACTACATATGAACTCTTTTCACATTCTCCCGTGCAACGCGGCTGCTAGTCTTCCTTTCATGCAAACTCTTAAGGTCCTAAGTCATGTCGAAGCCACCAAAGCCGGCTAAAAAGTGGTTAATCGACAACTAAAACTTAAATAGTACTACTTGTTACTGGCTATTACTTCAATTTAGAAGCTTCTTCTGTGTTCTAATATGGTGCTTTTAGTGTCTCCGCATACCGCAGCACGCGACATAGCTTTGCTGACGATAAATGTAACCGTCTCAGAGAGAAAAGCGGCCAATGTGACGATCTGGCTTTAAGTCGTTTCGATAACAAATGACGAAAACGGACGGATTTCTCAGGTTTTTACTACATATGAACACTTTTCACACTCTCCCATGCAACGCGGCTGCTAGTCCTCCATTCATGCAGAATCTTAAGGTCCTAGGTCATGTTCAAACCACCAAAGACGGCTAAAAAGTTAATAATCGATAACTAAAACTTGAATTGTACTACTTCTTACTGGCTATTACTTCAACTTAGAAGCTTCTTCTGTATTCTACTATTGTGCTTTTAGTGTTTCCGCATACCGCAGCACGCGACATAGCTTTGCAGACAATAAATGTAACCGTCTCAGAGAGAAAAGCGGCCAATGTGACGATCTGGCTTTAAGTCGATTCAATAACAAATGACGATAACGGACGGATTTCTCAGGTTTTTACTACATATGAACACTTTTCACATTCTCCCGTGCAACGCGGCTGCTAGTCCTCCTTTCATGCAAAATCTTAAGGTCCTAGGTCATGTCCAAGCCACCAAAGCCGGCTAAAAAGTGAATAATCGACAACTAAAACTTGAATTGTACAACTTCTTACTGGCTATTACTTCAACTTAGAAGTTTCTTCTGTGTTCTAATATGGTGCTTTTTGTGTCTCCGCATACCGCAGCACGCGACATAGCATTGCAGACGATAAATGTAACCGTCTCAGAGAGAAAAGCGGCCAATGTGACGATCTCGCTTTAAGTCGATTCGATAACAAATGACGATAACGGACGGATTTCTCAGGTTTTTACACCATATGAACACTTTTCACATTCTCCCGTGCAACGCGGCTGCTAGTCCTCCTTTCATGCAAAATCTTAAGGTCCTAGGTCTTATCCAAGCCACCAAAGCCGGCTAAAAAGTGAATAATCGATAATATAAACTTGAATTGTACTACTTCTTACTGGCTATTACTTCAACTTAGAAGCTTCTTCTGTGTTCTACTATGGTGCTTTCAGTGTGCCCGCATACCGCAGCACGCGACATAGCTTTGCAGACGATAAATGTAACCGTTTCAGAGAGAAGAGCGGCCAATGTGACGATCTGGCTTTAAGTCGATTCGATAACAAATGACGAAAACGGACGGATTTCTCAGGTTTTTACTACATATGAACACTTTTCACTTTCTCCCGTGCAACGCGGCTGCTAGTCTTCCTTTCATGCAAAATCTTAAGGTCCTAAGTCATGTCCAAGTGACCAAAGCCATCATAAAAGTGATTAGTCGACAACTAAAACATAAATAGTACTACTTCTTACTGGCTATTACTTCAATTTAGAAGCTTCTTCTGTGTTCTAATATGGTGCTTTTAGTGTCTCCGCATACCGCAGCACGCGACATAGCTTTGCAGGCGATAAATGTAACCGTCTCAGAGAGAAAAGCGGCCAATGTGACGATCTGGCTTTAAGTCGATTCGATAACAAATGACGATAACGGACGGATTTATCAGGTTTTTACTTCATATGAACACTTTTCAGATTCTCCCGTGCAACGCGGCTGCTAGTCTTCCTTTCATGCAAAATCTTAAGGTCCTAGGTCTTATCCAAGCCACCAAAGCCGGCTAAAAAGTGAATAATCGATAATTAAAACTTGAATTGTACTACTTCTTACTGGCTATTACTTCAACTTAGAAACTTCTTCTGTGTTATACTATGGTGCTTTTAGTGTTCCCGCATACCGCAGCACGCGACATAGCGTTTCAGACGATAAGTGTAACCGTCTCAGAGAGAAAAGCGGCCAATGTGACGATCTCGCTTTAAGTCGATTCGATAACAAATGACGATAACGGACGGATTTCTCAGGTTTTTACTCCATATGAACACTTTTCACATTCTCCCGTGCAACGCGGCTGCTAGTCCTCCTTTCATGCAAAATCTTAAGGTCCTAGGTCTTATCCAAGCCACCAAAGCCGGCTAAAAAGTGAATAATCGATAATATAAACTTGAATTGTACTACTTCTTACTGGCTATTACTTCAACTTAGAAGCTTCTTCTGTGTTCTACTATGGTGCTTTTAGTGTGCCCGCATACCGCAGCACGCGACATAGCTTTGCAGGCGATAAATGTAACCGTTTCAGAGAGAAGAGCGGCCAATGTGACGATCTGGCTTTAAATCGATTCGATAACAAATGACGAAAACGGACGGATTTCTCAGGTTTTTACTACATATGAACACTTTTCACATTCTCCCGTGCAACGCGGCTGCTAGTCCTCCTTTCATGCAAAATCTTAAGGTCCTAGGTCTTATCCAAGCCACCAAAGCCGGCTAAAAAGTGAATAATCGATAATATAAACTTGAATTGTACTACTTCTTACTGGCTATTACTTCAACTTAGAAGCTTCTTCTGTGTTCTACTATGGTGCTTTTAGTGTGCCCGCATACCGCAGCACGCGACATAGCTTTGGAGACGATAAATGTAACCGTTTCAGAGAGAAGAGCGGCCAATGTGACGATCTGGCTTTAAATCGATTCGATAACAAATGACGAAAACGGACGGATTTCTCAGGTTTTTACTACATATAAACACTTTTCACATTCTCCCGTGCAACGCGGCTGCTAGTCTTCCTTTCATGCAAAATCTTAAGGTCCTAAGTCATGTCCAAGCGACCAAAGCCGGCATAAAAGTGATTAGTCGACAACTAAAACATAAATAGTACTACTTCTTACTGGCTATTACTTCAACTTAAAAGCTTCTTCTGTGTTCCACTATGGTGCTTTTAGTGTTCCTGCATACCGCAGCACGCGACATAGCTTTGCAGACGATAAATGTAACCGTTTCAGAGAGAAGAGCGGCCAATGTGACGATCTGGCTTTAAATCGATTCGATAACAAATGACGAAAACGGAAGGATTTCTCAGGTTTTTACTACATATGAACTCTTTTCACATTCTCCCGTGCAACGCGGCTGCTAGTCTTCCTTTCATGCAAACTCTTAAGGTCCTAAGTCATGTCGAAGCCACCAAAGCCGGCTAAAAAGTGGTTAATCGACAACTAAAACTTAAATAGTACTACTTGTTACTGGCTATTACTTCAATTTAGAAGCTTCTTCTGTGTTCTAATATGGTGCTTTTAGTGTCTCCGCATACCGCAGCACGCGACATAGCTTTGCTGACGATAAATGTATCCGTCTCAGAGAGAAAAGCGGCCAATGTGACGATCTGGCTTTAAGTCGTTTCGATAACAAATGACGAAAACGGTCGGATTTCTCAGGTTTTTACTACATATGAACACTTTTCACACTCTCCCATGCAACGCGGCTGCTAGTCCTCCATTCATGCAGAATCTTAAGGTCCTAGGTCATGTTCAAACCACCAAAGACGGCTAAAAAGTTAATAATCGATAACTAAAACTTGAATTGTACTACTTCTTACTGGCTATTACTTCAACTTAGAAGCTTCTTCTGTATTCTACTATTGTGCTTTTAGTGTTTCCGCATACCGCAGCACGCGACATAGCTTTGCAGACAATAAATGTAACCGTCTCAGAGAGAAAAGCGGCCAATGTGACGATCTGGCTTTAAGTCGATTCAATAACAAATGACGATAACGGACGGATTTCTCAGGTTTTTACTACATATGAACACTTTTCACATTCTCCCGTGCAACGCGGCTGCTAGTCCTCCTTTCATGCAAAATCTTAAGGTCCAAGGTCTTATCCAAGCCACCAAAGCCGGCTAAAAAGTGAATAATCTATAATTAAAACTTGAATTGAACTACTTCTTACTGGCTATTGCTTCAACTTAGAAGCTTCTTCTGTGTTCTACTATGGTGCTTTAAGTGTCTCTGTATACGGCAGCACGCGACATAGCTTTTTAGACGATAAATGTAACCGTCTCAGAGAGAAAAGTGGCCAATGTGACGATCTGGCTTTAAGTGGATTCGATAACAAATACGAAACCGGACGGATTTCCCAGGTTTTTCTACATATGAACACTTTTCACATTCTCCCGTGCAACGCGGCTGCTAGTCCTCCTTTCATGCAAAATCTTAAGGTCCTAGGTCATGTCCAAGCCACCAAAGCCTGCTAAAAAGTGAATAATCGACAACTTAAACTTGAATTGTACAACTTCTTACTGGCTATTACTTCAACTTAGAAGTTTCTTCTGTGATCTAATATGGTGCTTTTTGTGTCTCCGCATACCGCAGCACGCGACATAGCATTGCAGACGATAAATGTAACCGTCTCAGAGAGAAAAGCGGCCAATGTGACGATCTCGCTTTAAGTCGATTCGATAACAAATGACGATAACGGACGGATTTCTCAGGTTTTTACACCATATGAACACTTTTCACATTCTCCCGTGCAACGCGGCTGCTAGTCCTCCTTTCATGCAAAATCTTAAGGTCCTAGGTCTTATCCAAGCCACCAAAGCCGGCTAAAAAGTGAATAATCGATAATATAAACTTGAATTGTACTACTTCTTACTGGCTATTACTTCAACTTAGAAGCTTCTTCTGTGTTCTACTATGGTGCTTTTAGTGTGCCCGCATACCGCAGCACGCGACATAGCTTTGCAGACGATAAATGTAACCGTTTCAGAGAGAAGAGCGGCCAATGTGACGATCTGGCTTTAAATCGATTCGATAACAAATGACGAAAACGGACGGATTTCTCAGGTTTTTACTACATATGAACACTTTTCACTTTCTCCCGAGCAACGCGGCTGCTAGTCTTCCTTTCATGCAAAATCTTAAGGTCCTAAGTCATGTCCAAGCGACCAAATTCATCATAAAAGTGATTAGTCGACAACTAAAACATAAATAGTACTACTTCTTACTGGCTATTACTTCAATTTAGAAGCTTCTTCTGTGTTCTAATATGGTGCTTTTAGTGTCTCCGCATACCGCAGCACGCGACATAGCTTTGCAGGCGATAAATGTAACCGTCTCAGAGAGAAAAGCGGCCAATGTGACGATCTGGCTTTAAGTCGATTCGATAACAAATGACGATAACGGACGGATTTCTCAGGTTTTTACTTCATATGAACACTTTTCACATTCTCCCGTGCAACGCGGCTGCTAGTCTTCCTTTCATGCAAAATCTTAAGGTCCTAGGTCTTATCCAAGCCACCAAAGCCGGCTAAAAAGTGAATAAATGATAATTAAAACTTGAATTGTACTACTTCTTACTGGCTATTACTTCAACTTAGAAACTTCTTCTGTGTTCTACTATGGTGCTTTTAGTGTTCCCGCATACCGCAGCACGCGACATAGCTTTTCAGACGATAAATGTAACCGTCTCAGAGAGAAAAGCGGCCAATGTGACGAACTCGCTTTAAGTCGATTCGATAACAAATGACGAAAACGGACGGATTTCTCAGGTTTTTACTCCATATGAACACTTTTCACATTCTCCCGTGCAACGCGGCTGCTAGTCCTCCTTTCATGCAAAATCTTAAGGTCCTAGGTCTTATCCAAGCCACCAAAGCCGGCTAAAAAGTGAATAATCGATAATATAAACTTGAATTGTACTACTTCTTACTGGCTATTACTTCAACTTAGAAGCTTCTTCTGTGTTCTACTATGGTGCTTTTAGTGTGCCCGCATACCGCAGCACGCGACATAGCTTTGCAGGCGATAAATGTAACCGTTTCAGAGAGAAGAGCGGCCAATGTGACGATCTGGCTTTAAATCGATTCGATAACAAATGACGAAAACGGATGGATTTCTCAGGTTTTTACTACATATGAACACTTTTCACATTCTCCCGTGCAACGCGGCTGCTAGTCTTCCTTTCATGCAAAATCTTAAGGCCCTAAGTCATGTCCAAGCCACCAAAGCCGGAGAAAAAGTGATTAGTCGACAACTAAAACGTAAATAGTACTACTTCTTACTGGCTATTACTTCAATTTAGAAGCTTCTTCTGTGTTCTAATATGGTGCTTTTAGTGTCTCCGCAGACCGCAGCACGCGACATAGCTTTGCTGACGATAAATGTAACTGTCTCAGAGAGAAAAGCGGCCAATGTGACGATCTGGCTTTAAGTCGTTTCGATAACAAATGACGATAACGGACGGATTTATCAGGTTTTTACTTCATATGAACACTTTTCACATTCTCCCGTGCAACGCGGCTGCTAGTCTTCCTTTCATGCAAAATCTTAAGGTCCTAGGTCTTACCCAAGCCACCAAAGCCGGCTAAAAAGTGAATAATCGATAATTAAAACTTGAATTGTACTACTTCTTACTGGCTATTACTTCAACTTAGAAACTTCTTCTGTGTTCTACTATGGTGCTTTTAGTGTTCCCGCATACCGCAGCACGCGACATAGCTTTGCAGACGATAAATGTAACCGTCTCAGAGAGAAAAGCGGCCAATGTGACGATCTGGCTTTAAGTCGATTCGATAACAAATGACGATAACGGACGGATTTCTCAGGTTTTTACTCCATATGAACACTTTTCACATTCTCCCGTGCAACGTGGCTGCTAGTCCTCCTTTCATGCAAAATCTTAAGGTCCTAGGTCTTATCCAAGTCACCAAAGCCGGCTAAAAAGTGAATAATCGATAATATAAACTTGAATTGTACTACTTCTTACTGGCTATTACTTCAACTTAGAAGCTTCTTCTGTGTTCTACTATGGTGCTTTTAGTGTGCCCGCATACCGCAGCACGCGACATAGTTTTGCAGGCGATAAATGTAACCGTTTCAGAGAGAAGAGCGGCCAATGTGACGATCTGGCTTTAAATCGGTTCGATAACAAATGACGAAAACGGACGGATTTCTCAGGTTTTTACTACATATGAACACTTTTCACATTCTCCCGTGCAACGCGGCTGCTAGTCTTCCTTTCATGCAAAATCTTAAGTTCCTAAGTCATGTCCAAGCCACCAAAGCCGGAGAAAAAGTGATTAGTCGCCAACTAAAACTTAAATAGTACTACTTCTTACTGGATATTACTTCAATTTAGAAGCTTCTTCTGTGTTCTAATATGGTGCTTTTAGTGTCTCCGCATACCGCAGCACGCGACATAGCTTTGCAGACGATAAATGTAACCGTTTTAGAGAGAAGAGCGGCCAATGTGACGATCTGGCTTTAAATCGATTCGATAACAAATGACGAAAACGGACGGATTTCTCAGGTTTTTACTACATATGAACACTTTTCACATTCTCCCGTGCAACGCGGCTGCTAGTCTTCCTTTCATGCAAAATCTTAAGGTCCTAAGTCATGTCCAAGCCACCAAAGCCGGCTAAAAAGTGAATAATCGACAACTAAAACTTGAATTGTACTACTTCTTACTGGCTATTACTTCAACTTAGAAGCTTCTTCTGTACTCTACTATGGTGCTTTTAGTGTTTCCGCATACCGCAGCATGCGACATAGCTTTGCAGACGATAAATGTAACCGTCTATGAGAGAAAAGCGGCCAATGTGACGATCTATCTTTAAGTCGATTCGATTACAAATGACGAAAAGGGACGGATTTCTCAGGTTTTTACTACATATGAACACTTTTCACATTCTCCCGTGCAACGCGGCTGTTAGTCCTCCTTTCAAGCAAAATCTTATGGTCCTAGGTCATGTCCAATCCACCAAAGCAGGCTAAAAAGTGAATAATCGACAACTAAAACTTGAATTGTACTACTTCTTACTGGCTATTACTTCAACTTAGAAGATCCTTCTGTGTTCTAATATGGTGCTTTTAGTGTCTCCGCATACCGCAGCACGCGACATAGCTTTGCAGGCGATAAATGTAACCGTCTCAGAGAGAAAAGCGGCCAATGTGACGATCTGGCTTTAAGTCGATTCGATAACAAATGACGATAACGGACGGATTTATCAGGTTTTTACTTCATATGAACACTTTTCACATTCTCCCGTGCAACGCGGCTGCTAGTCTTCCTTTCATGCAAAATCTTAAGGTCCTAGGTCTTATCCAAGCCACCAAAGCCGGCTAAAAAGTGAATAATCGATAATTAAAACTTGAATTGTACTACTTCTTACTGGCTATTACTTCAACTTAGAAACTTCTTCTGTGTTCTACTATGGTGCTTTTAGTGTTCCCGCATACCGCAGCACGCGACATAGCTTTTCAGACGATAAATGTAACCGTCTCAGAGAGAATAGCGGCCAATGTGACGATCTCGCTTTAAGTCGATTCGATAACAAATGACGATAACGGACGGATTTCTCAGGTTTTTACTCCATATGAACACTTTTCACATTCTCCCGTGCAACGCGGCTGCTAGTCCTCCTTTCATGCAAAATCTTAAGGTCCTAGGTCTTATCCAAGCCACCAAAGCCGGCTATAAAGTGAATAATCGCTAATATAAACTTGAATTGTACTACTTCTTACTGGCTATTACTTCAACATAGAAGCTTCTTCTGTGTTCTACTATGGTGCTTTTAGTGTGCCCGCATACCGCAGCACGCGACATAGCTTTGCAGGCGATAAATGTAACCGTTTCAGAGAGAAGAGCGGCCAATGTGACGATCTGGCTTTAAATCGATTCGATAACAAATGACGAAAACGGACGGATTTCTCAGGTTTTTACTACATATGAACACTTTTCACATTCTCCCGTGCAACGCGGCTGCTAGTCTTCCTTTCATGCAAAATCTTAAGGTCCTAAGTCATGTCCAAGCCACCAAAGCCGGAGAAAAAGTGATTAGTCGACAACTAAAACTTAAATAGTACTACTTCTTACTGGCTATTTCTTCAATTTAGAAGCTTCTTCTGTGTTCTAATATGGTGCTTTTAGTGTCTCCGCAGACCTCAGCACGCGACATAGCTTTGCTGACGATAAATGTAACCGTCTCAGAGAGAAAAGCGGCCAATGTGACGATCTGGCTTTAAGTCGTTTCGATAAGAAATGACGAAAACGGATGGATTTCTCAGGTTTTTACACCATATGAACACTTTTCACATTCTAACGTGCAACGCGGCTGCTAGTCCTCCTTTCATGCAGAATCTTAAGGTCCTAGGTCATGTTCAAACCACCAAAGACGGCTAAAAAGTTAATAATCGATAACTAAAACTTGAATTGTACTACTTCTTACTGGCTATTACTTCAATTTAGAAGCTTCTTCTGTGTTCTAATATGGTGCTTTTAGTGTGTCCGCATACCGCAGCACGCGACATAGCTTTGCAGACGATAAATGTAACCGTCTCAGAGAGAAAAGCGGCCAATGTGACGATCTCGCTTTAAGTCGATTCGATAACAAATGACGATAACGGACGGATTTCTCAGGTTTTTACACCATATGAACACTTTTCACATTCTCCCGTGCAACGCGGCTGCTAGTCCTCCTTTCATGCAAAATCTTAAGGTCCTAGGTCTTATCCAAGCCACCAAAGCCGGCTAAAAAGTGAATAATCGATAATATAAACTTGAATTGTACTACTTCTTACTGGCTATTACTTCAACTTAGAAGCTTCTTCTGTGTTCTACTATGGTGCTTTTAGTGTGCGCGCATACCGCAGCACGCGACATAGCTTTGCAGACGATAAATGTAACCGTTTCAGAGAGAAGAGCGGCCAATGTGACGATCTGGCTTTAAATCGATTCGATAACAAATGACGAAAACGGAAGGATTTCTCAGGTTTTTACTACATATGAACTCTTTTCACATTCTCCCGTGCAACGCGGCTGCTAGTCTTCCTTTCATGCAAACTCTTAAGGTCCTAAGTCATGTCGAAGCCACCAAAGCCGGCTAAAAAGTGGTTAATCGACAACTAAAACTTAAATAGTACTACTTCTTACTGGCTATTACTTCAATTTAGAAGCTTCTTCTGTGTTCTAATATGGTGCTTTTAGTGTCTCCGCATACCGCAGCACGCGACATAGCTTTGCTGACGATAAATGTAACCGTCTCAGAGAGAAAAGCGGCCAATGTGACGATCTGGCTTTAAGTCGTTTCGATAACAAATGACGAAAACGGACGGATTTCACAGGTTTTTACTACATATGAACACTTTTCACATTCTCCCATGCAACGCGGCTGCTAGTCCTCCATTCATGCAGAATCTTAAGGTCCTAGGTCATGTCCAAACCACCAAAGACGGCTAAAAAGTTAATAATCGATAACTAAAACTTGAATTGTACTACTTCTTACTGGCTATTACTTCAACTTAGAAGCTTCTTCTGTATTCTACTATTGTGCTTTTAGTGTTTCCGCATACCGCAGCACGCGACATAGCTTTGCAGACAATAAATGTAACCGTCTCAGAGAGAAAAGCGGCCAATGTGACGATCTGGCTTTAAGTCGATTCAATAACAAATGACGATAACGGACGGATTTCTCAGGTTTTTACTACATATGAACACTTTTCACATTCTCCCTTGCAACGCGGCTGCTAGTCCTCCTTTCATGCAAAATCTTAAGGTCCAAGGTCTTATCCAAGCCACCAAAGCCGGCTAAAAAGTGAATAATCTATAATTAAAACTTGAATTGAACTACTTCTTACTGGCTATTGCTTCAACTTAGAAGCTTCTTCTGTGTTCTACTATGGTGCTTTAAGTGTCTCCGTATACGGCAGCACGCGACATAGCTTTGCAGACGATAAATGTAACCGTCTCAGAGAGAAAAGCGGCCAATGTGACGATCTGGCTTTAAATGGATTCGATAACAAATACGAAACCGGACGGATTTCCCAGGTTTTTAATACATATGAACACTTTTCACATTCTCCCGTGCAACGCGGCTGCTAGTCCTCGTTTCATGCAAAATCTTAAGGTCCTAGGTCATGTCCAAGCCACCAAAGCCGGCTAAAAAGTGAATAATCGACAACTAAAACTTGAATTGTACTACTTCTTACTGGCTATTACTTCAACTTAGAAGTTTCTTCTGTGTTCTAATATGGTTCTTTTTGTGTCTCCGCATACCGCAGCACGCGACATAGCATTGCAGACGATAAATGTAACCGTCTCAGAGAGAAAAGCGGCCAATGTGACGATCTCGCTTTAAGTCGATTCGATAACAAATGACGATAACGGACGGATTTCTCAGGTTTTTACACCATATGAACACTTTTCACATTCTCCCGTGCAACGCGGCTGCTAGTCTTCCTTTCATGCAAAATCTTAAGGTCCTAAGTCATGTCCAAGCGACCAAAGCCGGCATAAAAGTGATTAGTCGACAACTAAAACATAAATAGTACTACTTCTTACTGGCTATTACTTCAATTTAGAAGCTTCTTCTGTGTTCTAATATGGTGCTTTTAGTGTCTCCGCATACCGCAGCACGCGACATAGCTTTGCAGGCGATAAATGTAACCGTCTCAGAGAGAAAAGCGGCCAATGTGACGATCTGGCTTTAAGTCGATTCGATAACAAATGACGATAACGGACGGATTTCTCAGGTTTTTACTTCATATGAACACTTTTCACATTCTCCCGTGCAACGCGGCTGCTAGTCTTCCTTTCATGCAAAATCTTAAGGTCCTAGGTCTTATCCAAGCCACCAAAGCCGGCTAAAAAGTGAATAATCGATAATTAAAACTTGAATTGTACTACTTCTTACTGGCTATTACTTCAACTTAGAAACTTCTTCTGTGTTCTACTATGGTGCTTTTAGTGTTCCCGCATACCGCAGCACGCGACATAGCTTTGCAGACGATAAATGTAACCGTCTCAGAGAGAAAAGCGGCCAATGTGACGATCTCGCTTTAAGTCGATTCGATAACAAATGACGATAACGGACGGATTTCTCAGGTTTTTACTCCATATGAACACTTTTCACATTCTCCCGTCAACGCGGCTGCTAGTCCTCCTTTCATGCAAAATCTTAAGGTCTTAGGTCTTATCCAAGCCACCAAAGCCGGCTAAAAAGTGAATAATCGATAATATAAACTTGAATTGTACTACTTCTTACTGGCTATTACTTCAACTTAGAAGCTTCTTCTGTGTTCTACTATGGTGCTTTTAGTGTGCCCGCATACCGCAGCACGCGACATAGCTTTGCAGGCGATAAATGTAACCGTTTCAGAGAGAGGAGCGGCCAATGTGACGATCTGGCTTTAAAACGATTCGATAACAAATGACGAAAACGGACGGATTTCTCAGGTTTTTACTACATATGAACACTTTTCACATTCTCCCGTGCAACGCGGCTGCTAGTCTTCCTTTCATGCAAAATCTTAAGGTCCTAAGTCATGTCCAAGCCACCAAAGCCGGAGAAAAAGTGATTAGTCGACAACTAAAACTTAAATAGTATTACTTCTTACTGGCTATTACTTCAATTTAGAAGCTTCTTCTGTGTTGTAATATGGTGCTTTTAGTGTCTCCGCATACCGCAGCACGCGACATAGCTTTGCAGGCGATAAATGTAACCGTCTCAGAGAGAAAAGCGGCCAATGTGACGATCTGGCTTTAAGTCGATTCCATAACAAATGACGATAACGGACGGATTTCTCAGGTTTTTACTTCATATGAACACTTTTCACATTCTCCCGTGCAACGCGGCTGCTAGTCCTCCTTTCATGCAAAATCTTAAGGTCCTAGGTCTTATCCAAGCCACCAAAGCCGGCTAAAAAGTGAATAATCGATAATTAAAACTTGAATTGTACTACTTCTTACTGGCTATTACTTCAACTTAGAAGCTACTTCTGTGTTCTACTATGGTGCTTTTAGTGTTCCCGCATACCGCAGCACGCGACATAGCTTTGCAGACGATAAATGTAACCGTTTTAGAGAGAAGAGCGGCCAATGTGACGATCTGGCTTTAAATCGATTCGATAACAAATGACGATAACGGACGGATTTCTCAGGTTTTTACTCCATATGAACACTTTTCACATTCTCCCGTGCAACGCGGCTGCTAGTCCTCCTTTCATGCAAAATCTTAAGGTCCTAGGTCTTATCCAAGCCACCAAAGCCGGCTAAAAAGTGAATAATCGATAATATAAACTTGAATTGTACTACTTCTTACTGGCTATTACTTCAACTTAGAAGCTTCTTCTGTGTTCTACTATGGTGCTTTTAGTGTGCCCGCATACCGCAGCACGCGACATAGCTTTGCAGGCGATAAATGTAACCGTTTCAGAGAGAAGAGCGGCCAATGTGACGATCTGGCTTTAAATCGATTCGATAACAAATGACGAAAACGGACGGATTTCTCAGGTTTTTACTACATATGAACACTTTTCACATTCTCCCGTGCAACGCGGCTGCTAGTCTTCCTTTCATGCAAAATCTTAAGGTCCTAAGTAATGTCCAAGCCACCAAAGCCGGAGAAAAAGTGATTAGTCGACAACTAAAACTTAAATAGTACTACTTCTTACTGGCTATTACTTCAATTTAGAAGCTTCTTCTGTGTTGTAATATGGTGCTTTTAGTGTCTCCGCATACCGCAGCACGCGACATAGCTTTGCAGGCGATAAATGTAACCGTCTCAGAGAGAAAAGCGGCCAATGTGACGATCTGGCTTTAAGTCGATTCGATAACAAATGACGATAACGGACGGATTTCTCAGGTTTTTACTTCATATGAACACTTTTCACATTCTCCCGTGCAACGCGGCTGCTAGTCCTCCTTTCATGCAAAATCTTAAGGTCCTAGGTCTTATCCAAGCCACCAAAGCCGGCTAAGAAGTGAATAATCGATAATTAAAACTTGAATTGTACTACTTCTTACTGGCTATTACTTCAACTTAGAAGCTTCTTCTGTGTTCTACTATGGTGCTTTTAGTGTTCCCGCATACCGCAGCACGCGACATAGCTTTGCAGACGATAAATGTAACCGTTTTAGAGAGAAGAGCGGCCAATGTGACGATCTGGCTTTAAATCGATTCGATAACAAATGACGAAAACGGACGGATTTCTCAGGTTTTTACACCATATGAACACTTTTCACATTCTCCCGTGCAACGCGGCTGCTAGTCTTCCTTTCATGCAAAATCTTAAGGTCCTAAGTCATGTCCAAGCCACCAAAGCCGGCTAAAAAGTGATTAATCGACAACTAAAACATAAATAGTACTACTTCTTACTGGCTATTACTTCAATTTAGAAGCTTCTTCTGTGTTCTAATATGGTGCTTCTAGTGTCTCCGCATACCGCAGCACGCGACATAGCTTTGCTGACGATAAATGTAACCGTCTCAGAGAGAAAAGCGGCCAATGTGACGATCTGGCTTTAAGTCGTTTCGATAACAAATGACGAAAACGGACGGATTTCTCAGGTTTTTACTACATATGAACACTTTTCACATTCTCCCATGCAACGCGGATGCCAGTCCTCCTTTCATGCAGAATCTTAAGGTCCTAGGTCATGTTCAAGCCACCAAAGACGTCTAAAAAGTGAATAATCGACAACTAAAACTTGAATTGTACTACTTCTTACTGGCTATTACATCAACTTAGAAGCTTCTTCTGTACTCTACTATGGTGCTTTTAGTGTTTCCGCATACCGCAGCATGCGACATAGCTTTGCAGACGATAAATGTAACCGTCTCAGAGAGAAAAGCGGCCAATGTGACGATCTATCTTTAAGTCGATTCGATTACAAATGACGAAAAGGGACGGATTTCTCAGGTTTTTACTACATATGAACACTTTTCACATTCTCCCGTGCAACGCGGCTGCTAGTCCTCCTTGCATGCAAAATATTATGGTCCTAGGTCATGTCCAAGCCACCAAAGCCGGCTAAAAAGTGAATAATCGACAACTAAAACTTGAATTGTACTACTTCTTACTGGCTATTACTTCAACTTAGAAGATCCTTCTGTGTTCTAATATGGTGCTTTTAGTGTCTCCACATACCGCAGCACGCGACATAGCTTTGCAGACGATAAATGTAACCGTCTCAGGGAGAAAAGCGGCCAATGTGACGATATGGCTTTAAGTCGATTCCATAACAAATGTCGAAAATGGTCAGATTTCTCAGGTTTTTACTACATATGAACACTTTCACATTCTCACATGCAACGCGGCTGCTAGTCCTCCTTTCATGCAAAATCTTAAGGTCCTAGGTCATGTACAAGCCACCAAAGCCGGCTAAAAGGGGAATAATCGATAACTTAAACTTCAATTGTACTACCTCTTTCTGGCTATTGCTTCAACTTAGAAGCTTCTTCTGTGTTCTACTATGGTGCTTTTAGTGTTTCCGCATACCGCAGCACGCGACATAGCTTTGCAGACGATAAATGTAACCGTCTCAGAGAGAAAAGTGGCCAATGTGACGATCTGGCTTTAAGTCGATTCGATAACAAATGACGAAAACGGACGGATTTCTCAGGTTTTTACTACATATCAACACTTTTCACATTCTCCCGTGCAACGCGGCTGCTAGTCCTCCTTTCATGCAAAATCTTAAGGTCCTAGGTCATGTCCAAGCCACCAAAGCCGGCTAAAAGGTGAATAATCGATAACTAAAACTTGAATTGTACTACTTCTTACTGGCTATTGCTTCAACTTAGAAGCTTCTTCTGTATTCTACTATGGTGCTTTTAGTGTTTCCTCATACCGCAGCATGCGACATAGCTTTGCAGACGATAAATGTAACCGTCTCAGAGAGAAAAGCGGCCAATGTGACGATCTGGCTTTAAGTGGATTCGATAACAAATACGAATCCGGACGGATTTCCCAGGTTTTTACTACATATGAACACTTTTCACTTTCTCCCGTGCAACGCGGCTGCTAGTCCTCCTTTCATGCAAAATCTTAAGGTCCTAGGTCATGTCCAAGCCACCAAAGCCGGCTAAAAAGTGAATAATCGACGACTAAAACTTGAATTGTACTACTTCTTACTGGCTATTACTTCAATTTAGAAGCTTCTTCTGTGTTCTAATATGGTGCTTTTAGTGTCTCCGCATACCGCAGCACGCGACATAGCTTTGCAGGCGATAAATGTAACCGTCTCAGAGAGAAAAGCGGCCAATGTGACGATCTGGCTTTAAGTCGATTCGATAACAAATGACGATAACGGACGGATTTATCAGGTTTTTACTTCATATGAACACTTTTCACATTCTCCCGTGCAACGCGGCAGCTAGTCTTCCTTTCATGCAAAATCTTAAAGTCCTAGGTCTTACCCAAGCCACCAAAGCCGGCTAAAAAGTGAATAATCGATAATTAAAACTTGAATTGTACTACTTCTTACTGGCTATTACTTCAACTTAGAAATTTCTTCTGTGTTCTACTATGGTGCTTTTAGTGTTCCCGCATACCGCAGCACGCGACATAGCTTTTCAGACGATAAATGTAACCGTCTCAGAGAGAAAAGCGGCCAATGTGATGATCTCGCTTTAAGTCGATTCGATAACAAATGACGATAACGGACGGATTTCTCAGGTTTTTACTCCATATGAACACTTTTCACATTCTCCCGTGCAACGCGGCTGCTAGTCCTCCTTTCAAGCAAAATCTTAAGGTCCTAGGTCTTATCCAAGCCACCAAAGCCGGCTAAAAAGTGAATAATCGATAATATAAACTTGAATTGTACTACTTCTTACTGGCTATTACTTCAACTTAGAAGCTTCTGTGTTCTACTATGGTGCTTTTAGTGTGCCCGCATACCGCAGCACGCGACATAGCTTTGCAGGCGATAAATGTAACCGTTTCAGAGAGAAGAGCGGCCAATGTGACGATCTGGCTTTAAATCGATTCGATAACAAATGACGAAAACGGACGGATTTCTCAGGTTTGTACTACATATGAACACTTTTCACATTCTCCCGTGCAACGCGGCTGCTAGTCTTCCTTTCATGCAAAATCTTAAGGTCCTAAGTCATGTCCAAGCCACCAAAGCCGGAGAAAAAGTGATTAGTTGACAACTAAAACTTAAATAGTACTACTTCTTACTGGCTATTACTTCAATTTAGAAGCTTCTTCTGTGTTCTAATATGGTGCTTTTAGTGTCTCCGCAGACCGCAGCACGCGACATAGCTTTGTAGACGATAAATGTAACCGTCTCAGAGAGAAAAGCGGCCAATGTGACGATCTGGCTTTAAGTCGTTTCGATAACAAATGACGAAAACGGACGGATTTCTCAGGTTTTTACACCATATGAACACTTTTCACATTCTCCCGTGCAACGCGGCTGCTAGTCTTCCTTTCATGCAAAATGTTAAGGTCCTAAGTCATGTCCAAGCGACCAAAGCCGGCATAAAAGTGATTAGTCGACAACTAAAACATAAATAGTACTACTTCTTACTGGCTATTACTTCAACTTAGAAGCTTCTTCTCTGTTCTACTATGGTGCTTTTAGTGTTCCCGCATACCGCAGCACGCGACATAGCTTTGCAGACGATAAATGTAACCGTTTCAGAGAGAAGAGCGGCCAATGTGACGATCTGGCTTTAAATCGATTCGATAACAAATGACGAAAACGGAAGGATTTCTCAGGTTTTTACTACATATGAACTCTTTTCACATTCTCCCGTGCAACGCGGCTGCTAGTCTTCCTTACATGCAAACTCTTAAGGTCCTAAGTCATGTCGAAGCCACCAAAGCCGGCTAAAAAGTGGTTAATCGACAACTAAAACTTCAATTGTACTACTTCTTACTGGCTATTACTTCAATTTAGAAGCTTCTTCTGTGTTCTAATATGGTGCTTTTTGTGTCTCCGCATACCGCAGCACGCGACATAGCTTTGCAGGCGATAAATGTAACCGTCTCAGAGAGAAAAGCGGCCAATGTGACGATCTGGCTTTAAGTCGATTCGATAACAAATGACGATAACGGACGGATTTATCAGGTTTTTACTTCATATGAACACTTTTCACATTCTCCCGTGCAACGCGGCTGCTAGTCTTCCTTTCATGCAAAATCTTAAGGTCCTAGGTCTTATCCAAGCCACCAAAGCCGGCTAAAAAGTGAATAATCGATAATTAAAACTTGAATTGTACTACTTCTTACTGGCTATTACTTCAACTTAGAAACTTCTTCTGTGTTCTACTATGGTGCTTTTAGTGTTCCCGCATACCGCAGCACGCGACATATCTTTTCAGACGATAAATGTAACCGTCTCAGAGAGAAAAGCGGCCAATGTGACGATCTCGCTTTAAGTCGATTCGATAACATATGAAGATAACGGACGGATTTCTCAGGTTTTTACTCCATATGAACACTTTTCACATTCTCCCGTGCAACGCGGCTGCTAGTCCTCCTTTCATGCAAAATCTTAAGGTCCTAGGTCTTATCCAAGCCACCAAAGCCGGCTAAAAAGTGAATAATCGATAATATAAACTTGAATTGTACTACTTCTTACTGGCTATTACTTCAACTTAGAAGCTTCTTCTGTGTTCTACTATGGTGCTTTTAGTGTGCCCGCATACCGCAGCACGCGACATAGCTTTGCAGGCGATAAATGTAACCGTTTCAGAGAGAAGAGCGGCCAATGTGACGATCTGGCTTTAAATCGATTCGATAACAAATGACGAAAACGGACTGATTTCTCAGGTTTTTACTACATATGAACACTTTTCACATTCTCCCGTGCAACGCGGCTGCTAGTCTTCCTTTCATGCAAAATCTTAAGGTATTAAGTCATGTCCAAGCCACCAAAGCCGGAGAAAAAGTGATTAGTCGACAACTAAAACTTAAATAGTACTACTTCTTACTGGCTATTACTTCAATTTAGAAGCTTCTTCTGTGTTCTAATATGGTGCTTTTAGTGTCTCCGCTGACCGCAGCACGCGACATAGCTTTGCTGATGATAAATGTAACCGTCTCAGAGAGAAAAGCGGCCAATGTGACGATCTGGCTTTAAGTCGTTTCGATAACAAATGACGAAAACGGACGGATTTCTCAGGTTTTTACAACATATGAACACTTTTCACATTCTCCCGTGCAACGCGGCTGCTAGTCCTCCTTTCATGCAAAATCTTAAGGTCCTAGGTCATGTTCAAACCACCAAAGACGGCTAAAAAGTTAATAATCGATAACTAAAACTTGAATTGTACTACTTCTTACTGGCTATTACTTCAACTTAGAAGCCTCTTCTGTATTCTACTATTGTGCTTTTAGTGTTTCCGTATACCGCAGCACGCGACATAGCTTTGCAGACGATAATTGTAACCGTCTCAGAGAGAAAAGCGGCCAATGTGACGATCTGGCTTTAAGTGGATTCGATAACAAATACGAAACCGGACGGATTTCCCAAGTTTTTACTACATATGAACACTTTTCACATTCTCCCGTGCAACGCGGCTACTAGTCCTCCTTTCATGCAAAATCTTAAGGTCCTAGGTCATGTCCAAGCCACCAAAGCCGGCTAAAAAGTGAATAATCGACAACTGAAACTTGAATTGTACTACTTCTTACTGGCTATTACTTCAACTTAGAAGTTTCTTCTGTGTTCTAATATGGTGCTTTTTGTGTCTCCGCATACCGCAGCACGCGACATAGCATTGCAGACGATAAATGTAACCGTCTCAGAGAGAAAAGCGGCCAATGTGACGATCTCGCTTTAAGTCGATTCGATAACAAATGACGATAACGGACGGATTTCTCAGGTTTTTACTACATATGAACACTTTTCACATTCTCCCATGCAACGCGGCTGCTAGTCCTCTTTCATGCAAAATCTTAAGGTCCTAGGTCTTATCCAAGCCACCAAAGCCGGCTAAAAAGTGAATAATCGATAAATTAAACTTGAATTGTACTACTTCTTACTGGCTATTACTTCAACTTAGAAGCTTCTTCTCTGTTCTACTATGGTGCTTTTAGTGTGCCCGCATACCGCAGCACGCGACATAGCTTTGCAGACGATAAATGTAACCGTTTCAGAGAGAAGAGCGGCCAATGTGACGATCTGGCTTTAAATCGATTCGATAACAAATGACGAAAACGGACCGATTTCTCAGGTTTTTACTACATATGAACACTTTTCACATTCTCCCGTGCAACGCGGCTGCTAGTCTTCCTTTCATGCAAAATCTTAAGGTCCTAAGTCATGTCCAAGCGACCAAAGCCGGCATAAAAGTGATTAGTCGACAACTAAAACATAAATAGTACTACTTCTTACTGGCTATTACTTCAATTTAGAAGCTTCTTCTGTGTTCTAATATGGTGCTTTTAGTGTCTCCGCATACCGCAGCACGCGACATAGCTTTGCAGGCGATAAATGTAACCGTCTCAGAGAGAAAAGCGGCCAATGTGACGATCTGGCTTTAAGTCGATTCGATAACAAATGACGATAACGGACGGATTTATCAGGTTTTTACTTCATATGAACACTTTTCACATTCTCCCGTGCAACGCGGCTGCTAGTCTTCCTTTCATGCAAAATCTTAAGGTCCTAGGTCTTATCCAAGTCACCAAAGCCGGCTAAAAAGAGAATAATCGATAATTAAAACTTGAATTGTACTACTTCTTACTGGCTATTACTTCAACTTAGAAACTTCTTCTGTGTTCTACTGTGGTGCTTTTAGTGTTCCCGCATACCGCAGCACGCGACATAGCTTTGCAGACGATAAATGTAACCGTCTCAGAGAGAAAAGCGGCCTATGTGACGATCTCGCTTTAAGTCAATTCGATAACAAATGACGATAACGGACGGATTTCTCAGGTTTTTACTCCATATGAACACTTTTCACATTCTCCCGTGCAACGCGGCTGCTAGTCCTCCTTTCATGCAAAATCTTAAGGTCCTAGGTCTTATCCAAGCCACCAAAGCCGGCTAAAAAGTGAATAATCGATAATATAAACTTGAATTGTACTACTTCTTACTGGCTATTACTTCAACTTAGAAGCTTCTTCTGTGTTCTACTATGGTGCTTTTAGTGTGCCCGCATACCGCAGCACGCGACATAGCTTTGCAGGCGATAAATGTAACCGTTTCAGAGAGAAGAGCGGCCAATGTGACGATCTGGCTTTAAATCGATTCGATAACAAATGACGAAATCGGACGGATTTCTCAGGTTTTTACTACATATGAACACTTTTCACATTCTCCCGTGCAACGCGGCAGCTAGTCTTCCTTTCATGCAAAATGTTAAGGTCCTAATTCATGTCCAAGCGACCAAAGCCGGCATAAAAGTGATTAGTCGACAACTAAAACATAAATAGTACTACTTCTTACTGGCTATTACTTCAACTTAGAAGCTTCTTCTGTGTTCTACTATGGTGCTTTTAGTGTTCCCGCATACCGCAGCACGCGACATAGCTTTGCAGACGATAAATGTAACCGTTTCAGAGAGAAGAGCGGCCAATGTGACGATCTGGCTTTAAATCGATTCGATAACAAATGACGAAAACGGAAGGATTTCTCAGGTTTTTACTACATATGAACTCTTTTCACATTCTCCCGTGCAACGCGGCTGCTAGTCTTCCTTTCATGCAAACTCTTAAGGTCCTAAGTCATGTCGAAGCCACCAAAGCCGGCTAAAAAGTGGTTAATCGACAACTAAAACTTAAATAGTACTACTTCTTACTGGCTATTACTTCAATTTAGAAGCTTCTTCTGTGTTCTAATATGGTGCTTTTAGTGTCTCCGCATACCGCAGCACGCGACATAGCTTTGCTGACGATAAATGTAACCGTCTAAGAGAGAAAAGCGGCCAATGTGACGATCTGGCTTTAAGTCGTTTCGATAACAAATGACGAAAACGGACGGATTTCTCAGGTTTTTACTACATATGAACACTTTTCACATTCTCCCATGCAATGCGGCTGCTAGTCCTCCATTCATGCTGAATCTTAAGGTCCTAGGTCATGTTCAAACCACCAAAGACGGCTAAAAAGTTAATAATCGATAACTAAAACTTGAATTGTACTACTTCTTACTGGCTATTACTTCAACTTAGAAGCCTCTTCTGTATTCTACTATTGTGCTTTTAGTGTTTCCGCATACCGCAGCACGCGACATATCTTTGCAGACAATAAATGTAACCGTCTCAGAGAGAAAAGCGGCCAATGTGACGATCTGGCTTTAAGTCGATTCAATAACAAATGACGATAACGGACGGATTTCTCTGGTTTTTACTACATATGAACACTTTTCACATTCTCCCGTGCAACGCGGCTGCTAGTCCTCCTTTCATGCAAAATCTTAAGGTCCAAGGTCTTATCCAAGCCACCAAAGCCGGCTAAAAAGTGAATAATCTATAATTAAAACTTGAATTGAACTACTTCTTACTGGCTATTGCTTCAACTTAGAAGCTTCATCTGTGTTCTACTATGGTGCTTTAAGTGTCTCCGTATACGGCAGCACGCGACATAGCTTTGCAGACGATAAATGTAACCGTCTCAGAGAGAAAAGCGGCCAATGTGACGATCTGGCTTTAAGTGGATTCGATAACAAATACGAAACCGGACGGATTTCCCAGGTTTTTACTACATATGAACACTTTTCACATTCTCCCGTGCAACGCGGCTACTAGTCCTCCTTTCATGCAAAATCTTAAGGTCCTAGGTCATGTCCAAGCCACCAAAGCCGGCTAAAAAGTGAATAATCGACAACTAAAACTTGAATTGTACTACTTCTTACTGGCTATTACTTCAATTTAGAAGTTTCTTCTGTGTTCTAATATGGTGCTTTTTGTGTCTCCGCATACCGCAGCACGCGACATAGCATTGCAGACGATAAATGTAACCGTCTCAGAGAGAAAAGCGGCCAATGTGACGATCTCGCTTTAAGTCGATTCGATAACAAATGACGATAACGGACGGATTTCTCAGGTTTTTACACCATATGAACACTTTTCACATTCTCCCATGCAACGCGGCTGCTAGTCCTCTTTCATGCAAAATCTTAAGGTCCTAGGTCTTATCCAAGCCACCAAAGCCGGCTAAAAAGTGAATAATCGATCATATAAACTTGAATTGTACTACTTCTTACTGGCTATTACTTCAACTTAGAAGCTTCTTCTGTGTTTTACTATGGTGCTTTTAGTGTGCCCGCATACCGCAGCACGCGACATAGCTTTGCAGACGATAAATGTAACCGTTTCAGAGAGAAGAGCGGCCAATGTGACGATCTGGCTTTAAATCGATTCGATAACAAATGACGAAAACGGACGGATTTCTCAGGTTTTTACTACATATGAACACTTTTCACATTCTCCCGTGCAACGCGGCTGCTAGTCTTCCTTTCATGCAAAATCTTAAGGTCCTAAGTCATGTCCAAGCGACCAAAGCCGGCATAAAAGTGATTAGTCGACAACTAAAACATAAATAGTACTACTTCTTACTGGCTATTACTTCAATTTAGAAGCTTCTTCTGTGTTCTAATATGGTGCTTTTAGTGTCTCCGCATACCGCAGCACGCGACATAGCTTTGCAGGCGATAAATGTAACCGTCTCAGAGAGAAAAACGGCCAATGTGACGATCTGGCTTTAAGTCGATTCGATAACAAATGACGATAACGGACGGATTTATCAGGTTTTTACTTCATATGAACACTTTTCACATTCTCCCGTGCAACGCGGCTGCTAGTCTTCCTTTCATGCAAAATCTTAAGGTCCTAGGTCTTATCCAAGTCACCAAAGCCGGCTAAAAAGTGAATAATCGATAATTATAACTTGAATTGTACTACTTCTTACTGGCTATTACTTCAACTTAGAAACTTCTTCTGTGTTCTACTATGGTGCTTTTAGTGTTCCCGCATACCGCAGCACGCGACATAGCTTTGCAGACGATAAATGTAACCGTCTCAGAGAGAAAAGCGGCCAATGTGACGATCTCGCTTTAAGTCGATTCGATAACAAATGACGATAACGGACGGATTTCTCAGGTTTTTACACCATATGAACATTTTTCACATTCTCCCGTGCAACGCGGCTGCTAGTCCTCCTTTCATGCAAAATCTTAAGGTCCTAGGTCTTATCCAAGCCACCAAAGCCGGCTAAAAAGTGAATAATCGATAATATAAACTTGAATTGTACTACTTCTTACTGGCTATTACTTCAACTTAGAAGCTTCTTCTGTGTTCTACTATGGTGCTTTTAGTGTGCCCGCATACCGCAGCACGCGACATAGCTTTGCAGGAGATAAATGTAACCGTTTCAGAGAGAGGAGCGGCCAATGTGACGATCTGGCTTTAAATCGATTCGATAACAAATGACGAAAACGGACGGATTTCTCAGGTTTTTACTACATATGAACCCTTCTCACATTCTCCCGTGCAACGCGGCTGCTAGTCCTCCTTTCATGCAAAATCTTAAGGTCCTAAGTCATGTCCAAGCCACCAAAGCCGGAGAAAAAGTGATTAGTCGACAACTAAAACTTAAATAGTACTACTTCTTACTGGCTATTACTTCAATTTAGAAGCTTCTTCTGTGTTCTAATATGGTGCTTTTAGTGTCTCCGCATACCGCAGCACGCGACATAGCTTTGCAGGCGATAAATGTAACCGTCTCAGAGAGAAAAGCGGCCAATGTGACGATCTGGCTTTAAGTCGATTCGATAACAAATGACGATACGGACGGATTTCTCAGGTTTTTACTTCATATGAACACTTTTCACATTCTCCCGTGCAACGCGGCTGCTAGTCCTCCTTTCATGCAAAATCTTAAGGTCCTAGGTCTTATCCAAGCCACCTAAGCCGGCTAAAAAGTGAATAATCGATAATTAAAACTTGAATTGTACTACTTCTTATTGGCTATTACTTCAACTTAGAAGCTTCTTCTGTGTTCTGCTATGGTGCTTTTAGTGTTCCCGCATACCGCAGCACGCGACATAGCTTTGCAGACGATAAATGTAACCGTTTCAGAGAGAAGAGCGGCCAATGTGACGATCTGGCTATAAATCGATTCGATAACAAATGACGAAAACGGACGGATTTCTCAGGTTTTTACTACATATGAACACTTTTCACATTCTCCCGTGCAACGCGGCTGCTAGTCTTCCTTTCATGCAAAATCTTAAGGTCCTAAGTCATGTCCAAGCCACCAAAGCCGGCTAAAAAGTGATTAATCGACAACTAAAACTTAAATAGTACTACTTCTTACTGGCTATTACTTCAATTTAGAAGCTTCTTCTGTGTTCTAATATGGTGCTTCTAGTGTCTCCGCATACCGCAGCACGCGACATAGCTTTGCTGACGATAAATGTAACCGTCTCAGAGAGAAAAGCGGCCAATGTGACGATCTGGCTTTAAGTCGTTTCGATAACAAATGACGAAAACGGACGGATTTCTCAGGTTTTTACTACATATGAACACTTTTCACATTCTCCCATGCAACGCGGCTGCTATTCCTCCTTTCATGCAGAATATTAAGGTCCTAGGTCATGTTCAAGCCACCAAAGACGGCTAAAAAGTGAATAATCGACAACTAAAACTTGAATTGTACTACTTCTTACTGGCTATTACATCAACTTAGAAGCTTCTTCTGTGTTCTACTATGGTGCGTTTAGTGTTTCCGCATACCGCAGCATGCGACATAGCTGTGCAGACGATAAATGTAACCGTCTCAGAGAGAAAAGCGGCCAATGTGACGATCTATCTTTAAGTCGATTCGATTACAAATGACGAAAAGGGACGGATTTCTCAGGTTTTTACTACATATCAACACTTTTCACATTCTCCCGTGCAACGCGGCTGCTAGTCCTCCTTTCATGCAAAATCTTATGGTCCTAGGTCATGTCCAAGCCACCAAAGCCGGCTAAAAAGTGAATAATCGACAACAAAAACTTGAATTGTACTACTTCTTACTGGCTATTACTTCAACTTAGAAGTTCCTTCTGTGTTCTAATATGGTGCTTTTAGTGTCTCCACATACCGCAGCACGCGACATAGCTTTGCAGACGATAGATGTAACCGTCTCAGGGAGAAAAGCGGCCAATGTGACGATCTGGCTTTAAGTCGATTCCATAACAAATGTCGAAAATGGTCAGATTTCTCAGGTTTTTACTACATATGAACACTTTCACATTCTCACATGCAACGCGGCTGCTAGTCCTCCTTTCATGCAAAATCTTAAGGTCCTAGGTCATGTACAAGCCACCAAAGCCGGCTAAAAGGTGAATAATCGATAACTTAAACTTCAATTGTACTACTTCTTACTGGCTATTGCTTCAACTTAGAAGCTTCTTCTGTGTTCTACTATGGTGCTTTTAGTGTTTCCGCATGCCGCAGCACGCGACATAGCTTTGCAGACGATAAATGTAACCGTCTCAGAGAGAAAAGCGGCCAATGTGACGATCTGGCTTTAAGTCGATTCGATAACAAATGACGAAAACGGTCGGATTTCTCAGGTTTTTACTACATATGAACACTTTTCACATTCTCCCGTGCAACGCGGCTGCTAGTCCTCCTTTCATGCAAAATCTTAAGGTCCTAGGTCATGTCCAAGCCACCAAAGCCGGCTAAAAAGTGAATAATCGATAACTAAAACTTTAATTGTACTACTTTTTACTGGCTATTACTTCAACTTAGAAGTTCTTCTGTGTTCTACTATGGTGCTTTTAGTGTCTCCGCATACGGCAGCACGCGACATAGCTTTGCAGACGATAAATGTAACAGTCTCAGAGAGAAAAGCGGCCAATGTGACGATCTGGCTTTAAGTGCATTCGATAACAAAGACGAAACCGGACGGATTTCTCAGGTTTCTACTACATATGAACACTTTTCACATTCTCCCGTGCAACGCGACTGATAGTCCTCCTTTCATGCAAAATCTTAAGGTCCTAGGTCATGTCCAAGCCACCAAAGCCGGCTAAAGAGTGAATAATCGACAACTATAACTTGAATTGTACTACTTCTTACTGGCTATTACTTCAGTTTAGAAGTTTCTTCTGTGTTCTAATATGGTGCTTTTAGTGTTCCCGCATACCGCAGCATGCGACATAGCTTTGCAGACGATAAATGTAACCGTCTCAGAGAGAAAAGCGGCCAATGTGACGATCTATCTTTAAGTCGATTCGATTACAAATGACGAAAAGGGACGGATTTCTCAGGTTTTTACTACATATGAACACTTTTCACATTTTCCCGTGCAACGCGGCTGCTAGTCCTCCTTTCATGCAAAATCTTATGGTCCTAGGTCATGTCCAAGCCACCAAAGCCGGCTAAAAAGTGAATAATCGACAACAAAAACTTGAATTGTACTACTTCTTACTCGCTATTACTTCAACTTAGAAGATCCTTCTGTGTTCTAATATGGTGCTTTTAGTGTCTCCACATACCGCAGCACGCGACATAGCTTTGCAGACGATAAATGTAACCGTCTCAGGGAGAAAAGCGGCCAATGTGACGATCTGGCTTTAAGTCGATTCCATAACAAATGTCGAAAATGGTCAGATTTCTCAGGTTTTTACTACATATGAACACTTTCACATTCTCACATGCAACGCGGCTGCTAGTCCTCCTTTCATGCAAAATCTTAAGGTCCTAGGTCATGTACAAGCCACCAAAGCCGGCTAAAAGGTGAATAATCGATAACTTAAACTTCAATTGTACTACTTCTTACTGGCTATTGCTTCAACTTAGCAGCTTCTTCTGTGTTCTACTATGGTGCTTTTAGTGTTTCCGCATACCGCAGCACGCGACATAGCTTTGCAGACGATAAATGTAACCGTCTCAGAGAGAAAAGCGGCCAATGTGACGATCTGGCTTTAAGTCGATTCGATAACAAATGACGATAACGGACGGATTTATCAGGTTTTTACTTCATATGAACACTTTTCACATTCTCCCGTGCAACGCGGCTGCTAGTCTTCCTTTCATGCAAAATCTTAAGGTCCTAGGTCTTATCCAAGTCACCAAAGCCGGCTAAAAAGTGAATAATCGATAATTAAAACTTGAATTGTACTACTTCTTACTGGCTATTACTTCAACTTAGAAACTTCTTCTGTGTTCTACTATGGTGCTTTTAGTGTTCCCGCATACCGCAGCACGCGACATAGCTTTGCAGACGATAAATGTAACCGTCTCAGAGAGAAAAGCGGCCAATGTGACGATCTCGCTTTAAGTCGATTCGATAACAAATGACGATAACGGACGGATTTCTCAGATTTGTACTCCATATGAACACTTTTCACATTCTCCCGTGCAACGCGGCTGCTAGTCCTCCTTTCATGCAAAATGTTAAGGTCCTAGGTCTTATCCAAGCCACCAAAGCCGGCTAAAATGTGAATAATCGATAATATAAACTTGAATTGTACGACTTCTTACTGGCTATTACTTCAACTTAGAAGCTTCTTCTGTGTTCTACTATGGTGCTTTTAGTGTGCCCGCATACCGCAGCACGCGACATAGCATTGCAGGCGATAAATGTAACCGTTTCAGAGAGAAGAGCGGCCAATGTGACGATCTGGCTTTAAATCGATTCGATAACAAATGACGAAAACGGACGGATTTCTCAGGTTTTTACTACATATGAACACTTCTCACATTCTCCCGTGCAACGCGGCTGCTAGTCCTCCTTTCATGCAAAATCTTAAGGTCTTAAGTCATGTCCAAGCCACCAAAGCCGGAGAAAAAGTGATTAGTCGACAACTAAAACTTAAATAGTACTACTTCTTACTGGCTATTACTTCAATTTAGAAGCTTCTTCTGTGTTCTAATATGGTGCTTTTAGTGTCTCCGCATACCGCAGCACGCGACATAGCTTTGCAGGCGATAAATGTAACCGTCTCAGAGAGAAAAGCGGCCAATGTGACGATCTGGCTTTAAGTCGATTCGATAACAAATGACGATACGGACGGATTTCTCAGGTTTTTACTTCATATGAACACTTTTCACATTCTCCCGTGCAACGCGGCTGCTAGTCCTCCTTTCATGCAAAATCTTAAGGTCCTAGGTCTTATCCAAGCCACCTAAGCCGGCTAAAAAGTGAATAATCGATAATTAAAACTTGAATTGTACTACTTCTTACTGGCTATTACTTCAACTTAGAAGCTTCTTCTGTGTTCTACTATGGTGCTTTTAGTGTTCCCGCATACCGCAGCACGCGACATAGCTTTGCAGACGATAAATGTAACCGTTTCAGAGAGAAGAGCGGCCAATGTGACGATCTGGCTATAAATCGATTCGTTAACAAATGACGAAAACGGACGGATTTCTCAGGTTTTTACTACATATGAACTCTTTTCACATTCTCCCGTGCAACGCGGCTGCTAGTCTTCCTTTCATGCAAAATCTTAAGGTCCTAAGTCATGTCCAAGCCACCAAAGCCGGCTAAAAAGTGATTAATCGACAACTAAAACTTAAATAGTACTACTTCTTACTGGCTATTACTTCAATTTAGAAGCTTCTTCTGTGTTCTAATATGGTGCTTCTAGTGTCTCCGCATACCGCAGCACGCGACATAGCTTTGCTGACGATAAATGTAACCGTCTCAGAGAGAAAAGCGGCCAATGTGACGATCTGGCTTTAAGTCGTTTCGATAACAAATGACGAAAACGGACGGATTTCTCAGGTTTTTACTACATATGAACACTTTTCACATTCTCCCATGCAACGCGGCTGCTAGTCCTCCTTTCATGCAGAATCTTAAGGTCCTAGGTCATGTTCAAGCCACCAAAGACGGCTAAAAAGTGAATAATCGACAACTAAAACTTGAATTGTACTACTTCTTACTGGCTATTACATCAACTTAGAAGCTTCTTCTGTACTCTACTATGGTGCTTTTAGTGTTTCCGCATACCGCAGCATGCGACATAGCTTTGCAGACGATAAATGTAACCGTCTCAGAGAGAAAAGCGGCCAATGTGACGATCTATCTTTAAGTCGATTCGATTACAAATGACGAAAAGGGACGGATTTCTCAGGTTTTTACTACATATCAACACTTTTCACATTCTCCCGTGCAACGCGGCTGCTAGTCCTCCTTTCATGCAAAATCTTATGGTCCTAGGTCATGTCCAAGCCACCAAAGCCGGCTAAAAAGTGAATAATCGACAACAAAAACTTGAATTGTACTACTTCTTACTGGCTATTACTTCAACTTAGAAGATCCTTCTGTGTTCTAATATGGTGCTTTTAGTGTCTCCACATACCGCAGCACGCGACATAGCTTTGCAGACGATAAATGTAACCGTCTCAGGGAGAAAAGCGGCCAATGTGACGATCTGGCTTTAAGTCGATTCCATAACAAATGTCGAAAATGGTCAGATTTCTCAGGTTTTTACTACATATGAACACTTTCACATTCTCACATGCAACGCGGCTGCTAGTCCTCCTTTCATGCAAAATCTTAAGGTCCTAGGTCATGTACAAGCCACCAAAGCCGGCTAAAAGGTGAATAATCGATAACTTAAACTTCAATTGTACTACTTCTTACTGGCTATTGCTTCAACATAGAAGCTTCTTCTGTGTTCTACTATGGTGCTTTTAGTGTTTCCGCTTGCCGCAGCACGCGACATAGCTTTGCAGACGATAAATGTAACCGTCTCAGAGAGAAAAGCGGCCAATTTGACGATCTGGCTTTAAGTCGATTCGATAACAAATGACGAAAACGGTCGGATTTCTCAGGTTTTTACTACATATGAACACTTTTCACATTCTCCCGTGCAACGCGGCTGCTAGTCCTCCTTTCATGCAAAATCTTAAGGTCCTAGGTCATGTCCAAGCCACCAAAGCCGGCTAAAAGGTGAATAATCGATAACTAAAACTTTAATTGTACTACTTCTTACTGGCTATTACTTCAACTTAGAAGTTCTTCTGTGTTCTACTATGGTGCTTTTAGTGTCTCCGCATACGGCAGCACGCGACATAGCTTTGCAGACGATAAATGTAACAGTCTCAGAGAGAAAAGCGGCCAATGTGACGATCTGGCTTTAAGTGCATTCGATAACAAAGACGAAACCGGACGGATTTCTCAGGTTTCTACTACATATGAACACTTTTCACATTCTCCCGTGCAACGCGACTGATAGTCCTCCTTTCATGCAAAATCTTAAGGTCCTAGGTCATGTCCAAGCCACCAAAGCCGGCTAAAGAGTGAATAATCGACAACTATAACTTGAATTGTACTACTTCTTACTGGCTATTACTTCAATTTAGAAGTTTCTTCTGTGTTCTAATATGGTGCTTTTAGTGTTCCCGCATACCGCAGCACGCGACATAGCTTTGCAGACGATAAATGTAACCGTCTCAGAGAGAAAAGCGGCCAATGTGACGATCTGGCTTTAAGTCGTTTCGATAACAAATGACGAAAACGGACGGATTTCTCAGGTTTTTACTACATACGAACACTTTTCACATTCTCCCATGCAACGCGGCTGCTAGTCCTCCTTTCATGCAGAATCTTAAGGTCCTAGGTCATGTTCAAGCCACCAAAGACGGCTAAAAAGTGAATAATCGACAACTAAAACTTGAATTGTACTACTTCTTACTGGCTATTACATCAACATAGAAGCTTCTTCTGTACTCTACTATGGTGCTTTTAGTGTTTCCGCATACCGCAGCATGCGACATAGCTTTGCAGACGATAAATGTAACCGTCTCAGAGAGAAAAGCGGCCAATGTGACGATCTATCTTTAAGTCGATTCGATTACAAATGACGAAAAGGGACGGATTTCTCAGGTTTTTACTACATATCAACACTTTTCACATTCTCCCGTGCAACGCGGCTGCTAGTCCTCCTTTCATGCAAAATCTTATGGTCCTAGGTCATGTCCAAGCCACCAAAGCCGGCTAAAAAGTGAATAATCGACAACAAAACTTGAATTGTACTACTTCTTACTGGCTATTACTTCAACTTAGAAGATCCTTCTGTGTTCTAATATGGTGCTTTTAGTGTCTCCACATACCGCAGCACGCGACATAGCTTTGCAGACGATAAATGTAACCGTCTCAGGGAGAAAAGCGGCCAATGTGACGATCTGGCTTTAAGTCGATTCCATAACAAATGTCGAAAATGGTCAGATTTCTCAGGTTTTTACTACATATGAACACTTTCACATTCTCACATGCAACGCGGCTGCTAGTCCTCCTTTCATGCAAAATCTTAAGGTCCTAGGTCATGTCCAAGCCACCAAAGCCGGCTAAAAGGTGAATAATCGATAACTAAAACTTTAATTGTACTACTTCTTACTGGCTATTACTTCAACTTAGAAGTTCTTCTGTGTTCTTCTATGGTGCTTTTAGTGTCTCCGCATACGGCAGCACGCGACATAGCTTTGCAGACGATAAATGTAACAGTCTCAGAGAGAAAAGCGGCCAATGTGACGATCTGGCTTTAAGTGCATTCGATAACAAAGACGAAACCGGACGGATATCTCAGGTTTCTACTACATATGAACACTTTTCACATTCTCCCGTGCAACGCGACTGATAGTCCTCCTTTCATGCAAAATCTTAAGGTCCTAGGTCATGTCCAAGCCACCAAAGCCGGCTAAAGAGTGAATAATCGACAACTATAACTTGAATTGTACTACTTCTTACTGGCTATTACTTCAATTTAGAAGTTCCTTCTGTGTTCTAATATGGTGCTTTTAGTGTTCCCGCATACCGCAGCACGCGGCATAGCTTTGCAGACGATAAATGTAACCGTTTCAGAGAGAAGAGCGGCCAATGTGACGATCTGCCTTTAAATCGATTCGATAACAAATGACGAAAACGGACGGATTTCTCAGGTTTTTACTACATATGAACACTTTTCACATTCTCCCGTGCAACGCGGCTGCTAGTCTTCCTTTCATGCAAAATCTTAAGGTCCTAAGTCATGTCCAAGCCACCAAAGCAGGCTAAAAAGTGATTAATCGACAACTAAAACTTCAATTGTACTACTTCTTACTGGCTATTACTTCAATTTAGAAGCTTCTTCTGTGTTCTAATATGGTGCTTTTAGTGCCTCCGCATACCGCAGCACGCGACATAGCTTTGCTGACGATAAATGTAACCGTCTCAGAGAGAAAAGCGGCCAATGTGACGATCTGGCTTTAAGTCGTTTCGATAACAAATGACGAAAACGGACGGATTTCTCAGGTTTTTACTACATATGAACACTTTTCACATTCTCCCATGCAACGCGGCTGCTAGTCGTCCTTTCATGCAGAATCTTAAGGTCCTAGGTCATGTTCAAGCCACCAAAGACGGCTAAGAAATGAATAATCGATAACTAAAATTTGAATTGTACTACTTCTTACTGGCTATTGCTTCAACTTAGAAGCTTCTTCTGTGTTCTACTATGGTGCTTTAAGTGTCTCCGTATACGGCAGCACGCGACATAGCTTTGCAGACGATAAATGTAACCGTCTCAGAGAGAAAAGCGGCCAATGTGACGATCTGGCTTTAAGTGGATTCGATAACAAATACGAAACCGGACGGATTTCCCAGGTTTTTACTACATATGAACAGTTTTCACATTCTCCCGTGCAACGCGGCTACTAGTTCTCCTTTCATGCAAAATCTTAAGGTCCTAGGTCATGTCCAAGCCACCAAAGCCGGCTAAAAAGTGAATAATCGACAACTAAAACTTGAATTGTACTACTTCTTACTGGCTATTACTTCAACTTAGAAGTTTCTTCTGTGTTCTAAGATGGTGCTTTTTGTGTCTCCGCATACCGCAGCACGCGACATAGCATTGCAGACGATAAATGTAACCGTCTCAGAGAGAAAAGCGGCCAATGTGACGATCTCGCTTTAAGTCGATTCGATAACAAATGACGATAACGGACGGATTTCTCAGGTTTTTACACCATATGAACACTTTTCACATTCTCCCATGCAACGCGGCAGCTAGTCCTCCTTTCATGCAAAATCTTAAGGTCCTAGGTCTTATCCAAGCCACCAAAGCCGGCTAAAAAGTGAATAATCGATAATATAAACTTGAATTGTACTACTTGTTACTGGCTGTTACTTCAACTTAGAAGCTTCTTCTGTGTTCTACTATGGTGCTTTTCGTGTGCCCGCATACCGCAGCACGCGACATAGCTTTGCAGACGATAAATGTAACCGTTTCAGAGAGAAGAGCGGCCAATGTGACGATCTGGCTTTAAATCGATTCGATAACAAATGACGAAAACGGACGGATTTCTCAGGTTTTTACTACATATGAACACTTTTCACATTCTCCCATGCAACGCGGCTGCTAGTCTTCCTTTCATGCAAAATCTTAAGGTCCTAAGTCAAGTCCAAGCGACCAAAGCCGGCATAAAAGTGATTAGTCGACAACTAAAACATAAATAGTACTACTTCTTACTGGCTATTACTTCAATTTAGAAGCTTCTTCTGTGTTCTAATATGGTGCTTTTAGTGTCTCCGCATACCGCAGCACGCGACATAGCTTTGCAGGCGATAAATGTAACCGTCTCAGAGAGAAAAGCGGCCAATGTGACGATCTGGCTTTAAGTCGATTCGATAACAAATGACGATAACGGACGGATTTATCAGGTTTTTACTTCATATGAACACTTTTCACATTCTCCCGTGCAACGCGGCTGCTAGTCTTCCTTTCATGCAAAATCTTAAGGTCCTAGGTCTTATCCAAGCCACCAAAGCCGGCTAAAAAGTGAATAATCGATAATATAAACTTGAATTGTACTACTTCTTACTGGCTATTACTTCAACTTAGAAGCTTCTTCTGTGTTTTACTATGGTGCTTTTAGTGTACCCGCATACCGCAGCACGCGACATAGCTTTGCAGGCGATAAATGCAACCGTTTCAGAGAGAAGAGCGGCCAATGTGACGATCTGGCTTTAAATCGATTCGATAACAAATGACGAAAACGGACGGATTTCTCAGGTTTTTACTACATATGAACACTTCTCACATTCTCCCGTGCAACGCGGCTGCTAGTCCTCCTTTCATGCAAAATCTTAAGGTCCTAAGTCATGTCCAAGCCACCAAAGCCGGAGAAAAAGTGATTTGTCGACAACTAAAACTTAAATAGTACTACTTCTTACTGGCTATTACTTCAATTTAGAAGCTTCTTCTGTGTTCTAATATGGTGCTTTTAGTGTCTCCGCATACCGCAGCACGCGACATAGCTTTGCAGGCGATAAATGTAACCGTCTCAGAGAGAAAAGCGGCCAATGTGACGATCTGGCTTTAAGTCGATTCGATAACAAATGACGATACGGACGGATTTCTCAGGTTTTTACTTCATATGAACACTTTTCACATTCTCCCGTGCAACGCGGCTGCTAGTCCTCCTTTCATGCAAAATCTTAAGGTCCTAGGTCTTATCCAAGCCACCTAAGCCGGCTAAAAAGTGAATAATCGATAATTAAAACTTGAATTGTACTACTTCTTACTGGCTATTACTTCAACTTAGAAGCTTCTTCTGTGTTCTACTATGGTGCTTTTAGTGTTCCCGCATACCGCAGCACGCGACATAGCTTTGCAGACGATAAATGTAACCGTTTCAGAGAGAAGAGCGGCCAATGTGACGATCTGGCTATAAATCGATTCGATAACAAATGACGAAAACGGACGGATTTCTCAGGTTTTTACTACATATGAACACTTTTCACATTCTCCCGTGCAACGCGGCTGCTAGTCTTCCTTTCATGCAAAATCTTAAGGTCCTAAGTCATGTCCAAGCCACCAAAGCCGGCTAAAAAGTGATTAATCGACAACTAAAACTTAAATAGTACTACTTCTTACTGGCTATTACTTCAATTTAGAAGCTTCTTCTGTGTTCTAATATGGTGCTTCTAGTGTCTCCGCATACCGCAGCACGCGACATAGCTTTGCTGACGATAAATGTAACCGTCTCAGAGAGAAAAGCGGCCAATGTGACGATCTGGCTTTAAGTCGTTTCGATAACAAATGACGAAAACGGACGGATTTCTCAGGTTTTTACTACATATGAACACTTTTCACATTCTCCCATGCAACGCGGCTGCTAGTCCTCCTTTCATGCAGAATCTTAAGGTCCTAGGTCATGTTCAAGCCACCAAAGACGGCTAAAAAGTGAATAATCGACAACTAAAACTTGAATTGTACTACTTCTTACTGGCTATTACATCAACTTAGAAGCTTCTTCTGTACTCTACTATGGTGCTTTTAGTGTTTCCGCATACCGCAGCATGCGACATAGCTTTGCAGACGATAAATGTAACCGTCTCAGAGAGAAAAGCGGCCAATGTGACGATCTATCTTTAAGTCGATTCGATTACAAATGACGAAAAGGGACGGATTTCTCAGGTTTTTACTACATATGAACACTTTTCACATTCTCCCGTGCAACGCGGCTGCTAGTCCTCCTTTCATGCAAAATCTTATGGTCCTAGGTCATGTCCAAGCCACCAAAGCCGGCTAAAAAGTGAATAATCGACAACAAAAACTTGAATTGTACTACTTCTTACTGGCTATTACTTCAACTTAGAAGATCCTTCTGTGTTCTAATATGGTGCTTTTAGTGTCTCCACATACCCCAGCACGCGACATAGCTTTGCAGACGATAAATGTAACCGTCTCAGGGAGAAAAGCGGCCAATGTGACGATCTGGCTTTAAGTCGATTCCATAACAAATGTCGAAAATGGTCAGATTTCTCAGGTTTTTACTACATATGAACACTTTCACATTCTCACATGCAACGCGGCTGCTAGTCCTCCTTTCATGCAAAATCTTAAGGTCCTAGGTCATGTACAAGCCACCAAAGCCGGCTAAAAGGTGAATAATCGATAACTTAAACTTCAATTGTACTACTTCTTACTGGCTATTGCTTCAACATAGAAGCTTCTTCTGTGTTCTACTATGGTGCTTTTAGTGTTTCCGCTTGCCGCAGCACGCGACATAGCTTTGCAGACGATAAATGTAACCGTCTCAGAGAGAAAAGCGGCCAATGTGACGATCTGGCTTTAAGTCGATTCGATAACAAATGACGAAAACGGTCGGATTTCTCAGGTTTTTACTACATATGAACACTTTTCACATTCTCCCGTGCAACGCGGCTGCTAGTCCTCCTTTCATGCAAAATCTTAAGGTCCTAGGTCATGTCCAAGCCACCAAAGCCGGCTAAAAGGTGAATAATCGATAACTAAAACTTTAATTGTACTACTTCTTACTGGCTATTACTTCAACTTAGAAGTTCTTCTGTGTTCTACTATGGTTCTTTTAGTGTCTCCGCATACGGCAGCACGCGACATAGCTTTGCAGACGATAAATGTAACAGTCTCAGAGAGAAAAGCGGCCAATGTGACGATCTGGCTTTAAGTGCATTCGATAACAAAGACGAAACCGGACGGATTTCTCAGGTTTCTACTACATATGAACACTTTTCACATTCTCCCGTGCAACGCGACTGATAGTCCTCCTTTCATGCAAAATCTTAAGGTCCTAGGTCATGTCCAAGCCACCAAAGCCGGCTAAACAGTGAATAATCGACAACTATAACTTGAATTGTACTACTTCTTACTGGCTATTACTTCAATTTAGAAGTTTCTTCTGTGTTCTAATATGGTGCTTTTAGTGTTCCCGCATACCGCAGCACGCGACATAGCTTTGCAGACGATAAATGTAACCGTCTCAGAGAGAAAAGCGGCCAATGTGACGATCTGGCTTTAAGTCGTTTCGATAACAAATGACGAAAACGGACGGATTTCTCAGGTTTTTACTACATATGAACACTTTTCACATTCTCCCATGCAACGCGGCTGCTAGTCCTCCTTTCATGCAGAATCTTAAGGTCCTAGGTCATGTTCAAGCCACCAAAGACGGCTAAAAAGTGAATAATCGACAACTAAAACTTGAATTGTACTACTTCTTACTGGCTATTACATCAACATAGAAGCTTCTTCTGTACTCTACTATGGTGCTTTTAGTGTTTCCGCATACTGCAGCATGCGACATAGCTTTGCAGACGATAAATGTAACCGTCTCAGAGAGAAAAGCGGCCAATGTGACGATCTATCTTTAAGTCGATTCGATTACAAATGACGAAAAGGGACGGATTTCTCAGGTTTTTACTACATATCAACACTTTTCACATTCTCCCGTGCAACGCGGCTGCTAGTCCTCCTTTCATGCAAAATCTTATGGTCCTAAGTCATGTCCAAGCCACCAAAGCCGGCTAAAAAGTGAATAATCGACAACAAAACTTGAATTGTACTACTTCTTACTGGCTATTACTTCAACTTAGAAGATCCTTCTGTGTTCTAATATGGTGCTTTTAGTGTCTCCACATACCGCAGCACGCGACATAGCTTTGCAGACGATAAATGTAACCGTCTCAGGGAGAAAAGCGGCCAATGTGACGATCTGGCTTTAAGTCGATTCCATAACAAATGTCGAAAATGGTCAGATTTCTCAGGTTTTTACTACATATGAACACTTTCACATTCTCACATGCAACGCGGCTGCTAGTCCTCCTTTCATGCAAAATCGTAAGGTCCTAGGTCATGTCCAAGCCACCAAAGCCGGCTAAAAGGTGAATAATCGATAACTAAAACTTTAATTGTACTACTTCTTACTGGCTATTACTTCAACTTAGAAGTTCTTCTGTGTTCTTCTATGGTGCTTTTAGTGTCTCCGCATACGGCAGCACGCGACATAGCTTTGCAGACGATAAATGTAACAGTCTCAGAGAGAAAAGCGGCCAATGTGACGATCTGGCTTTAAGTGCATTCGATAACAAAGACGAAACCGGACGGATTTCTCAGGTTTCTACTACATATGAACACTTTTCACATTCTCCCGTGCAACGCGACTGATAGTCCTCCTTTCATGCAAAATCTTAAGGTCCTAGGTCATGTCCAAGCCACCAAAGCCGGCTAAAGAGTGAATAATCGACAACTATAACTTGAATTGTACTACTTCTTACTGGCTATTACTTCAATTTAGAAGTTCCTTCTGTGTTCTAATATGGTGCTTTTAGTGTTCCCGCATACCGCAGCACGCAGCATAGCTTTGCAGACGATAAATGTAACCGTTTCAGAGAGAAGAGCGGCCAATGTGACGATCTGGCTTTAAATCGATTCGATAACAAATGACGAAAACGGACGGATTTCTCAGGTTTTTACTACATATGAACACTTTTCACATTCTCCCGTGCAACGCGGCTGCTAGTCTTCCTTTCATGCAAAATCTTAAGGTCCTAAGTCATGTCCAAGCCACCAAAGCAGGCTAAAAAGTGATTAATCGACAACTAAAACTTCAATTGTACTACTTCTTACTGGCTATTACTTCAATTTAGAAGCTTCTTCTGTGTTCTAATATGGTGCTTTTAGTGCCTCCGCATACCGCAGCACGCGACATAGCTTTGCTGACGATAAATGTAACCGTCTCAGAGAGAAAAGCGGCCAATGTGACGATCTGGCTTTAAGTCGTTTCGATAACAAATGACGAAAACGGACGGATTTCTCAGGTTTTTACTACATATGAACACTTTTCACATTCTCCCATGCAACGCGGCTGCTAGTCGTCCTTTCATGCAGAATCTTAAGGTCCTAGGTCATGTTCAAGCCACCAAAGACGGCTAAGAAGTGAATAATCGATAACTAAAATTTGAATTGTACTACTTCTTACTGGCTATTGCTTCAACTTAGAAGCTTCTTCTGTGTTCTACTATGGTGCTTTAAGTGTCTCCGTATACGGCAGCACGCGACATAGCTTTGCAGACGATAAATGTAACCGTCTCAGAGAGAAAAGCGGCCAATGTGACGATCTGGCTTTAAGTGGATTCGATAACAAATACGAAACCGGACGGATTTCCCAGGTTTTTACTACATATGAACAGTTTTCACATTCTCCCGTGCAACGCGGCTACTAGTTCTCCTTTCATGCAAAATCTTAAGGTCCTAGGTCATGTCCAAGCCACCAAAGCCGGCTAAAAAGTGAATAATCGACAACTAAAACTTGAATTGTACTACTTCTTACTGGCTATTACTTCAACTTAGAAGTTTCTTCTGTGTTCTAAGATGGTGCTTTTTGTGTCTCCGCATACCGCAGCACGCGACATAGCATTGCAGACGATAAATGTAACCGTCTCAGAGAGAAAAGCGGCCAATGTGACGATCTCGCTTTAAGTCGATTCGATAACAAATGACGATAACGGACGGATTTCTCAGGTTTTTACACCATATGAACACTTTTCACATTCTCCCATGCAACGCGGCAGCTAGTCCTCCTTTCATGCAAAATCTTAAGCTCCTAGGTCTTATCCAAGCCACCAAAGCCGGCTAAAAAGTGAATAATCGATAATATAAACTTGAATTGTACTACTTGTTACTGGCTGTTACTTCAACTTAGAAGCTTCTTCTGTGTTCTACTATGGTGCTTTTCGTGTGCCCGCATACCGCAGCACGCGACATAGCTTTGCAGACGATAAATGTAACCGTTTCAGAGAGAAGAGCGGCCAATGTGACGATCTGGTTTTAAATCGATTCGATAACAAATGACGAAAACGGACGGATTTCTCAGGTTTTTACTACATATGAACACTTTTCACATTCTCCCGTGCAACGCGGCTGCTAGTCTTCCTTTCATGCAAAATCTTAAGGTCCTAAGTCAAGTCCAAGCGACCAAAGCCGGCATAAAAGTGATTAGTCGACAACTAAAACATAAATAGTACTACTTCTTACTGGCTATTACTTCAATTTAGAAGCTTCTTCTGTGTTCTAATATGGTGCTTTTAGTGTCTCCGCATACCGCAGCACGCGACATAGCTTTGCAGGCGATAAATGTAACCGTCTCAGAGAGAAAAGCGGCCAATGTGACGATCTGGCTTTAAGTCGATTCGATAACAAATGACGATAACGGACGGATTTATCAGGTCTTTACTTCATATGAACACTTTTCACATTCTCCCGTGCAACGCGGCTGCTAGTCTTCCTTTCATGCAAAATCTTAAGGTCCTAGGTCTTATCCAAGCCACCAAAGCCGGCTAAAAAGTGAATAATCGATAATATAAACTTGAATTGTACTACTTCTTACTGGCTATTACTTCAACTTAGAAGCTTCTTCTGTGTTCTACTATGGTGCTTTTAGTGTGCCCGCATACCGCAGCACGCGACATAGCTTTGCAGGCGATAAATGTAACCGTTTCAGAGAGAAGAGCGGCCAATGTGACGATCTGGCTTTAAATCGATTCGATAACAAATGACGAAAACGGACGGATTTCTCAGGTTTTTACTACATATGAACACTTCTCACACTCTCCCGTGCAACGCGGCTGCTAGTCCTCCTTTCATGCAAAATCTTAAGGTCCTAAGTCATGTCCAAGCCACCAAAGCCGGAGAAAAAGTGATTTGTCGACAACTAAAACTTAAATAGTACTACTTCTTACTGGCTATTACTTCAATTTAGAAGCTTCTTCTGTGTTCTAATATGGTGCTTTTAGTGTCTCCGCATACCGCAGCACGCGACATAGCTTTGCAGGCGATAAATGTAACCGTCTCAGAGAGAAAAGCGGCCAATGTGACGATCTGGCTTTAAGTCGATTCGATAACAAATGACGATACGGACGGATTTCTCAGGTTTTTACTTCATATGAACACTTTTCACATTCTCCCGTGCAACGCGGCTGCTAGTCCTCCTTTCATGCAAAATCTTAAGGTCCTAGGTCTTATCCAAGCCACCTAAGCCGGCTAAAAAGTGAATAATCGATAATTAAAACTTGAATTGTACTACTTCTTACTGGCTATTACTTCAACTTAGAAGCTTCTTCTGTGTTCTACTATGGTGCTTTTAGTGTTCCCGCATACCGCAGCACGCGACATAGCTTTGCAGACGCTAAATGTAACCGTTTCAGAGAGAAGAGCGGCCAATGTGACGATCTGGCTATAAATCGATTCGATAACAAATGACGAAAACGGACGGATTTCTCAGGTTTTTACTACATATGAATACTTTTCACATTCTCCCGTGCAACGCGGCTGCTAGTCTTCCTTTCATGCAAAATCTTAAGGTCCTAAGTCTTGTCCAAGCCACCAAAGCCGGCTAAAAAGTGATTAATCGACAACTAAAACTTAAATAGTACTACTTCTTACTGGCTATTACTTCAATTTAGAAGCTTCTTCTGTGTTCTAATATGGTGCTTCTAGTGTCTCCGCATACCGCAGCACGCGACATAGCTTTGCTGACGATAAATGTAACCGTCTCAGAGAGAAAAGCGGCCAATGTGACGATCTGGCTTTAAGTCGTTTCGATAACAAATGACGAAAACGGACGGATTTCTCAGGTTTTTACTACATATGAACACTTTTCACATTCTCCCATGCAACGCGGCTGCTAGTCCTCCTTTCATGCAGAATCTTAAGGTCCTAGGTCATGTTCAAGCCACCAAAGACGGCTAAAAAGTGAATAATCGACAACTAAAACTTGAATTGTACTACTTCTTACTGGCTATTACATCAACTTAGAAGCTTCTTCTGTACTCTACTATGGTGCTTTTAGTGTTTCCGCATACCGCAGCATGCGACATAGCTTTGCAGACGATAAATGTAACCGTCTCAGAGAGAAAAGCGGCCAATGTGACGATCTATCTTTACGTCGATTCGATTACAAATGACGAAAAGGGACGGATTTCTCAGGTTTTTACTACATATGAACACTTTTCACATTCTCCCGTGCAACGCGGCTGCTAGTCCTCCTTTCATGCAAAATCTTATGGTCCTAGGTCATGTCCAAGCCACCAAAGCCGGCTAAAAAGTGAATAATCGACAACAAAAACTTGAATTGTACTACTTCTTACTGGCTATTACTTCAACTTAGAAGATCCTTCTGTGTTCTAATATGGTGCTTTTAGTGTCTCCACATACCGCAGCACGCGACATAGCTTTGCAGACGATAAATGTAACCGTCTCAGGGAGAAAAGCGGCCAATGTGACGATCTGGCTTTAAGTGCATTAGATAACAAAGACGAAACCGGACGGATTTCTCAGGTTTCTACTACATACGAACACTTTTCACATTCTCCCGTGCAACGCGGCTGCTAGTCTTCCTTTCATGCAAAATCTTAAGGTCCTAAGTCATGTCCAAGCGACCAAAGCCGGCATAAAAGTGATTAGTCGACAACTAAAACATAAATAGTACTACTTCTTACTGGCTATTACTTCAATTTAGAAGCTTCTTCTGTGTTCTAATATGGTGCTTTCTGTGTCTCCGCATACCGCAGCACGCGACATAGCTTTGCAGGCGATAAATGTAACCGTCTCAGAGAGAAAAGCGGCCAATGTGACGATCTGGCATTAAGTCGATTCGATAACAAATGACGATAACGGACGGATTTATCAGGTTTTTACTTCATATGAACACTTTTCACATTCTCCCGTGCAACGCGGCTGCTAGTCTTCCTTTCATGCAAAATCTTAAGGTCCTAGGTCTTATCCAAGTCACCAATGCCGGCTAAAAAGTGAATAATCGATAATATAAACTTGAATTGTACTACTTCTTACTGGCTATTACTTCAACTTAGAAGCTTCTTCTGTGTTCTACTATGGTGCTTTTAGTGTGCCCGCATACCGCAGCACGCGACATAGCTTTGCAGGCGATAAATGTAACCGTCTCAGAGAGAAAAGCGGCCAATGTGACGATCTGGCATTAAGTCGATTCGATAACAAATGACGATAACGGACGGATTTATCAGGTTTTTACTTCATATGAACACTTTTCACATTCTCCCGTGCAACGCGGCTGCTAGTCTTCCTTTCATGCAAAATCTTAAGGTCCTAGGTCTTATCCAAGTCACCAATGCCGGCTAAAAAGTGAATAATCGATAATATAAACTTGAATTGTACTACTTCTTACTGGCTATTACTTCAACTTAGAAGATCCTTGTGTGTTCTAATATGGTGCTTTTAGTGTCTCCACATACCGCAGCACGCGACATAGCTTTGCAGACGATAAATGTAACCGTCTCAGGGAGAAAAGCGGCCAATTTGACGATCTGGCTTTAAGTCGATTCCATAACAAATGTCGAAAATGGTCAGATTTCTCAGGTTTTTACTACATATGAACACTTTCACATTCTCACATGCAACGCGGCTGCTAGTCCTCCTTTCATGCAAAATCTTAAGGTCCTAGGTCATGTCCAAGCCACCAAAGCCGGCTAAAAGGTGAATAATCGATAACTAAAACTTTAATTGTACTACTTCTTACTGGCTATTACTTCAACTTAGAAGTTCTTCTGTGTTCTACTATGGTGTTTTAGTGTCTCCGCATACGGCAGCACGCGACATAGCTTTGCAGACGATAAATGTAACAGTCTCAGAGAGAAAAGCGGCCAATGTGACGATCTGGCTTTAAGTGCATTAGATAACAAAGACGAAACCGGACGGATTTCTCAGGTTTCTACTACATACGAACACTTTTCACATTCTCCCGTGCAACGCGGCTGCTAGTCTTCCTTTCACGCAAAATCTTAAGGTCCTAAGTCATGTCCAAGCGACCAAAGCCGGCATAAAAGTGATTAGTCGACAACTAAAACATAAATAGTACTACTTCTTACTGGCTATTACTTCAATTTAGAAGCTTCTTCTGTGTTCTAATATGGTGCTTTTAGTGTCTCCGCATACCGCAGCACGCGACATAGCTTTGCAGGCGATAAATGTAACCGTCTCAGAGAGAAAAGCGGCCAATGTGACGATCTGGCTTTAAGTCGATTCGATAACAAATGACGATACGGACGGATTTCTCAGGTTTTTACTTCATATGAACACTTTTCACATTCTCCCGTGCAACGCGGCTGCTAGTCCTCCTTTCATGCAAAATCTTAAGGTCCTAGGTCTTATCCAAGCCACCTAAGCCGGCTAAAAAGTGAATAATCGATAATTAAAACTTGAATTGTACTACTTCTTACTGGCTATTACTTCAACTTAGAAGCTTCTTCTGTGTTCTACTATGGTGCTTTTAGTGTTCCCGCATACCGCAGCACGCGACATAGCTTTGCAGACGCTAAATGTAACCGTTTCAGAGAGAAGAGCGGCCAATGTGACGATCTGGCTATAAATCGATTCGATAACAAATGACGAAAACGGACGGATTTCTCAGGTTTTTACTACATATGAATACTTTTCACATTCTCCCGTGCAACGCGGCTGCTAGTCTTCCTTTCATGCAAAATCTTAAGGTCCTAAGTCTTGTCCAAGCCACCAAAGCCGGCTAAAAAGTGATTAATCGACAACTAAAACTTAAATAGTACTACTTCTTACTGGCTATTACTTCAATTTAGAAGCTTCTTCTGTGTTCTAATATGGTGCTTCTAGTGTCTCCGCATACCGCAGCACGCGACATAGCTTTGCTGACGATAAATGTAACCGTCTCAGAGAGAAAAGCGGCCAATGTGACGATCTGGCTTTAAGTCGTTTCGATAACAAATGACGAAAACGGACGGATTTCTCAGGTTTTTACTACATATGAACACTTTTCACATTCTCCCATGCAACGCGGCTGCTAGTCCTCCTTTCATGCAGAATCTTAAGGTCCTAGGTCATGTTCAAGCCACCAAAGACGGCTAAAAAGTGAATAATCGACAACTAAAACTTGAATTGTACTACTTCTTACTGGCTATTACATCAACTTAGAAGCTTCTTCTGTACTCTACTATGGTGCTTTTAGTGTTTCCGCATACCGCAGCATGCGACATAGCTTTGCAGACGATAAATGTAACCGTCTCAGAGAGAAAAGCGGCCAATGTGACGATCTATCTTTACGTCGATTCGATTACAAATGACGAAAAGGGACGGATTTCTCAGGTTTTTACTACATATGAACACTTTTCACATTCTCCCGTGCAACGCGGCTGCTAGTCCTCCTTTCATGCAAAATCTTATGGTCCTAGGTCATGTCCAAGCCACCAAAGCCGGCTAAAAAGTGAATAATCGACAACAAAAACTTGAATTGTACTACTTCTTACTGGCTATTACTTCAACTTAGAAGATCCTTCTGTGTTCTAATATGGTGCTTTTAGTGTCTCCACATACCGCAGCACGCGACATAGCTTTGCAGACGATAAATGTAACCGTCTCAGGGAGAAAAGCGGCCAATGTGACGATCTGGCTTTAAGTGCATTAGATAACAAAGACGAAACCGGACGGATTTCTCAGGTTTCTACTACATACGAACACTTTTCACATTCTCCCGTGCAACGCGGCTGCTAGTCTTCCTTTCATGCAAAATCTTAAGGTCCTAAGTCATGTCCAAGCGACCAAAGCCGGCATAAAAGTGATTAGTCGACAACTAAAACATAAATAGTACTACTTCTTACTGGCTATTACTTCAATTTAGAAGCTTCTTCTGTGTTCTAATATGGTGCTTTCTGTGTCTCCGCATACCGCAGCACGCGACATAGCTTTGCAGGCGATAAATGTAACCGTCTCAGAGAGAAAAGCGGCCAATGTGACGATCTGGCATTAAGTCGATTCGATAACAAATGACGATAACGGACGGATTTATCAGGTTTTTACTTCATATGAACACTTTTCACATTCTCCCGTGCAACGCGGCTGCTAGTCTTCCTTTCATGCAAAATCTTAAGGTCCTAGGTCTTATCCAAGTCACCAATGCCGGCTAAAAAGTGAATAATCGATAATATAAACTTGAATTGTACTACTTCTTACTGGCTATTACTTCAACTTAGAAGCTTCTTCTGTGTTCTACTATGGTGCTTTTAGTGTGCCCGCATACCGCAGCACGCGACATAGCTTTGCAGGCGATAAATGTAACCGTCTCAGAGAGAAAAGCGGCCAATGTGACGATCTGGCATTAAGTCGATTCGATAACAAATGACGATAACGGACGGATTTATCAGGTTTTTACTTCATATGAACACTTTTCACATTCTCCCGTGCAACGCGGCTGCTAGTCTTCCTTTCATGCAAAATCTTAAGGTCCTAGGTCTTATCCAAGTCACCAATGCCGGCTAAAAAGTGAATAATCGATAATATAAACTTGAATTGTACTACTTCTTACTGGCTATTACTTCAACTTAGAAGATCCTTGTGTGTTCTAATATGGTGCTTTTAGTGTCTCCACATACCGCAGCACGCGACATAGCTTTGCAGACGATAAATGTAACCGTCTCAGGGAGAAAAGCGGCCAATTTGACGATCTGGCTTTAAGTCGATTCCATAACAAATGTCGAAAATGGTCAGATTTCTCAGGTTTTTACTACATATGAACACTTTCACATTCTCACATGCAACGCGGCTGCTAGTCCTCCTTTCATGCAAAATCTTAAGGTCCTAGGTCATGTCCAAGCCACCAAAGCCGGCTAAAAGGTGAATAATCGATAACTAAAACTTTAATTGTACTACTTCTTACTGGCTATTACTTCAACTTAGAAGTTCTTCTGTGTTCTACTATGGTGTTTTAGTGTCTCCGCATACGGCAGCACGCGACATAGCTTTGCAGACGATAAATGTAACAGTCTCAGAGAGAAAAGCGGCCAATGTGACGATCTGGCTTTAAGTGCATTAGATAACAAAGACGAAACCGGACGGATTTCTCAGGTTTCTACTACATACGAACACTTTTCACATTCTCCCGTGCAACGCGGCTGCTAGTCTTCCTTTCACGCAAAATCTTAAGGTCCTAAGTCATGTCCAAGCGACCAAAGCCGGCATAAAAGTGATTAGTCGACAACTAAAACATAAATAGTACTACTTCTTACTGGCTATTACTTCAATTTAGAAGCTTCTTCTGTGTTCTAATATGGTGCTTTTAGTGTCTCCGCATACCGCAGCACGCGACATAGCTTTGCAGGCGATAAATGTAACCGTCTCAGAGAGAAAAGCGGCCAATGTGACGATCTGGCTTTAAGTCGATTCGATAACAAATGACGATACGGACGGATTTCTCAGGTTTTTACTTCATATGAACACTTTTCACATTCTCCCGTGCAACGCGGCTGCTAGTCCTCCTTTCATGCAAAATCTTAAGGTCCTAGGTCTTATCCAAGCCACCTAAGCCGGCTAAAAAGTGAATAATCGATAATTAAAACTTGAATTGTACTACTTCTTACTGGCTATTACTTCAACTTAGAAGCTTCTTCTGTGTTCTACTATGGTGCTTTTAGTGTTCCCGCATACCGCAGCACGCGACATAGCTTTGCAGACGCTAAATGTAACCGTTTCAGAGAGAAGAGCGGCCAATGTGACGATCTGGCTATAAATCGATTCGATAACAAATGACGAAAACGGACGGATTTCTCAGGTTTTTACTACATATGAATACTTTTCACATTCTCCCGTGCAACGCGGCTGCTAGTCTTCCTTTCATGCAAAATCTTAAGGTCCTAAGTCTTGTCCAAGCCACCAAAGCCGGCTAAAAAGTGATTAATCGACAACTAAAACTTAAATAGTACTACTTCTTACTGGCTATTACTTCAATTTAGAAGCTTCTTCTGTGTTCTAATATGGTGCTTCTAGTGTCTCCGCATACCGCAGCACGCGACATAGCTTTGCTGACGATAAATGTAACCGTCTCAGAGAGAAAAGCGGCCAATGTGACGATCTGGCTTTAAGTCGTTTCGATAACAAATGACGAAAACGGACGGATTTCTCAGGTTTTTACTACATATGAACACTTTTCACATTCTCCCATGCAACGCGGCTGCTAGTCCTCCTTTCATGCAGAATCTTAAGGTCCTAGGTCATGTTCAAGCCACCAAAGACGGCTAAAAAGTGAATAATCGACAACTAAAACTTGAATTGTACTACTTCTTACTGGCTATTACATCAACTTAGAAGCTTCTTCTGTACTCTACTATGGTGCTTTTAGTGTTTCCGCATACCGCAGCATGCGACATAGCTTTGCAGACGATAAATGTAACCGTCTCAGAGAGAAAAGCGGCCAATGTGACGATCTATCTTTACGTCGATTCGATTACAAATGACGAAAAGGGACGGATTTCTCAGGTTTTTACTACATATGAACACTTTTCACATTCTCCCGTGCAACGCGGCTGCTAGTCCTCCTTTCATGCAAAATCTTATGGTCCTAGGTCATGTCCAAGCCACCAAAGCCGGCTAAAAAGTGAATAATCGACAACAAAAACTTGAATTGTACTACTTCTTACTGGCTATTACTTCAACTTAGAAGATCCTTCTGTGTTCTAATATGGTGCTTTTAGTGTCTCCACATACCGCAGCACGCGACATAGCTTTGCAGACGATAAATGTAACCGTCTCAGGGAGAAAAGCGGCCAATGTGACGATCTGGCTTTAAGTGCATTAGATAACAAAGACGAAACCGGACGGATTTCTCAGGTTTCTACTACATACGAACACTTTTCACATTCTCCCGTGCAACGCGGCTGCTAGTCTTCCTTTCATGCAAAATCTTAAGGTCCTAAGTCATGTCCAAGCGACCAAAGCCGGCATAAAAGTGATTAGTCGACAACTAAAACATAAATAGTACTACTTCTTACTGGCTATTACTTCAATTTAGAAGCTTCTTCTGTGTTCTAATATGGTGCTTTCTGTGTCTCCGCATACCGCAGCACGCGACATAGCTTTGCAGGCGATAAATGTAACCGTCTCAGAGAGAAAAGCGGCCAATGTGACGATCTGGCATTAAGTCGATTCGATAACAAATGACGATAACGGACGGATTTATCAGGTTTTTACTTCATATGAACACTTTTCACATTCTCCCGTGCAACGCGGCTGCTAGTCTTCCTTTCATGCAAAACCTTAAGGTCCTAGGTCTTATCCAAGTCACCAATGCCGGCTAAAAAGTGAATAATCGATAATATAAACTTGAATTGTACTACTTCTTACTGGCTATTACTTCAACTTAGAAGCTTCTTCTGTGTTCTACTATGGTGCTTTTAGTGTGCCCGCATACCGCAGCACGCGACATAGCTTTGCAGGCGATAAATGTAACCGTCTCAGAGAGAAAAGCGGCCAATGTGACGATCTGGCATTAAGTCGATTCGATAACAAATGACGATAACGGACGGATTTATCAGGTTTTTACTTCATATGAACACTTTTCACATTCTCCCGTGCAACGCGGCTGCTAGTCTTCCTTTCATGCAAAATCTTAAGGTCCTAGGTCTTATCCAAGTCACCAATGCCGGCTAAAAAGTGAATAATCGATAATATAAACTTGAATTGTACTACTTCTTACTGGCTATTACTTCAACTTAGAAGATCCTTGTGTGTTCTAATATGGTGCTTTTAGTGTCTCCACATACCGCAGCACGCGACATAGCTTTGCAGACGATAAATGTAACCGTCTCAGGGAGAAAAGCGGCCAATTTGACGATCTGGCTTTAAGTCGATTCCATAACAAATGTCGAAAATGGTCAGATTTCTCAGGTTTTTACTACATATGAACACTTTCACATTCTCACATGCAACGCGGCTGCTAGTCCTCCTTTCATGCAAAATCTTAAGGTCCTAGGTCATGTCCAAGCCACCAAAGCCGGCTAAAAGGTGAATAATCGATAACTAAAACTTTAATTGTACTACTTCTTACTGGCTATTACTTCAACTTAGAAGTTCTTCTGTGTTCTACTATGGTGTTTTAGTGTCTCCGCATACGGCAGCACGCGACATAGCTTTGCAGACGATAAATGTAACAGTCTCAGAGAGAAAAGCGGCCAATGTGACGATCTGGCTTTAAGTGCATTAGATAACAAAGACGAAACCGGACGGATTTCTCAGGTTTCTACTACATACGAACACTTTTCACATTCTCCCGTGCAACGCGGCTGCTAGTCTTCCTTTCACGCAAAATCTTAAGGTCCTAAGTCATGTCCAAGCGACCAAAGCCGGCATAAAAGTGATTAGTCGACAACTAAAACATAAATAGTACTACTTCTTACTGGCTATTACTTCAACTTAGAAACTTCTTCTGTGTTCTACTATGGTGCTTTTAGTGTTCCCGCATACCGCAGCACGCGACATAGCTTTGCAGACGATAAATGTAACCGTCTCAGAGAGAAAAGCGGCCAATGTGACGATCTCGCTTTAAGTCGATTCGATAACAAATGACGATAACGGACGGATTTCTCAGATTTTTACTCCATATGAACACTTTTCACATTCTCCCGTGCAACGCGGCTGCTAGTCCTCCTTTCATGCAAAATCTTAAGGTCCTAGGTCTTATCCAAGCCACCAAAGCCGGCTAAAAAGTGAATAATCGATAATATAAACTTGAATTGTACTACTTCGTACTGGCTATTACTTCAACTTAGAAGCTTCTTCTGTGTTCTACTATGGTGCTTTTAGTGTGCCCGCATACCGCAGCACGCGACATAGCTTTGCAGGCGATAAATGTAACCGTTTCAGAGAGAAGAGCGGCCAATGTGACGATCTGGTTTTAAATCGATTCGATAACAAATGACGAAAACGGACGGATTTCTCAGGTTTTTACTACATATGAACACTTCTCACATTCTCCCGTGCAACGCGGCTGCTAGTCCTCCTTTCATGCAAAATCTTAAGGTCCTAAGTCATGTCCAAGCCACCAAAGCCGGAGAAAAAGTGATTTGTCGACAACTAAAACTTAAATAGTACTACTTCTTACTGGCTATTACTTCAATTTAGAAGCTTCTTCTGTGTTCTAATATGGTGCTTTTAGTGTCTCCGCATACCGCAGCACGCGACATAGCTTTGCAGGCGATAAATGTAACCGTCTCAGAGAGAAAAGCGGCCAATGTGACGATCTGGCTTTAAGTCGATTCGATAACAAATGACGATACGGACGGATTTCTCAGGTTTTTACTTCATATGAACACTTTTCACATTCTCCCGTGCAACGCGGCTGCTAGTCCTCCTTTCATGCAAAATCTTAAGGTCCTAGGTCTTATCCAAGCCACCTAAGCCGGCTAAAAAGTGAATAATCGATAATTAAAACTTGAATTGTACTACTTCTTACTGGCTATTACTTCAACTTAGAAGCTTCTTCTGTGTTCTACTATGGTGCTTTTAGTGTTCCCGCATACCGCAGCACGCGACATAGCTTTGCAGACGATAAATGTAACCGTTTCAGAGAGAAGAGCGGCCAATGTGACGATCTGGCTATAAATCGATTCGATAACAAATGACGAAAACGGACGGATTTCTCAGGTTTTTACTACATATGAACACTTTTCACATTCTCCCGTGCAACGCGGCTGCTAGTCTTCCTTTCATGCAAAATCTTAAGGTCCTAAGTCATGTCCAAGCCACCAAAGCCGGCTAAAAAGTGATTAATCGACAACTAAAACTTAAATAGTACTACTTCTTACTGGCTATTACTTCACTTTAGAAGCTTCTTCTGTGTTCTAATATGGTGCTTCTAGTGTCTCCGCATACCGCAGCACGCGACATAGCTTTGCTGACGATAAATGTAACCGTCTCAGAGAGAAAAGCGGCCAATGTGACGATCTGGCTTTAAGTCGTTTCGATAACAAATGACGAAAACGGACGGATTTCTCAGGTTTTTACTACATATGAACACTTTTCACATTCTCCCATGCAACGCGGCTGCTAGTCCTCCTTTCATGCAGAATCTTAAGGTCCTAGGTCATGTTCAAGCCACCAAAGACGGCTAAAAAGTGAATAATCGACAACTAAAACTTGAATTGTACTACTTCTTACTGGCTATTACATCAACTTAGAAGCTTCTTCTGTACTCTACTATGGTGCTTTTAGTGTTTCCGCATACCGCAGCATGCGACATAGCTTTGCAGACGATAAATGTAACCGTCTCAGAGAGAAAAGCGGCCAATGTGACGATCTATCTTTAAGTCGATTCGATTACAAATGACGAAAAGTGACGGATTTCTCAGGTTTTTACTACATATGAACACTTTTCACATTCTCCCATGCAACGCGGCTGCTAGTCCTCCTTTCATGCAGAATCTTAAGGTCCTAGGTCATGTTCAAGCCACCAAAGACGGCTAAAAAGTGAATAATCGACAACTAAAACTTGAATTGTACTACTTCTTACTGGCTATTACATCAACTTAGAAGCTTCTTCTGTACTCTACTATGGTGCTTCTAGTGTCTCCGCATACCGCAGCACGCGACATAGCTTTGCTGACGATAAATGTATCCGTCTCAGAGAGAAAAGCGGCCAATGTGACGATCTGGCTTTAAGTCGTTTCGATAACAAATGACGACAACGGACGGATTTCTCAGGTTTTTACTACATATGAACACTTTTCACATTCTCCCATGCAACGCGGCTGCTAGTCCTCCTTTCATGCAGAATCTTAAGGTCCTAGGTCATGTTCAAGCCACCAAAGACGGCTAAAAAGTGAATAATCGACAACTAAAACTTGAATTGTACTACTTCTTACTGGCTATTACATCAACTTAGAAGCTTCTTCTGTACTCTACTATGGTGCTTTTAGTGTCTCCGCATACGGCAGCACGCGACATAGCTTTGCAGACGATAAATGTAACAGTCTCAGAGAGAAAAGCGGCCAATGTGACGATCTGGCTTTAAGTGCATTCGATAACAAAGACGAAACCGGACGGATTTCTCAGGTTTCTACTACATATGAACACTTTTCACATTCTCCCGTGCAACGCGGCTGCTAGTCTTCCTTTCATGCAAAATCTTAAGGTCCTAAGTCATGTCCAAGCGACCAAAGCCGGCATAAAAGTGATTAGTCGACAACTAAAACATAAATAGTACTACTTCTTACTGGCTATTACTTCAATTTAGAAGCTTCTTCTGTGTTCTAATATGGTGCTTTTAGTGTCTCCGCATACCGCAGCACGCGACATAGCTTTGCAGGCGATAAATGTTACCGTCTCAGAGAGAAAAGCGGCCAATGTGACGATCTGGCTTTAAGTCGATTCGATAACAAATGACGATAACGGACGGATTTATCAGGTTTTTACTTCATATGAACACTTTTCACATTCTCCCGTGCAACGCGGCTGCTAGTCTTCCTTTCATGCAAAATCTTAAGGTCCTAGGTCTTATCCAAGTCACCAATGCCGGCTAAAAAGTGAATAATCGATAATTAAAACTTGAATTGTACTACTTCTTACTGGCTATTACTTCAACTTAGAAACTTCTTCTGTGTTCTACTATGGTGCTTTTAGTGTTCCCGCATACCGCAGCACGCGACATAGCTTTGCAGACGATAAATGTAACCGTCTCAGAGAGAAAAGCGGCCAATGTGACGATCTCGCTTTAAGTCGATTCGATAACAAATGACGATAACGGACGGATTTCTCAGATTTTTACTCCATATGAACACTTTTCACATTCTCCCGTGCAACGCGGCTGCTAGTCCTCCTTTCATGCAAAATCTTAAGGTCCTAGGTCTTATCCAAGCCACCAAAGCCGGCTAAAAAGTGAATAATCGATAATATAAACTTGAATTGTACTACTTCTTACTGGCTATTACTTCAACTTAGAAACTTCTTCTGTGTTCTACTATGGTGCTTTTAGTGTTCCCGCATACCGCAGCACGCGACATAGCTTTGCAGACGATAAATGTAACCGTCTCAGAGAGAAAAGCGGCCAATGTGACGATCTGGCTTTAAATCGATTCGATAACAAATGACGAAAACGGACGGATTTCTCAGGTTTTTACTACATATGAACACTTCTCACATTCTCCCGTGCAACGCGGCTGCTAGTCCTCCTTTCATGCAAAATCTTAAGGTCCTAAGTCATGTCCAAGCCACCAAAGCCGGAGAAAAAGTGATTTGTCGACAACTAAAACTTAAATAATACTACTTCTTACTGGCTATTACTTCAATTTAGAAGCTTCTTCTGTGTTCTAATATGGTGCTTCTAGTGTCTCCGCATACCGCAGCACGCGACATAGCTTTGCTGACGATAAATGTAACCGTCTCAGAGAGAAAAGCGGCCAATGTGACGATCTGGCTTTAAGACGTTTCGATAACAAATGACGAAAACGGACGGATTTCTCAGGTTTTTACTACATATGAACACTTTTCACATTCTCCCATGCAACGCGGCTGCTAGTCCTCCTTTCATGCAGAATCTTAAGGTCCTAGGTCATGTTCAAGCCACCAAAGACGGCTAAAAAGTGAATAATCGACAACTAAAACTTGAATTGTACTACTTCTTACTGGCTATTACATCAACTTAGAAGCTTCTTCTGTACTCTACTATGGTGCTTTTAGTGTTTCCGCATACCGCAGCATGCGACATAGCTTTGCAGACGATAAATGTAACCGTCTCAGAGAGAAAAGCGGCCAATGTGACGATCTATCTTTAAGTCGATTCGATTACAAATGACGAAAAGGGACGGATTTCTCAGGTTTTTACTACATATGAACACTTCTCACATTCTCCCGTGCAACGCGGCTGCTAGTCCTCCTTTCATGCAAAATCTTATGGTCCTAGGTCATGTCCAAGCCACCAAAGCCGGCTAAAAAGTGAATAATCGACAACAAAAACTTGAATTGTACTACTTCTTACTGGCTATTACTTCAACTTAGAAGATCCTTCTGTGTTCTAATATGGTGCTTTTAGTGTCTCCACATACCGCAGCACGTGACATAGCTTTGCAGACGATAAATGTAACCGTCTCAGGGAGAAAAGCGGCCAATGTGACGATCTGGCTTTAAGTCGATTCCATAACAAATGTCGAAAATGGTCAGATTTCTCAGGTTTTTACTACATATGAACACTTTCACATTCTCACATGCAACGCGGCTGCTAGTCCTCCTTTCATGCAAAATCTTAAGGTCCTAGGTCATGTCCAAGCCACCAAAGCCGGCTAAAAGGTGAATAATCGATAACTAAAACTTTAATTGTACTACTTCTTACTGGCTATTACTTCAATTTAGAAGTTTCTTCTGTGTTCTAATATGGTGCTTTTAGTGTTCCCGCATACCGCAGCACGCGACATAGCTTTGCAGACGATAAATGTAACCGTCTCAGAGAGAAAAGCAGCCAATGTGACGATCTGGCTTTAAGTGCATTCGATAACAAAGACGAAACCGGACGGATTTCTCAGGTTTTTACTACATATGAACACTTTTCACATTCTCCCATGCAACGCGGCTGCTAGTCCTCCTTTCATGCAGAATCTTAAGGTCCTAGGTCACGTTCAAGCCACCAAAGACGCCTAAAAAGTGAATAATCGACAACTAAAACTTGAATTGTACTACTTCTTACTGGCTATTACATCAACATAGAAGCTTCTTCTGTACTCTACTATGGTGCTTTTAGTGTTTCCGCATACCGCAGCATGCGACATAGCTTTGCAGACGATAAATGTAACCGTCTCAGAGAGAAAAGCGGCCAATGTGACGATCTATCTTTAAGTCGATTCGATTACAAATGACGAAAAGGGACGGATTTCTCAGGTTTTTACTACATATGAGCACTTTTCACATTCTCCCGTGCAACGCGGCTGCTAGTCCTCCTTTCATGCAAAATCTTATGGTCCTAGGTCATGTCCAAGCCACCAAAGCCGGCTAAAAAGTGAATAATCGACAACAAAAACTTGAATTGTACTACTTCTTACTGGCTATTACTTCAACTTAGAAGATCCTTCTGTGTTCTAATATGGTGCTTTTAGTGTCTCCGCATACCGCAGCACGTGACATAGCTTTGCAGGCGATAAATGTAACCGTCTCAGAGAGAAAAGCGGCCAATGTGACGATCTGGCTTTAAGTCGATTCGATAACAAATGACGATACGGACGGATTTCTCAGGTTTTTACTTCATATGAACACTTTTCACATTCTCCCGTGCAACGCGGCTGCTAGTCCTCCTTTCATGCAAAATCTTAAGGTCCTAGGTCTTATCCAAGCCACCAAAGCCGGCTAAAAAGTGAATAATCGATAATTAAAACTTGAATTGTACTACTTCTTACTGGCTATTACTTCAACTTAGAAGCTTCTTCTGTGTTCTACTATGGTGCTTTTAGTGTTCCCGCATACCGCAGCACGCGACATAGCTTTGCAGACGATAAATGTAACCGTTTCAGAGAGAAGAGCGGCCAATGTGACGATCTGGCTATAAATCGATTCGATAACAAATGACGAAAACGGACGGATTTCTCAGGTTTTTACTACATATGAACACTTTTCACATTCTCCCGTGCAACGCGGCTGCTAGTCTTCCTTTCATGCAAAATCTTAAGGTCCTAAGTCATGTCCAAGCCACCAAAGCCGGCTAAAAAGTGATTAATCGACAACTAAAACTTAAATAGTACTACTTCTTACTGGCTATTACTTCAATTTAGAAGCTTCTTCTGTGTTCTAATATGGTGCTTCTAGTGTCTCCGCATACCGCAGCACGCGACATAGCTTTGCAGACGATAAATGTAACCGTCTCAGAGAGAAAAGCGGCCAATGTGACGATCTGGCTTTAAGTCGTTTCGATAACAAATGACGAAAACGGACGGATTTCTCAGGTTTTTACTACATATGTACACTTTTCACATTCTCCCATGCAACGCGGCTGCTAGTCCTCCTTTCATGCGGAATCTTAAGGTCCTAGGTCATGTTCAAGCCACCAAAGACGGCTAAAAAGTGAATAATCGACAACTAAAACTTGAATTGTACTACTTCTTACTGGCTATTACATCAACATAGAAGCTTCTTCTGTACTCTACTATGGTGCTTTTAGTGTTTCCGCATACCGCAGCATGCGACATAGCTTTGCAGACGATAAATGTAACCGTCTCAGAGAGAAAAGCGGCCAATGTGACGATCTATCTTTAAGTCGATTCGATTACAAATGACGAAAAGGGACGGATTTCTCAGGTTTTTACTACATATGAACACCTTTCACATTCTCCCGTGCAACGCGGCTGCTAGTCCTCCTTTCATGCAAAATCTTATGGTCCTAGGTCATGTCCAAGCCACCAAAGCCGGATAAAAAGTGAATAATCGACAACAAAAACTTGAATTGTACTACTTCTTACTGGCTATTACTTCAACTTAGAAGATCCTTCTGTGTTCTAATATGGTGCTTTTAGTGTCTCCACATACCGCAGCACGCGACATAGCTTTGCAGACGATAAATGTAACCGTCTCAGGGAGAAAAGCGGCCAATGTGACGATCTGGCTTTAAGTCGATTCCATAACAAATGTCGAAAATGGTCAGATTTCTCAGGTTTTTACTACATATGAACACTTTCACATTCTCACATGCAACGCGGCTGCTAGTCCTCCTTTCATGCAAAATCTTAAGGTCCTAGGTCATGTACAAGCCACCAAAGCCGGCTAAAAGGTGAATAATCGATAACTTAAACTTCAATTGTACTACTTCTTACTGGCTATTGCTTCAACTTAGAAGCTTCTTCTGTGTTCTACTATGGTGCTTTTAGTGTTTCCGCATGCCGCAGCATGCGACATAGCTTTGCAGACGATAAATGTAACCGTCTCAGAGAGAAAAGCGGCCAATGTGACGATCTGGCTTTAAGTCGATTCGATAACAAATGACGAAAACGGTCGGATTTCTCAGGTTTTTACTACATTACTACATATGAACACTTTTCACATTCTCCCGTGCAACGCGGCTGCTAGTCCTCCTTTCATGCAAAATCTTAAGGACCTAGGTCATGTCCAAGCCACTAAAGCCGGCTAAAAGGTGAATAATCGATAACTAAAACTTTAATTGTACTACTTCTTACTGGCTATTACTTCAACTTAGAAGTTCTTCTGTGTTCTACTATGGTGTTTTAGTGTCTCCGCATACGGCAGCACGCGACATAGCTTTGCAGACGATAAATGTAACAGTCTCAGAGAGAAAAGCGGCCAATGTGACGATCTGGCTTTAAGTGCATTCGATAACAAAGACGAAACCGGACGGATTTCTCAGGTTTCTACTACATATGAACACTTTTCACATTCTCCCGTGCAACGCGACTGATAGTCCTCCTTTCATGCAAAATCTTAAGGTCCTAGGTCATGTCCAAGCCACCAAAGCCGGCTAAAGAGTGAATAATCGACAACTATAACTTGAATTGTACTACTTCTTACTGGCTATTACTTCAATTTAGAAGTTTCTTCTGTGTTCTAATATGGTGCTTTAGTGTTCCCGCATACCGCAGTACGCGACATAGCTTTGCAGACGATAAATGTAACCGTCTCAGAGAGAAAAGCGGCCAATGTGACGATCTGGCTTTAAGTCGTTTCGATAACAAATGACGAAAACGGACGGATTTCTCAGGTTTTTACTACATATGAACACTTTTCACATTCTCCCATGCAACGCGGCTGCTAGTCCTCCTTTCATGCAAAATCGTATGGTCCTAGGTCATGTCCAAGCCACCAAAGCCGGCTAAAAAGTGAATAATCGACAACAAAAACTTGAATTGTACTACTTCTTACTGGCTATTACTTCAACTTAGAAGATCCTTCTGTGTTCTACTATGGTGATTTTAGTGTGCCCGCATACGGCAGCACGCGACATAGCTTTGCAGACGATAAATGTAACCGTCTCAGGGAGAAAAGCGGCCAATGTGACGATCTGGCTTTAAGTCGATTCCATAACAAATGTCGAAAATGGTCAGATTTCTCAGGTTTTTACTACATATGAACACTTTCACATTCTCACATGCAACGCGGCTGCTAGTCCTCCTTTCATGCAAAATCTTAAGGTCCTAGGTCATGTACAAGCCACCAAAGCCGGCTAAAAGGTGAATAATCGATAACTTAAACTTCAATTGTACTACTTCTTACTGGCTATTGCTTCAACTTAGAAGCTTCTTCTGTGTTCTACTATGGTGCTTTTAGTGTTTCCGCATACCGCAGCACGCGGCATAGCTTTGCAGACGATAAATGTAACCGTCTCAGAGAGAAAAGCGGCCAATGTGACGATCTGGCTTTAAGTCGATTCGATAACAAATGACGAAAACGGTCGGATTTCTCAGGTTTTTACTACATATGAACACTTTTCACATTCTCCCGTGCAACGCGGCTGCTAGTCCTCCTTTCATGCAAAATCTTAAGGTCCTAGGTCATGTCCAAGCCACCAAAGCCGGCTAAAAGGTGAATAATCGATAACTAAAACTTTAATTGTACTACTTCTTACTGGCTATTACTTCAACTTAGAAGTTCTTCTGTGTTCTACTATGGTGCTTTTAGTGTCTCCGCATACGGCAGCACGCGACATAGCTTTGCAGACGATAAATGTAACAGTCTCAGAGAGAAAAGCGGCCAATGTGACGATCTGGCTTTAAGTGCATTCGATAACAAAGACGAAACCGGACGGATTTCTCAGGTTTTTACTACATATGAACACTTTTCACATTCTCCCATGCAACGCGGCTGCTAGTCCTCCTTTCATGCAGAATCTTAAGGTCCTAGGTCATGTTCAAGCCACCAAAGACGGCTAAAAAGTGAATAATCGATAACTAAAACTTGAATTGTACTACTTCTTACTGGCTATTACTTCAACTTAGAAGCTTCTTCTGTGTTCTACAATGGTGCTTTTAGTGTATCCGCATACCGCAGCACGCTACATAGCTTTGCAGACGATAAATGTAGCCGTCTCAGAGAGAAAAGCGGCCAATGTGACGATCTGGCTTTAAGTCGATTCGATAACAAATAATGAAAATGGACAGATTTCTCAGGTTTTTACTACATATGAACACTTTTCACATTCTCCCATGCAACGCGGCTGCTAGTCCTCCTTTCATGCAAAATCTTATGGTCCTAGGTCTTGTCATTGCCACCAAAGCCGGCTAAAAAGTGACAATCGACAACTAAAACTTGAATTGTACTACTTCATACTGGCTATTACTTCAACTTAGAAGCTTCTTCAGTGTTCTACTATGGTGCTTTTAGTGTCTCCGCATACCGCAACACGCGACATAGCTTTGCAGACGATAAATGTAACCGTCTCAGAGAGAAAAGCGGCCAATGTGACGATCTGGCTTTAAGACGATTCGATAACAAATGACGAAAACGGACGGATTTCTCAGGTTTTTACTCCATATGAACACTTTTCACATTCTCCCGTGCTACGCGGCTCCTAGTCCTCCTTTCATGCAAAATCTTAAGGTCCTAGGCCTTATCCAAGCCACCAAAGCCGGCTAAAAAGTGAATAATCGATAATTAAAACTTGAATTGTACTACTTCTTACTGGCTATTACTTCAACTTAGAAGCTTCTTCTGTGTTCTACTATGGTGCTTTTAGTGTTCCCGCATACCGCAGCACGCGGCATAGCTTTGCAGACGATAAATGTAACCGTTTCAGAGAGAAGAGCGGCCAATGTGACGATCTGGCTTTAAATCGATTCGATAAGAAATGACGAAAACGGACGGATTTCTCAGGTTTTTACTACATATGAACACTTTTCACATTCTCCCGTGCAACGCGGCTGCTAGTCTTCGTTTCATGCAAAATCTTATCGTCCTAAGTCATGTCCAAGCCACCAAAGCCGGCTAAAAAGTGATTAACGGACAACTAAAACTTAAATAGTACTACTTCTTACTGGCTATTACTTCAATTTAGAAGCTTCTTCTGTGTTCTAATATGGTGCTTTTAGTGCCTCCGCATACCGCAGCACGCGACATAGCTTTGCTGACGATAAATGTAACCGTCTCAGAGAGAAAAGCGGCCAATGTGACGATCTGGCTTTAAGTCGTTTCGATAACAAATGACGAAAACGGACGGATTTCTCAGGTTTTTACTACATATGAACACTTTTCACATTCTCCCATGCAACGCGGCTGCTAGTCCTCCTTTCATGCAGAATCTTAAGGTCCTAGGTCATGTCCAAGCCACCAAAGCCGGCTAAAAAGTGAATAATCGACAACTAAAACTTGAATTTTACTACTTCTTACTGGCTACTACTTCAACTTAGAAGCTTCTTCTGTGTTCTACTATGGTGCTTTTAGTGTTTCCGCATACCGCAGCACGCAACATAGCTTTGCAGACGATAAATGTAACCGTCTCAGAGAGAAAAGCGTCCAATAAGACGATCTGGCTTTAAGTCGATTCGATAACAAATGACGAAAAGGGACGGATTTCTCAGGTTTTTACTACATGTGAACACTTTTCACATTCTCCCGTGCAACGCGGCTGCTAGTCCTCCTTTCATGCAAAATCTTAAGGTCCTACGTCATGTCCAAGCCACCAAAGCTGGCTAAAAGGTGAATAATCAATAACTAAAAGTTTAATTGTACTACTTCTTACTGGCTATTACTTCAACTTAGAAGTTTCTTCTGTGTTCTACTATGGTGCTTTTAGTGTCTCCGCATACGGCAGCACGCGACATAGCTTTGCAGACGATAAATGTAACCGTCTCAGAGAGAAAAGCGGCCAATGTGACGATCTGGCTTTAAGTGCATTCGATAACAAAGACGAAACCGGACGGATTTCTCAGGTTTTTACTACATATGAACACTTTTCACATTCTCCCATGCAACGCGGCTGCTAGTCCTCCTTTCATGCAGAATCTTAAGGTCCTAGGTCATGTTCAAGCCACCAAAGACGGCTAAAAAGTGAATAATCGATAACTAAAACTTGAATTGTACTACTTCTTACTGGCTATTACTTCAACTTAGAAGCTTCTTCTGTGTTCTACAATTGTGCTTTTAGTGTATCCGCATACCGCAGCACGCTACATAGCTTTGCAGACGATAAATGTAGCCGTCTCAGAGAGAAAAGCGGCCAATGTGACGATCTGGCTTTAAGTCGATTCGATAACAAATGATGATAACGGACGGATTTCTCAGGTTTTTACTCCATATGAACACTTTTCACATTCTCCCGTGCAACGCGGCTGCTAGTCCTCCTTTCATGCAAAATCTTAAGGTCCTAGGTCTTGTCATTGCCACCAAAGCCGGCTAAAAAGTGACAATCGACAACTAAAACTTGAATTGTACTACTTCATACTGGCTATTACTTCAACTTAGAAGCTTCTTCAGTGTTCTACTATGGTGCTTTTAGTGTCTCCGCATACCGCAACACGCGACATAGCTTTGCAGACGATAAATGTAACCGTCTCAGAGAGAAAAGCGGCCAATGTGACGATCTGGCTTTAAGACGATTCGATAACAAATGACGAAAACGGACGGATTTCTCAGGTTTTTACTCCATATGAACACTTTTCACATTCTCCCGTGCTACGCGGCTCCTAGTCCTCCTTTCATGCAAAATCTTAAGGTCCTAGGTCTTATCCAAGCCACCAAAGCCGGCTAAAAAGTGAATAATCGATAATTAAAACATGAATTGTACTACTTCTTACTGGCTATTACTTCAACTTAGAAGCTTCTTCTGTGTTCTACTATGGTGCTTTTAGTGTTCCCGCATACCGCAGCACGCGGCATAGCTTTGCAGACGATAAATGTAACCGTTTCAGAGAGAAGAGCGGCCAATGTGACGATCTGGCTTTAAATCGATTCGATAAGAAATGACGACAACGGACGGATTTCTCAGGTTTTTACTACATATGAACACTTTTCACATTCTCCCGTGCAACGCGGCTGCTAGTCTTCGTTTCATGCAAAATCTTAACGTCCTAAGTCATGTCCAAGCCACCAAAGCCGGCTAAAAAGTGATTAACCGACAACTAAAACTTAAATAGTACTACTTCTTACTGGCTATTACTTCAATTTAGAAGCTTCTTCTGTGTTCTAATATGGTGCTTTTAGTGCCTCCGCATACCGCAGCACGCGACATAGCTTTGCTGACGATAAATGTAACCGTCTCAGAGAGAAAAGCGGCCAATGTGACGATCTGGCTTTAAGTCGTTTCGATAACAAATGACGAAAACGGACGGATTTCTCAGGTTTTTACTACATATGAACACTTTTCACATTCTCCCATGCAACGCGGCTGCTAGTCCTCCTTTCATGCAGAATCTTAAGGTCCTAGGTCATGTCCAAGCCACCAAAGCCGGCTAAAAAGTGAATAATCGACAACTAAAACTTGAATTTTACTACTTCTTACTGGCTACTACTTCAACTTAGAAGCTTCTTCTGTGTTCTACTATGGTGCTTTTAGTGTTTCCGCATACCGCAGCACGCAACATAGCTTTGCAGACGATAAATGTAACCGTCTCAGAGAGAAAAGCGTCCAATGTGACGATCTGGCTTTAAGTCGATTCGATAACAAATGACGAAAACGGACGGATTTCTCAGGTTTTTACTACATGTGAACACTTTTCACATTCTCCCGTGCAACGCGGCTGCTAGTCCTCCTTTCATGCAAAATCTTAAGGTCCTACGTCATGTCCAAGCCACCAAAGCTGGCTAAAAGGTGAATAATCAATAACTAAAAGTTTAATTGTACTACTTCTTACTGGCTATTACTTCAACTTAGAAGTTTCTTCTGTGTTCTACTATGGTGCTTTTAGTGTCTCCGCATACGGCAGCACGCGACATAGCTTTTCAGACGATAAATGTAACCGTCTCAGAGAGAAAAGCGGCCAATGTGACGATCTGGCTTTAAGTGCATTCGATAACAAAGACGAAACCGGACGGATTTCTCAGGTTTCTACTACATATGAATACTTTTCACATTCTCCCGTGCAAGGCGACTGATAGTCCTCCGTTCATGCAAAATCTTAAGGTCCTAGGTCATGTCCAAGCCACCAAAGCGGCTAAAAAGTGAATAATCGACAACTAAAACTTGAATTGTACTACTTCTTACTAGCTATTACTTCAACTTAGAAGTTTCTTCTGTGTTCTAATATGGTGCATTTAGTGTCTCCGCATACCGCAGCACGCGACATTGCTTTGCAGACGATAAATGTAACCGTCTCAGAGAGAAAAGCGGCCAATGTGACGATCTGGCTTTAAGTCGATTCGATAACAAATGATGATAACGGACGGATTTCTCAGGTTTTTACTCCATATGAACACTTTTCACATTCTCCCGTGCAACGCGGCTGCTAGTCCTCCTTTCATGCAAAATCTTAAGGTCCTAGGTCTTGTCATTGCCACCAAAGCCGGCTAAAAAGTGACAATCGACAACTAAAACTTGAATTGTACTACTTCATACTGGCTATTACTTCAACTTAGAAGCTTCTTCAGTGTTCTACTATGGTGCTTTTAGTGTCTCCGCATACCGCAACACGCGACATAGCTTTGCAGACGATAAATGTAACCGTCTCAGAGAGAAAAGCGGCCAATGTGACGATCTGGCTTTAAGACGATTCGATAACAAATGACGAAAACGGACGGATTTCTCAGGTTTTTACTCCATATGAACACTTTTCACATTCTCCCGTGCTACGCGGCTCCTAGTCCTCCTTTCATGCAAAATCTTAAGGTCCTAGGTCTTATCCAAGCCACCAAAGCCGGCTAAAAAGTGAATAATCGATAATTAAAACTTGAATTGTACTACTTCTTACTGGCTATTACTTCAACTTAGAAGCTTCTTCTGTGTTCTACTATGGTGCTTTTAGTGTTCCCGCATACCGCAGCACGCGACATAGCTTTGCAGACGATAAATGTAACCGTTTCAGAGAGAAGAGCGGCCAATGTGACGATCTGGCTTTAAATCGATTCGATAACAAATGACGAAAACGGACGGATTTCTCAGGTTTTTACTACATATGAACACTTTTCACATTCTCCCATGCAACGCGGCTGCTAGTCCTCCTTTCATGCAGAATCTTAAGGTCCTAGGTCATGTCCAAGCCACCAAAGCCGGCTAAAAAGTGAATAATCGACAACTAAAACTTGAATTGTACTACTTCTTACTGGCTATTACTTCAACTTAGAAGTTTCTTCTGTGTTCTAATATGGTGCATTTAGTGTCTCCGCATACCGCAGCACGCGACATTGCTTTGCAGACGATAAATGTAACCGTCTCAGAGAGAAAAGCGGCCGATGTGACGATCTGGCTTTAAGTCGATTCGATAACAAATGACGATAACGGACGGATTTCTCAGGTTTTTACTCCATATGAACACTTTTCACATTCTCCCGTGCAACGCGGCTGCTAGTCCTCCTTTCATGCAAAATCTTAAGGTCCTAGGTCTTATCCAAGCCACCAAAGCCGGCTAAAAAGTGAATAATCGATAATTAAAACTTGAATTGTACTACTTCTTACTGGCTATTACTTCAACTTAGAAGCTTCTTCTGTGTTCTACTATGGTGCTTTTAGTGTTCCCGCATACCGCAGCACGCGACATAGCTTTGCAGACGATAAATGTAACCGTTTCAGAGAGGAGAGCGGCCAATGTGACGATCTGGCTTTAAATCGTTTCGATAACAAATGACGAAAACGGACGGATTTCTCAGGTTTTTACTACATATGAACACTTTTCACATTCTCCCATGCAACGCGGCTGCTAGTCCTCTTTTCATGCAGAATCTTAAGGTCCTAGGTCATGTTCAAGCCACCAAAGACGGCTAAAAAGTGAATAATCGATAACTAAAACTTGAATAGTACTACTATTTACTGGCTATTACTTCAACTTAGAAGCTTCTTCTGTGTTCTACTATTGTGCTTTTAGTGTCTCCGCATACCGCAGCACGCGACATAGCTTTGCAGACGATAAATGTAACCGTCTCAGAGAGAAAAGCGGCCAATGTGACGATCTGGCTTTAAGTCGATTCGATAACAAATGACGAAAATGGTCAGATTTCTCAGGTTTTTACTACATATGAACACTTTTCACATTCTCCCATGCAACGCGGCTGCTACTCCTCCTTTCATGCAAAATCTTAAGGTCCTAGGTCATGTCCAAGCCACCAAAGCCGGCTAAAAGGTGAATAATCGATAATTAAAACTTGAATTGTACTATTTCTTACTGGCTATTACTTCAACTTAGAAGCTTCTTCTGTGTTCTACTATGGTGCTTTTTGTGTTTCCGCATACCGCAGCACGCAACATAGCTTTGCAGACGATAAATGTAACCCTCTCAGAGAGAAAAGCGTCCAATGTGACGATCTGGCTGTAAGTCGATTCGATAACAAATGACGAAAACGGACGGATTTCTCGGGTTTTTACTACATGTGAACACTTTTCACATTCTCCCGTGCAACGCGGCTGCTAGTGCTCCTTTCATGCAAAATCTTATGGTCCTAGGTCATGTCACTGCCACCAAAGCCGGCTAAAAAGTGAATAATCGATAATTAAAACTTGAATTGTACTACTTCTTACTGGCTATTACTTCAACTTAGAAGCTTCTTCTGTGTTCTACTATGGTGCTTTTAGTATCCCGCATACCGCAGCACGCGACATAGCTTTGCAGACGATAAATGTAACCTTTTCAGAGAGAAGAGCGGCCAATGTGTCGATCTGGCTTTTAATCGATTCGATAACAAATGACGAAAAAAGACGGATTTCTCAGGTTTTTACTACATATGAACACTTTTCACATTCTCCCGTGCAACGCGGCTGCTAGTCCTCCTTTCATGCAAAATCGTAAGGTCCTAGGTCATGTCCAAGCCACCAAAGCCGGCTAAAAAGTGATTAATCGACAACTAAAACTTAAATAGTACTACTTCTTTCTGGCTATTACTTCAATTTAGAAGCTTCTTCTGTGTTCTAATATGGTGCTTTTAGAGTCTCCGCATACCGCAGCACGCGACATAGCTTTGCAGACGATAAATGTAACCGTCTCAGAGAGAAAAGCGGCCAATGTGACGATCTGGCTTTAAGTTGATTCGATAACAAATGACGAAAACGGACGGAGTTCTCAGGTTTTTACTACATATGAACACTTTTCACATTCTCCCATGCAACGCGGCTGCTAGTCCTCCTTTCATGCAAAATCTTATGGTCCGAGGTCATGTCCAAGCCACCAAAGACGGCTAAAAAGAGAATAATCGATAACTAAAACTTGAATTGTACTACTTCTTACTGGCAATTACTTCAACTTAGAAGCTTCCTCTGTGTTCTACTATGGTGCTTTTAGTGTCTCCGCATACCGCAGCAAGCGACATAGCTTTGCAGACGATAAATGTAACCGTCTCAGAAAGAAAAGCGGCCAATGTGACGATCTGGCTTTAAGTCGATTCGATAACAAATGACGAAAACGGACTGATTTCTCAGGTTTTTACTACATATGAACAATTTCACATTCTCCAGTGCAACGCGGCTGCTAGTCCTCCTTCCATGCAAAATCTTAAGGTCCTAGGTCATGTCAAAGCAACCAAAGCCGGCTAAAAAGTGAATAATCGACTACTAAAACTTGAATTGTACTATTTATTACTGACTATTACTTCAACTTAGAAACTCCTTCTGTGTTCTACTATGGTGCTTTTAGTGTCTCCGCATACGGCAGCACGCGACATAGCTTTGCAGACGATAAATGTAACCGTCTCAGGGAGAAAAGCGGCCAATGTGACGATCTGGCTTTAAGTCGATTCGATAACAAATGACGAAAATGGTCAGATTTCTCAGGTTTTTACTACATATGAACACTTTCACATTCTCCCATGTAACGCGGCTGCTAGTCCTCCTTTCATGCAAAATCTTAAGGTCCTAGGTCATGTCCAAGCCACCAAAGCCGGCTAAAAGGTGAATAATCGATAACTTAAACTTGAATTGTACTACTTCTTACTGGCTATTGCTTCAACTTAGAAGCTTCTTCTGTGTTCTACTATGGTGCTTTTAGTGTTTCCGCATACCGCAGCACGCGACATAGCTTTGCAGACGATAAATGTAACCGTCTCAGAGAGAAAAGCAGCCAATGTGACGATCTGGCTTTATGTCGATTCGACAACAAATGACGAAAACGGACGGATTTCTCAGGTTTTTACTACATATGAACACTTTTCACATTCGCCCGTGCAACGCGGCTGCTAGTACTCCTTTCATGCAAAATCTTATGCTTCTAGGTCATATCATAGCCACCAAAGCCGGCAAAAAACTGACAATCGACAAATAAAACTTGAATTGTACTACATCTTACTGGCTATTACTTCAACTTAGAAGCTTCTTCTGTGTTCTGCTATGGTGCTTTTAGTGTCTCCGCATACGGCAGCACGCGACGTAACTCTTCAGACGATAAATGTAACCGTCTCAGAGAGAAAAGCGGCCAATGTGACGATCTGGCTTTAAGTGCATTCGATAACAAAGACGAAACCGGACGGATTTCTCAGGTTTTTACTACATATGAACACTTTTCACATTCTCCCGTGCAACGCGACTGATAGTCCTCCTTTCATGCAAAATCTTAAGGTCCTAGGTCATGTTCAAGCCATCAAAGACAGCTAAAAAGTGAATAATCGATAACTAAAACTTGCATTGTACTACTTCTTACTGGCTATTACTTCAACTTAGAAGCTTCTTCTGTGTTCTATTATGGTGCTTTTAGTGTCTCCGCATACCGCAGCACGCGACATAGCTTTGCAGACGATAAATGTAACCGTTTCAGAGAGAAGAGCGGCCAATGTGACGATCTGGCTTTAAATCGATTCGATAACAAATGACGAAAACGGACGGATTTCTCAGGTTTTTACTACATATGAACACTTTTCACATTCTCCCGTGCAACGCGGATGCTAGTCTTCCTTTCATGCAAAATGTTAAAGTCCTAGGTCATATCCAAGCCACCAAAGCCGGCTAAAATGTGAATAATCGATAATTAAAACTTGAATTGTACTACTTCTTATTGACTATTACTTCAACTTAGAAGCTTCTTCTGCGTTCTACTATGGTGCTTTTAGTGTTCCCGCATACCGAAGCACGCGACATAGCTTTGCAGACGATAAATGTAACCTTTTCAGAGAGAAGAGCGGCCAATGTGTCGATCTGGCTTTAAATCGATTCGATAACAAATGACGAAAACGGACGGATTTCTCAGGTTTTTACTACATGTGAACACTTTTCACATTCTCCCGTGCAACGCGGCTGCTAGTACTCCTATCATGCAAAATCTTATGGTCCTAGGTCATGTCATTGCCACCAAAGCCGGCTAAAAAGTGAATAATCGATAATTAAAACTTGAATTGTACTACTTCTTACTGGCAATTACTTCAACTTAGAAGCTTCCTCTGTGTTCTACTATGGTGCTTTTAGTGTTCCCGCATACCGAAGCACGCGACATAGCTTTGCAGACGATAAATGTAACCGTCTCAGAGAGAAATGCGGCCAATGTGACGATCTGGCTTTAAGACGATTCGATAACAAATGACGAAAACGGACGGATTTCTCAGGTTTTTACTCCATATGAACACTTTTCACATTCTCCCGTGCTACGCGGCTCCTAGTCCTCCTTTCATGCAAAATCTTAAGGTCCTAGGTCTTATCCAAGCCACCAAAGCCGGCTAAAAAGTGAATAATCGATAATTAAAACTTGAATTGTACTACTTCTTACTGGCTATTACTTCAACTTAGAAGCTTCTTCTGTGTTCTACTATGGTGCTTTTAGTGTTCCCGCATACCGCAGCACGCGGCATAGCTTTGCAGACGATAAATGTAACCGTTTCAGAGAGAAGAGCGGCCAATGTGACGATCTGGCTTTAAATCGATTCGATAAGAAATGACGAAAACGGACGGATTTCTCAGGTTTTTACTACATATGAACACTTTTCACATTCTCCCGTGCAACGCGGCTGCTAGTCTTCGTTTCATGCAAAATCTTAACGTCCTAAGTCATGTCCAAGCCACCAAAGCCGGCTAAAAAGTGATTAACCGACAACTAAAACTTAAATAGTACTACTTCTTACTGGCTATTACTTCAATTTAGAAGCTTCTTCTGTGTTCTAATATGGTGCTTTTAGTGCCTCCGCATACCGCAGCACGCGACATAGCTTTGCTGACGATAAATGTAACCGTCTCAGAGAGAAAAGCGGCCAATGTGACGATCTGGCTTTAAGTCGTTTCGATAACAAATGACGAAAACGGACGGATTTCTCAGGTTTTTACTACATATGAACACTTTTCACATTCTCCCATGCAACGCGGCTGCTAGTCCTCCTTTCATGCAGAATCTTAAGGTCCTAGGTCATGTCCAAGCCATCAAAGCCGGCTAAAAAGTGAATAATCGACAACTAAAACTTGAATTTTACTACTTCTTACTGGCTACTACTTCAACTTAGAAGCTTCTTCTGTGTTCTGCTATGGTGCTTTTAGTGTTTCCGCATACCGCAGCACGCAACATAGCTTTGCAGACGATAAATGTAACCGTCTCAGAGAGAAAAGCGTCCAATGTGACGATCTGGCTTTAAGTCGATTCGATAACAAATGACGAAAACGGACGGATTTCTCAGGTTTTTACTACATGTGAACACTTTTCACATTCTCCCGTGCAACGCGGCTGCTAGTCCTCCTTTCATGCAAAATCTTAAGGTCCTACGTCATGTCCAAGCCACCAAAGCTGGCTAAAAGGTGAATAATCAATAACTAAAAGTTTAATTGTACTACTTCTTACTGGCTATTACTTCAACTTAGAAGTTTCTTCTGTGTTCTACTATGGTGCTTTTAGTGTCTCCGCATACGGCAGCACGCGACATAGCTTTGCAGACGATAAATGTAACCGTCTCAGAGAGAAAAGCGGCCAATGTGACGATCTGGCTTTAAGTGCATTCGATAACAAAGACGAAACCGGACGGATTTCTCAGGTTTCTACTACATATGAATACTTTTCACATTCTCCCGTGCAAGGCGACTGATAGTCCTCCGTTCATGCAAAATCTTAAGGTCCTAGGTCATGTCCAAGCCACCAAAGCGGCTAAAAAGTGAATAATCGACAACTAAAACTTGAATTGTACTACTTCTTACTGGCTATTACTTCAACTTAGAAGTTTCTTCTGTGTTCTAATATGGTGCATTTAGTGTCTCCGCATACCGCAGCACGCGACATTGCTTTGCAGACGATAAATGTAACCGTCTCAGAGGAAAAGCGTCCAATGTGACGATCTGGCTTTAAGTCGATTCGATAACAAATGATGATAACGGACGGATTTCTCAGGTTTTTACTCCATATGAACACTTTTCACATTCTCACGTGCAACGCGGCTGCTAGTCCTCCTTTCATGCAAAATCTTAAGGTCCTAGGTCTTGTCATTGCCACCAAAGCCGGCTAAAAAGTGACAATCGACAACTAAAACTTGAATTGTACTACTTCATACTGGCTATTACTTCAACTTAGAAGCTTCTTCAGTGTTCTACTATGGTGCTTTTAGTGTCTCCGCACACCGCAGCACGCGACATAGCTTTGCAGACGATAAATGTAACCGTCTCAGAGAGAAAAGCGGCCAATGTGACGATCTGGCTTTAAGACGATTCGATAACAAATGACGAAAACGGACGGATTTCTCAGGTTTTTACTCCATATGAACACTTTTCACATTCTCCCGTGCTACGCGGCTCCTAGTCCTCCTTTCATGCAAAATCTTAAGGTCCTAGGTCTTATCCAAGCCACCAAAGCCGGCTAAAAAGTGAATAATCGATAATTAAAACTTGAATTGTACTACTTCTTACTGGCTATTACTTCAACTTAGAAGCTTCTTCTGTGTTCTACTATGGTGCTTTTAGTGTTCCCGCATACCGCAGCACGCGGCATAGCTTTGCAGACGATAAATGTAACCGTTTCAGAGAGAAGAGCGGCCAATGTGACGATCTGGCTTTAAATCGATTCGATAAGAAATGACGAAAACGGACGGATTTCTCAGGTTTTTACTACATATGAACACTTTTCACATTCTCCCGTGCAACGCGGCTGCTAGTCTTCGTTTCATGCAAAATCTTAACGTCCTAAGTCATGTCCAAGCCACCAAAGCCGGCTAAAAAGTGATTAACCGACAACTAAAACTTAAATAGTACTACTTCTTACTGGCTATTACTTCAATTTAGAAGCTTCTTCTGTGTTCTAATATGGTGCTTTTAGTGCCTCCGCATACCGCAGCACGCGACATAGCTTTGCTGACGATAAATGTAACCGTCTCAGAGAGAAAAGCGGCCAATGTGACGATCTGGCTTTAAGTCGTTTCGATAACAAATGACGAAAACGGACGGATTTCTCAGGTTTTTACTACATATGAACACTTTTCACATTCTCCCATGCAACGCGGCTGCTAGTCCTCCTTTCATGCAGAATCTTAAGGTCCTAGGTCATGTCCAAGCCATCAAAGCCGGCTAAAAAGTGAATAATCGACAACTAAAACTTGAATTTTACTACTTCTTACTGGCTACTACTTCAACTTAGAAGCTTCTTCTGTGTTCTGCTATGGTGCTTTTAGTGTTTCCGCATACCGCAGCACGCAACATAGCTTTGCAGACGATAAATGTAACCGTCTCAGAGAGAAAAGCGTCCAATGTGACGATCTGGCTTTAAGTCGATTCGATAACAAATGACGAAAACGGACGGATTTCTCAGGTTTTTACTACATGTGAACACTTTTCACATTCTCCCGTGCAACGCGGCTGCTAGTCCTCCTTTCATGCAAAATCTTAAGGTCCTACGTCATGTCCAAGCCACCAAAGCTGGCTAAAAGGTGAATAATCAATAACTAAAAGTTTAATTGTACTACTTCTTACTGGCTATTACTTCAACTTAGAAGTTTCTTCTGTGTTCTACTATGGTGCTTTTAGTGTCTCCGCATACGGCAGCACGCGACATAGCTTTGCAGACGATAAATGTAACCGTCTCAGAGAGAAAAGCGGCCAATGTGACGATCTGGCTTTAAGTGCATTCGATAACAAAGACGAAACCGGACGGATTTCTCAGGTTTCTACTACATATGAATACTTTTCACATTCTCCCGTGCAAGGCGACTGATAGTCCTCCGTTCATGCAAAATCTTAAGGTCCTAGGTCATGTCCAAGCCACCAAAGCGGCTAAAAAGTGAATAATCGACAACTAAAACTTGAATTGTACTACTTCTTACTGGCTATTACTTCAACTTAGAAGTTTCTTCTGTGTTCTAATATGGTGCATTTAGTGTCTCCGCATACCGCAGCACGCGACATTGCTTTGCAGACGATAAATGTAACCGTCTCAGAGGAAAAGCGTCCAATGTGACGATCTGGCTTTAAGTCGATTCGATAACAAATGATGATAACGGACGGATTTCTCAGGTTTTTACTCCATATGAACACTTTTCACATTCTCACGTGCAACGCGGCTGCTAGTCCTCCTTTCATGCAAAATCTTAAGGTCCTAGGTCTTGTCATTGCCACCAAAGCCGGCTAAAAAGTGACAATCGACAACTAAAACTTGAATTGTACTACTTCATACTGGCTATTACTTCAACTTAGAAGCTTCTTCAGTGTTCTACTATGGTGCTTTTAGTGTCTCCGCACACCGCAGCACGCGACATAGCTTTGCAGACGATAAATGTAACCGTCTCAGAGAGAAAAGCGGCCAATGTGACGATCTGGCTTTAAGACGATTCGATAACAAATGACGAAAACGGACGGATTTCTCAGGTTTTTACTCCATATGAACACTTTTCACATTCTCCCGTGCTACGCGGCTCCTAGTCCTCCTTTCATGCAAAATCTTAAGGTCCTAGGTCTTATCCAAGCCACCAAAGCCGGCTAAAAAGTGAATAATCGATAATTAAAACTTGAATTGTACTACTTCTTACTGGCTATTACTTCAACTTAGAAGCTTCTTCTGTGTTCTACTATGGTGCTTTTAGTGTTCCCGCATACCGCAGCACGCGGCATAGCTTTGCAGACGATAAATGTAACCGTTTCAGAGAGAAGAGCGGCCAATGTGACGATCTGGCTTTAAATCGATTCGATAACAAATGACGAAAACGGACGGATTTCTCAGGTTTTTACTACATATGAACACTTTTCACATTCTCCCGTGCAACGCGGCTGCTAGTCTTCGTTTCATGCAAAATCTTAAGGTCCTAAGTCATGTCCAAGCCACCAAAGCCGGCTAAAAAGTGATTAACCGACAACTAAAACTTAAATAGTACTACTTCTTACTGGCTATTACTTCAATTTAGAAGCTTCTTCTGTGTTCTAATATGGTGCTTTTAGTGCCTCCGCATACCGCAGCACGCGACATAGCTTTGCTGACGATAAATGTAACCGTCTCAGAGAGAAAAGCGGCCAATGTGACGATCTGGCTTTAAGTCGTTTCGATAACAAATGACGAAAACGGACGGATTTTTCAGGTTTTTACTACATATGAACACTTTTCACATTCTCCCATGCAACGCGGCTGCTAGTCCTCCTTTCATGCAGAATCTTAAGGTCCTAGGTCATGTCCAAGCCACCAAAGCCGGCTAAAAAGTGAATAATCGACAACTAAAACTTGAATTTTACTACTTCTTACTGGCTACTACTTCAACTTAGAAGCTTCTTCTGTGTTCTACTATGGTGCTTTTAGTGTTTCCGCATACCGCAGCACGCAACATAGCTTTGCAGACGATAAATGTAATTGTCTCAGAGAGAAAAGCGTCCAATGTGACGATCTGGCTTTAAGTCGATTCGATAACAAATGACGAAAAGGGACGGATTTCTCAGGTTTTTACTACATGTGAACACTTTTCACATTCTCCCGTGCAACGCGGCTGCTAGTCCTCCTTTCATGCAAAATCTTAAGGTCCTACGTCATGTCCAAGCCACCAAAGCTGGCTAAAAGGTGAATAATCAATAACTAAAAGTTTAATTGTACTACTTCTTACTGGCTATTACTTCAACTTAGAAGTTTCTTCTGTGTTCTACTATGGTGCTTTTAGTGTCTCCGCATACGGCAGCACGCGACATAGCTTTGCAGACGATAAATGTAACCGTCTCAGAGAGAAAAGCGGCCAATGTGACGATCTGGCTTTAAGTGCATTCGATAACAAAGACGAAACCGGACGGATTTCTCAGGTTTTTACTACATATGAACACTTTTCACATTCTCCCATGCAACGCGGCTGCTAGTCCTCTTTTCATGCAGAATCTTAAGGTCCTAGGTCATGTTCAAGCCACCAAAGACGGCTAAAAAGTGAATAATCTATAACTAAAACTTGAATAGTACTACTATTTACTGGCTATTACTTCAACTTAGAAGCTTCTTCTGTGTTCTACTATTGTGCTTTTAGTGTCTCCGCATACCGCAGCACGCGACATACCTTTGCAGACGATAAATGTAACCGTCTCAGAGAGAAAAGCGGCCAATGTGACGATCTGGCTTTAAGTCGATTCGATAACAAATGACGAAAATGGTCAGATTTCTCAGGTTTTTACTACATATGAACACTTTTCACATTCTCCCGTGCAACGCGGCTGCTAGTACTCCTATCATGCAAAATCTTATGGTCCTAGGTCATGTCATTGCCACCAAAGCCGGCTAAAAAGTGAATAATCGATAATTAAAACTTGAATTGTACTACTTCTTACTGGCAATTACTTCAACTTAGAAGCTTCCTCTGTGTTCTACTATGGTGCTTTTAGTGTTCCCGCATACCGAAGCACGCGACATAGCTTTGCAGACGATAAATGTAACCGTCTCAGAGAGAAATGCGGCCAATGTGACGATCTGGCTTTAAGACGATTCGATAACAAATGACGAAAACGGACGGATTTCTCAGGTTTTTACTCCATATGAACACTTTTCACATTCTCCCGTGCTACGCGGCTCCTAGTCCTCCTTTCATGCAAAATCTTAAGGTCCTAGGTCTTATCCAAGCCACCAAAGCCGGCTAAAAAGTGAATAATCGATAATTAAAACTTGAATTGTACTACTTCTTACTGGCTATTACTTCAACTTAGAAGCTTCTTCTGTGTTCTACTATGGTGCTTTTAGTGTTCCCGCATACCGCAGCACGCGGCATAGCTTTGCAGACGATAAATGTAACCGTTTCAGAGAGAAGAGCGGCCAATGTGACGATCTGGCTTTAAATCGATTCGATAAGAAATGACGAAAACGGACGGATTTCTCAGGTTTTTACTACATATGAACACTTTTCACATTCTCCCGTGCAACGCGGCTGCTAGTCTTCGTTTCATGCAAAATCTTAACGTCCTAAGTCATGTCCAAGCCACCAAAGCCGGCTAAAAAGTGATTAACCGACAACTAAAACTTAAATAGTACTACTTCTTACTGGCTATTACTTCAATTTAGAAGCTTCTTCTGTGTTCTAATATGGTGCTTTTAGTGCCTCCGCATACCGCAGCACGCGACATAGCTTTGCTGACGATAAATGTAACCGTCTCAGAGAGAAAAGCGGCCAATGTGACGATCTGGCTTTAAGTCGTTTCGATAACAAATGACGAAAACGGACGGATTTCTCAGGTTTTTACTACATATGAACACTTTTCACATTCTCCCATGCAACGCGGCTGCTAGTCCTCCTTTCATGCAGAATCTTAAGGTCCTAGGTCATGTCCAAGCCATCAAAGCCGGCTAAAAAGTGAATAATCGACAACTAAAACTTGAATTTTACTACTTCTTACTGGCTACTACTTCAACTTAGAAGCTTCTTCTGTGTTCTGCTATGGTGCTTTTAGTGTTTCCGCATACCGCAGCACGCAACATAGCTTTGCAGACGATAAATGTAACCGTCTCAGAGAGAAAAGCGTCCAATGTGACGATCTGGCTTTAAGTCGATTCGATAACAAATGACGAAAACGGACGGATTTCTCAGGTTTTTACTACATGTGAACACTTTTCACATTCTCCCGTGCAACGCGGCTGCTAGTCCTCCTTTCATGCAAAATCTTAAGGTCCTACGTCATGTCCAAGCCACCAAAGCTGGCTAAAAGGTGAATAATCAATAACTAAAAGTTTAATTGTACTACTTCTTACTGGCTATTACTTCAACTTAGAAGTTTCTTCTGTGTTCTACTATGGTGCTTTTAGTGTCTCCGCATACGGCAGCACGCGACATAGCTTTGCAGACGATAAATGTAACCGTCTCAGAGAGAAAAGCGGCCAATGTGACGATCTGGCTTTAAGTGCATTCGATAACAAAGACGAAACCGGACGGATTTCTCAGGTTTCTACTACATATGAATACTTTTCACATTCTCCCGTGCAAGGCGACTGATAGTCCTCCGTTCATGCAAAATCTTAAGGTCCTAGGTCATGTCCAAGCCACCAAAGCGGCTAAAAAGTGAATAATCGACAACTAAAACTTGAATTGTACTACTTCTTACTGGCTATTACTTCAACTTAGAAGTTTCTTCTGTGTTCTAATATGGTGCATTTAGTGTCTCCGCATACCGCAGCACGCGACATTGCTTTGCAGACGATAAATGTAACCGTCTCAGAGGAAAAGCGTCCAATGTGACGATCTGGCTTTAAGTCGATTCGATAACAAATGATGATAACGGACGGATTTCTCAGGTTTTTACTCCATATGAACACTTTTCACATTCTCACGTGCAACGCGGCTGCTAGTCCTCCTTTCATGCAAAATCTTAAGGTCCTAGGTCTTGTCATTGCCACCAAAGCCGGCTAAAAAGTGACAATCGACAACTAAAACTTGAATTGTACTACTTCATACTGGCTATTACTTCAACTTAGAAGCTTCTTCAGTGTTCTACTATGGTGCTTTTAGTGTCTCCGCACACCGCAGCACGCGACATAGCTTTGCAGACGATAAATGTAACCGTCTCAGAGAGAAAAGCGGCCAATGTGACGATCTGGCTTTAAGACGATTCGATAACAAATGACGAAAACGGACGGATTTCTCAGGTTTTTACTCCATATGAACACTTTTCACATTCTCCCGTGCTACGCGGCTCCTAGTCCTCCTTTCATGCAAAATCTTAAGGTCCTAGGTCTTATCCAAGCCACCAAAGCCGGCTAAAAAGTGAATAATCGATAATTAAAACTTGAATTGTACTACTTCTTACTGGCTATTACTTCAACTTAGAAGCTTCTTCTGTGTTCTACTATGGTGCTTTTAGTGTTCCCGCATACCGCAGCACGCGGCATAGCTTTGCAGACGATAAATGTAACCGTTTCAGAGAGAAGAGCGGCCAATGTGACGATCTGGCTTTAAATCGATTCGATAACAAATGACGAAAACGGACGGATTTCTCAGGTTTTTACTACATATGAACACTTTTCACATTCTCCCGTGCAACGCGGCTGCTAGTCTTCGTTTCATGCAAAATCTTAAGGTCCTAAGTCATGTCCAAGCCACCAAAGCCGGCTAAAAAGTGATTAACCGACAACTAAAACTTAAATAGTACTACTTCTTACTGGCTATTACTTCAATTTAGAAGCTTCTTCTGTGTTCTAATATGGTGCTTTTAGTGCCTCCGCATACCGCAGCACGCGACATAGCTTTGCTGACGATAAATGTAACCGTCTCAGAGAGAAAAGCGGCCAATGTGACGATCTGGCTTTAAGTCGTTTCGATAACAAATGACGAAAACGGACGGATTTTTCAGGTTTTTACTACATATGAACACTTTTCACATTCTCCCATGCAACGCGGCTGCTAGTCCTCCTTTCATGCAGAATCTTAAGGTCCTAGGTCATGTCCAAGCCACCAAAGCCGGCTAAAAAGTGAATAATCGACAACTAAAACTTGAATTTTACTACTTCTTACTGGCTACTACTTCAACTTAGAAGCTTCTTCTGTGTTCTACTATGGTGCTTTTAGTGTTTCCGCATACCGCAGCACGCAACATAGCTTTGCAGACGATAAATGTAATTGTCTCAGAGAGAAAAGCGTCCAATGTGACGATCTGGCTTTAAGTCGATTCGATAACAAATGACGAAAAGGGACGGATTTCTCAGGTTTTTACTACATGTGAACACTTTTCACATTCTCCCGTGCAACGCGGCTGCTAGTCCTCCTTTCATGCAAAATCTTAAGGTCCTACGTCATGTCCAAGCCACCAAAGCTGGCTAAAAGGTGAATAATCAATAACTAAAAGTTTAATTGTACTACTTCTTACTGGCTATTACTTCAACTTAGAAGTTTCTTCTGTGTTCTACTATGGTGCTTTTAGTGTCTCCGCATACGGCAGCACGCGACATAGCTTTGCAGACGATAAATGTAACCGTCTCAGAGAGAAAAGCGGCCAATGTGACGATCTGGCTTTAAGTGCATTCGATAACAAAGACGAAACCGGACGGATTTCTCAGGTTTTTACTACATATGAACACTTTTCACATTCTCCCATGCAACGCGGCTGCTAGTCCTCTTTTCATGCAGAATCTTAAGGTCCTAGGTCATGTTCAAGCCACCAAAGACGGCTAAAAAGTGAATAATCTATAACTAAAACTTGAATAGTACTACTATTTACTGGCTATTACTTCAACTTAGAAGCTTCTTCTGTGTTCTACTATTGTGCTTTTAGTGTCTCCGCATACCGCAGCACGCGACATACCTTTGCAGACGATAAATGTAACCGTCTCAGAGAGAAAAGCGGCCAATGTGACGATCTGGCTTTAAGTCGATTCGATAACAAATGACGAAAATGGTCAGATTTCTCAGGTTTTTACTACATATGAACACTTTTCACATTCTCCCATGCAACGCGGCTGCTACTCCTCCTTTCATGCAAAATCTTAAGGTCCTAGGTCATGTCCAAGCCACCAAAGCCGGCTAAAAGGTGAATAATCGATAATTAAAACTTGAAATGTACTACTTCTTACTGGCTATTGCTTCAACTTAGAAGCTTCTTCTGTATTCTACTATGGTGCTTTTAGTGTTTCCGCATACCGCAGCATGCGACATAGCTTTGCAGACGATAAATGTAACCGTCTCAGAGAGAAAAGCGGCCAATGTGACGATCTGGCGTTAAGTCGATTCGATTACAAATGACGAAAAGGGACGGATTTCACAGGTTTTTACTACATGTGAACACTTTTCTTATTCTCCCGTGCAACGCGGCTGCTAGTCCTCCTTTCATGCAAAATCTTAAGGTCCTAGGTCTTATCCAAGCCACCAAAGCCGGCTAAAAAGTGAATAATCGATAATTAAAACTTGAATTGTACTACTTCTTACTGGCTATTACTTCAACTTAGAAGCTTCTTCTGTGTTCTACTATGGTGCTTTTAGTATCCTGCATACCGCAGCACGCGACATAGCTTTGCAGACGATAAATGTAACCTTTTCAGAGAGAAGAGCGGCCAATGTGTCGATCTGGCTTTTAATCGATTCGATAACAAATGACGAAAAAAGACGGATTTCTCAGGTTTTTACTACATATGAACACTTTTCACATTCTCCCGTGCAACGCGGCTGCTAGTCCTCCTTTCATGCAAAATCTTAAGGTCCTAGGTCTTATCCAAGCCACCAAAGCCGGCTAAAAAGTGATTAATCGACAACTAAAACTTAAATAGTACTACTTCTTTCTGGCTATTACTTCAATTTAGAAGCTTCTTCTGTGTTCTAATATGGTGCTTTTAGTGTCTCCGCATACCGCAGCACGCGACATAGCTTTGCAGACGATAAATGTAACCGTCTCAGAGAGAAAAGCGGCCAATGTGACGATCTGGCTTTAAGTTGATTCGATAACAAATGACGAAAACGGACGGAGTTCTCAGGTTTTTACTACATATGAACACTTTTCACATTCTCCCATGCAACGCGGCTGCTAGTCCTCCTTTCATGCAAAATCTTATGGTCCGAGGTCATGTCCAAGCCACCAAAGACGGCTAAAAAGTGAATAATCGATAACTAAAACTTGAATTGTACTACTTCTTACTGGCAATTACTTCAACTTAGAAGCTTCCTCTGTGTTCTACTATGGTGCTTTTAGTGTCTCCGCATACCGCAGCAAGCGACATAGCTTTGCAGACGATAAATGTAACCGTCTCAGAAAGAAAAGCGGCCAATGTGACGATCTGGCTTTAAGTCGATTCGATAACAAATGACGAAAACGGACGGAGTTCTCAGGTTTTTACTACATATGAACAATTTCACATTCTCCAGTGCAACGCGGCTGCTAGTCCTCCTTCCATGCAAAATCTTAAGGTCCTAGGTCATGTCAAAGCAACCAAAGCCGGCTAAAAAGTGAATAATCGACTACTAAAACTTGAATTGTACTATTTATTACTGACTATTACTTCAACTTAGAAACTCCTTCTGTGTTCTACTATGGTGCTTTTAGTGTCTCCGCATACGGCAGCACGCGACATAGCTTTGCAGACGATAAATGTAACCGTCTCAGGGAGAAAAGCGGCCAATGTGACGATCTGGCTTTAAGTCGATTCGATAACAAATGACGAAAATGGTCAGATTTCTCAGGTTTTTACTACATATGAACACTTTCACATTCTCCCATGTAACGCGGCTGCTAGTCCTCCTTTCATGCAAAATCTTAAGGTCCTAGGTCATGTCCAAGCCACCAAAGCCGGCTAAAAGGTGAATAATCGATAACTTAAACTTGAATTGTACTACTTCTTACTGGCTATTGCTTCAACTTAGAAGCTTCTTCTGTGTTCTACTATGGTGCTTTTAGTGTTTCCGCATACCGCAGCACGCGACATAGCTTTGCAGACGATAAATGTAACCGTCTCAGAGAGAAAAGCAGCCAATGTGACGATCTGGCTTTATGTCGATTCGACAACAAATGACGAAAACGGACGGATTTCTCAGGTTTTTACTACATATGAACACTTTTCACATTCGCCCGTGCAACGCGGCTGCTAGTACTCCTTTCATGCAAAATCTTATGCTTCTAGGTCATATCATAGCCACCAAAGCCGGCAAAAAACTGACAATCGACAAATAAAACTTGAATTGTACTACATCTTACTGGCTATTACTTCAACTTAGAAGCTTCTTCTGTGTTCTGCTATGGTGTTTTAGTGTCTCCGCATACGGCAGCACGCGACGTAACTCTTCAGACGATAAATGTAACCGTCTCAGAGAGAAAAGCGGCCAATGTGACGATATGGCTTTAAGTGCATTCGATAACAAAGACGAAACCGGACGGATTTCTCAGGTTTTTACTACATATGAACACTTTTCACATTCTCCCGTGCAACGAGACTGATAGTCCTCCTTTCATGCAAAATCTTAAGGTCCTAGGTCATGTTCAAGCCATCAAAGACAGCTAAAAAGTGAATAATCGATAACTAAAACTTGCATTGTACTACTTCTTACTGGCTATTACTTCAACTTAGAAGCTTCTTCTGTGTTCTATTATGGTGCTTTTAGTGTCTCCGCATACCGCAGCACGCGACATAGCTTTGCAGACGATAAATGTAACCGTTTCAGAGAGAAGAGCGGCCAATGTGACGATCTGGCTTTAAATCGATTCGATAACAAATGACGAAAACGGACGGATTTCTCAGGTTTTTACTACATATGAACACTTTTCACATTCTCCCGTGCAACGCGGATGCTAGTCTTCCTTTCATGCAAAATGTTAAGGTCCTAGGTCATATCCAAGCCACCAAAGCCGGCTAAAATGTGAATAATCGATAATTAAAACTTGAATTGTACTACTTCTTACTGACTATTACTTCAACTTAGAAGCTTCTTCTGTGTTCTACTATGGTGCTTTTAGTGTTCCCGCATACCGAAGCACGCGACATAGCTTTGCAGACGATAAATGTAACCTTTTCAGAGAGAAGAGCGGCCAATGTGTCGATCTGGCTTTAAATCGATTCGATAACAAATGACGAAAACGGACGGATTTCTCAGGTTTTTACTACATGTGAACACTTTTCACATTCTCCCGTGCAACGCGGCTGCTAGTACTCCTATCATGCAAAATCTTATGGTCCTAGGTCATGTCATTGCCACCAAAGCCGGCTAAAAAGTGAATAATCGATAATTAAAACTTGAATTGTACTACTTCTTACTGGCAATTACTTCAACTTAGAAGCTTCCTCTGTGTTCTACTATGGTGCTTTTAGTGTTCCCGCATACCGAAGCACGCGACATAGCTTTGCAGACGATAAATGTAACCTTTTCAGAGAGAAGAGCGGCCAATGTGTCGATCTGGCTTTAAATCGATTCGATAACAAATGACGAAAACGGACGGAGTTCTCAGGTTTTTACTACATATGAACACTTTTCACATTCTCCCATGCAACGCGGCTGCTAGTCCTCCTTTCATGCAAAATCTTATGGTCCGAGGTCATGTCCAAGCCACCAAAGACGGCTAAAAAGTGAATAATCGATAACTAAAACTTGAATTGTACTACTTCTTACTGGCTATTACTTCAACTTAGAAACTCCTTCTGTCTTCTACTATGGTGCTTTTAGTGTCTCCGCATACGGCAGCACGCGACATAGCTTTGCAGACGATAAATGTAACCGTCTCAGGGAGAAAAGCGGCCAATGTGACGATCTGGCTTTAAGTCGATTCGATAACAAATGACGAAAATGGTCAGATTTCTCAGGTTTTTACTACATATGAACACTTTCACATTCTCCCATGTAACGCGGCTGCTAGTCCTCCTTTCATGCAAAATCTTAAGGTCCTAGGTCATGTCCAAGCCACCAAAGCCGGCTAAAAGGTGAATAATCGATAACTTAAACTTGAATTGTACTACTTCTTACTGGCTATTGCTTCAACTTAGAAGCTTCTTCTGTGTTCTACTATGGTGCTTTTAGTGTTTCCGCATACCGCAGCACGCGACATAGCTTTGCAGACGATAAATGTAACCGTCTCAGAGAGAAAAGCAGCCAATGTGACGATCTGGCTATATGTCGATTCGACAACAAATGACGAAAACGGACGGATTTCTCAGGTTTTTACTACATATGAACACTTTTCACATTCTCCCGTGCAACGCGGCTGCTAGTACTCCTTTCATGCAAAATCTTATGCTTCTAGGTCATATCATAGCCACCAAAGCCGGCTAAAAAGTGACAATCGACAAATAAAACTTGAATTGTACTACATCTTACTGGCTATTACTTCAACTTAGAAGCTTCTTCTGTGTTCTGCTATGGTGCTTTTAGTGTCTCCGCATACGGCAGCACGCGACGTAACTCTTCAGACGATAAATGTAACCGTCTCAGAGAGAAAAGCGGCCAATGTGACGATCTGGCTTTAAGACGATTCGATAACAAATGACGAAAACGGACGGATTTCTCAGGTTTTTACTCCATATGAACACTTTTCACATTCTCCCGTGCTACGCGGCTCCTAGTCCTCCTTTCATGCAAAATCTTAAGGTCCTAGGTCTTATCCAAGCCACCAAAGCCGGCTAAAAAGTGAATAATCGATAATTAAAACTTGAATTGTACTACTTCTTACTGGCTATTACTTCAACTTAGAAGCTTCTTCTGTGTTCTACTATTGTGGTTTTAGTGTCTCCGCATACCGCAGCACGCGACATAGCTTTGCAGACGATAAATGTAACCGTCTCAGAGAGAAAAGCGGCCAATGTGACGATCTGGCTTTAAGTCGATTCGATAACAAATGACGAAAATGGACAGATTTCTCAGGTTTTTACTACATATGAACACTTTTCACATTCTCCCATGCAACGCGGCTGCTAGTCCTCCTTTCATGCAAAATCGTAAGGTCCTAGGTCATGTCCAAGCCACCAAAGCCGGCTAAAAGGTGAATAATCGATAACTAAAACTTGAATTGTACTACTTCCTACTGGCTATTGCTTCAACTTAGAAGCTTCTTCTGTATTCTACTATGGTGCTTTTAGTGTTTCCGCATACCGCAGCATGCGACATAGCTTTGCAGACGATAAATGTAACCGTCTCAGAGAGAAAAGCGGCCAATGTGACGATCTGGCTTTAAGTCGATTCGATAACAAATGACGAAAACGGACGGATTTCTCAGGTTTTTACTACATATGAACACTTTTCACATTCTCCCGTGCAACGCGGCTACTAGTCCTCCTTTCATGCAAAATCTTAAAGTCCAAGGTCATGTCCAAGCCACCAAAGCCGGCTAAAAAGTGAATAATCGACAACTAAAACTTGAATTGTACTACTTCTTACTGGCTATTACTTCAACTTTGAAGCTTCTTCTGTGTTCTACTATGGTGCTTTTAGTGTCTCCGCATACCGCAGCACACGACATAGCTTTGCAGACGATAAATGTAACCGTCTCAGAGAGAAAAGCGGCCAATGTGACGATCTGGCTTTAAGTCGATTCGATAACAAATGAAGAAATTGGACAGATTTCTCAGGTTTTTACTACATATGAACACTTTTCACATTCTCCCATGCAACGCGGCTGCTAGGTCCCCTTTCATGCAAAATCGTAAGGTCCTAGGTCATATCCAAGATACCAAAGCCGGCTAAAAGGTGAATAATCGATAACTAAAACTTGAATTGTACTACATCTTACTGTCTATTGCTTCAACTTAGAAGCTTCTTCTGTGTTCTACTATGGTGCTTTTAGTGTTTCCGCATACCGCAGCATGCGACATAGCTTTGCAGACGATAAATGTAACCGTCTCAGAGAGAAAAGCGGCCAATGTGACGATCTGGCTTTAAGTCGATTCGATAACAAATGACGAAAAGGGACGGATTTCTCAGGTTTTTACTACATATGAACACTTTTCACATTCTCCCGTGAAACGCGGCTGCTAGTCCTCCTTTCATGCAAAATCTTATGGTCCTAGGTCATGTCACTGCCACCAAAGCCGGCTACAAAGTGACAATCGACAACTAAAACTTCAATTGTACTACTTCTTACTGGCTATTACTTCAACTTAGAAGCTTCTTCTATGTTCTAATATGGTGCTTTTAGTGTCTCCGCATACGGCAGCACGCGAAATAGCTTTGCAGATGATAAATGTAACCGTCTCAGAGAGAAAAGCGTCCAATGTGACACCTGGCTTTAAATCGATTCAATAACAAAGACGAAAACGGACGGATTTCTCAGGTTTCTACTACATATGAAAACTTTTCACATTCTCCCGTGCAACGCGGCTGCTAGTCTCCCTTTCATGCAAAATCTTAAGGTCCTTGGTTATGTCCAAGCCACCAAAGCCGGCTAAAAAGTGATTAATCGACAACTAAAACTTAAATAGTACTACTTCTTACTGGTTTTACTTCAATTTAGAAGCTTCTTCTGTGTTCTAATATGGTTCTTTTAGTGTCTCCGCATACCGCAGCACGCGACATAGCTTTGCAGACGATAAATGTAACCGTCTCAGAGAGAAAAGCGGCCAATGTGACGATCTGGCTTTAAGTCGATTCGATAACAAATGACGAAAACGGACGGATTTCTCAGGTTTTTACTACATATGAACACTTTTCACATTCTCCCGTGCAACGCGGCTGCTAGTCCTCCTTTCATGCAAAATCGTAAGGTCCTAGGTCATGTCCAAGCCACCAAAGCCGGCAAAAAAGTGAATATTCGACAACTAAAACTTGAATTGTACTACTTCTTACTGGCTATTACTTCAACTTAGATGCTTCTTCTGTGTTCTACTATAGTGCTTTTAGTGTCTCCGCACACCGCAGCATCCGACATAGCTTTGCAGACGATAAATGTAACCGTCTCAGTGAGAAAAGCGGCCAATGTGACGATCTGGCTTTAAGTCGATTCGATAACAAATGACGAAAACGGACGGATTTCTCAGGTTTTTACTACATATGAACACTTTTCACATTCTCCCGTGCAACGCGGCTGCTAATCCTCCTATAATGCAAGATCTTAAGGTTCCACCTCATGTCCAAGCCACCAAATCCGGCTAAAAAGTGAATAATCATTAACTAAAACTTGAATTGTACTACTTCTTACTGGCTATTACTTCAACTTAGAAGCTTCTTCTGTGTTCTAATATGGTGCTTTTAGTGTCTCCGCATACGGCAGCACGCGAAATAGCTTTGCAGATGATAAATGTAACCGTCTCAGAGAGAAAAGCGGCCAATGTGACGATCTGGCTTTAAGTCGATTCGATAACAAAGACGAAAACGGACAGATTTCTCAGGTTTCTACTACATATGAAAACTTTTCACATTCTCCCGTGCAACGCGGCTGCTAGTCTTCTTTCATGCAAAATCTTAAGGTCCTAGGTCATGTCCAAGCCACCAAAGCCGGCTAAAAAGTGATTAACCGACAACTAAAACATAAATAGTACTACTTCTTACCGGCTTTACTTCAATTTAGAAGCTTCTTCTGTGTTCTAATATGGTGCTTTTAGTGTCTCCGCATACCGCAGCACGCGACATAGCTTTGCAGACGATAAATGTAACCGTCTCAGAGAGAAAAGCGGCCAATATGACGATCTGGCTTTAGGTCGATTCGATAACAAATGACGAAAACGGACGGATTTCTCAGGTTTTTACTACATATGAACACTTTTCACATTCTCCCATGCAACGCGGCTGCTAGTCCTCATTTTATGCAAAATCTTAAGGTTCTAGGTCATGTCCAAGCCACCAAAGCCGGCTAAAAAGTGAATAATCGACAACTAAAACTTGAATGGTACTACTTCTTACTGGCTATTACTTCAACTTAGAAGCTTCTTCTGTGTTCTACTATGGTGCTTTTAGTGTTTCCGCATACCGCAGCACGCGACATAGCCTTGAAGACGATACATGTAACCGTCTCAGAGAGAAAAGCGGCCAATGTGACGATCTGGCTTTAAGTCGATTCGATAACAAAAGACGAAAACGGACGGATTTCTCAGGTTTTTACTACATATGAACACTTTTCACATTCTCCCGTGCAACGCGGCTGCTAGTCCTACTTTCATGCAAAATCTTAAGGTTCCACCTCATGTCCAAGCCACCAAAGCCGGCTAAAAAGTGAATAATCAATAACTAAAACATGAATTGTACTACTTCTTACTGGCTATTACTTCAACTTAGAAGCTTCTTCTGTGTTCTACTACGGTGCTTTTAGTGTCTCCACATATCGCAGCACGTGACATAGCTTTGCAGACGATAAATGTAACTGTTTCAGAGAGAAAAGCGGCCAATGTGACGATCTGGCTTTAAGTCGTTTCGATAACAAATGACGAAAACGGACGGATTTCTCATTTTTTTACCACATATGAACACATTTCACATTCTCCCGTGCAACGCGGCTGCAAGTACTCCTTTCATGCAAAATGTTAAGGTCCTAGGTCATGTCCAAGCCACCAAAGCCGGCTAAAAAGTGAATATTCGGCAACTAAAACTTGAATTGTACTACTTCTTACTGGCTATTACTTCAAATTAGAAGCTTCTTCTGTGTTCTACTATGGTGCTTTTAGTGTTTCGGCATACCGCAGCACGCGGCATAGCTCTGCAGACGACAAATGTAACCGTTTCAGAGAGAAGAACGGCCAATGTGACTATCTGGCTTTAAGTCGATTCGATAACAAATGACGAAAACGGACGGATTTCTCAGGTTTTTACTACATATGAACACTTTTCACATTCTCCCGTGCAACGCGGCTGCTATTCCTCCTTTCATGCAAAATCGTAAGGTCCTAGGTCATGTCCAAGCCACCAAAGCCGGCAAAAAAGTGAATATTCGACAACTAAGACTAAAATTGTACTACTTCTTAATGGCTATTACTTCAACTTAGAAGCTTCTTCTGTGTTCTACTATGGTGCTTTTAGTGTCTCCGCACACCGCATCACGCGACATAGCTTTGCAGACGATAAATGTAACCGTCTCAGAGAGAAAAGCGGCCAATGTGACGATCTGGCTTTAAGTCGATTCGAAAACAAATGACGAAAACGGACGGATTTCTCAGGTTTTTACTACATATGAACACTTTTCACATTCTCCCATGCAACGCGGCTGCTAGTCCTCCTTTCATGCAAAATCGTAAGGTCCTAGGTCATGTCCAAGCCACCAAAGCCGGCTAAAAAGTGAATAATCGATAACTAAAACTTGAATTGTACTACTTCTTACTGGCTATTACTTCAACTTAGAAGCTTCTTCTGTGTTCTACTATTTTGCTTTTAGTGTCTCCACATACCGCAGCACGCGACATAGCTTTGCAGACGATAAATGTAACCGTCTCAGTGAGAAAAGCGGCCAATGTGACGTTCTGGCTTTAAGTCGACTCGATAACAAATGACGAAAACGGACGGATTTCTCAGGTTTTTACTACATATGAACACTTTTCACATTCTCGCGTGCAACGCGGCTGCTAGTCTTCCTTTCATGCAAAATCTTAAGGTTCCACCTCATGTCCAAGCCACCAAAGCCGGCTAAAAAGTGAATAATCAATAACTAAAACATGAATTGTACTACTTCTTACTGGCTATTACTTCAACTTAGAAGCTTCTTCTGTGTTCTACTACGGTGCTTTTAGTGTCTCCACATATCGCAGCACGTGACATAGCTTTGCAGACGATAAATGTAACTGTTTCAGAGAGAAAAGCGGCCAATGTGACGATCTGGCTTTAAGTCGTTTCGATAACAAATGACGAAAACGGACGGATTTCTCATTTTTTTACCACATATGAACACATTTCACATTCTCCCGTGCAACGCGGCTGCAAGTACTCCTTTCATGCAAAATCTTAAGGTCCTAGGTCATGTCCAAGCCACCAAAGCCGGCTAAAAAGTGAATATTCGGCAACTAAAACTTGAATTGTACTACTTCTTACTGGCTATTACTTCAAATTAGAAGCTTCTTCTGTGTTCTACTATGGTGCTTTTAGTGTTTCGGCATACCGCAGCACGCGGCATAGCTCTGCAGACGACAAATGTAACCGTTTCAGAGAGAAGAACGGCCAATGTGACGATCTGGCTTTAAGTCGATTCGATAACAAATGACGAAAACGGACGGATTTCTCAGGTTTTTACTACATATGAACACTTTTCACATTCTCCCGTGCAACGCGGCTGCTATTCCTCCTTTCATGCAAAATCGTAAGGTCCTAGGTCATGTCCAAGCCACCAAAGCCGGCAAAAAAGTGAATATTCGACAACTAAAACTTAAATTGTACTACTTCTTAATGGCTATTACTTCAACTTAGAAGCTTCTTCTGTGTTCTACTATGGTGCTTTTAGTGTCTCCGCACACCGCAGCACGCGACATAGCTTTGCAGACGATAAATGTAACCGTCTCAGTGAGAAAAGCGGCCAATGTGACGTTCTGGCTTTAAGTCGACTCGATAACAAATGACGAAAACGGACGGATTTCTCAGGTTTTTACTACATATGAACACTTTTCACATTCTCGCGTGCAACGCGGCTGCTAGTCTTCCTTTCATGCAAAATCTTAAGCTTCCACCTAATGTCAAAGCCACCAAAGCCGGCTAAAAAGTGAATAATCGACAACTAAAACTTGAATTGTACTACTTCGTGCTGGCTATTACTTCAAATTAGAAGCTTCTTCTGTGTGCTACTATGGTGCTTTTAGTGTTTCGGCATACCGCAGCACGCGACATAGCTTAGCAGACGACAAGTGTAACCGTTTCAGGGAGAAGAACGGCCAATGTGACGACCTGGCTTTAGTCCATTCGATAACAAATGACGAATACGGACGGATTTTTCAGATTTTTACTACATATGAACACTTTTCACATTCTCCCGTGGAACGCGGCTGCTAGGTCTCCTTTCATGCAAAATCTTAAGGTCCTAGATCACGTCCAAGCCACCAAAGCAGGCTAAAAAGTGAATAATCGACAACTAAAACTTGAATTGTGCTACATCTTACTGGCTATTACTTCAACTTAGAAGATTCTTCTGTGTTCTACTATGGTGCTTTTAGTGTCTCCGCATACCGCAGCACGCGACATAGCTTTGCAGACGATAAATGTAACCGTTTCAGACAGAAGAGCGGCCAACGTGACGATCTGGCTTTAAGTCGATTCGATAACAAATGACGAAAACGGACAGATTTCTCAGGTTTTTACTACATATGAACACTTTTCACATTCTCGCGTGCAACGCGGCTGCTACTCCTCCTTTCATGCAAAATATTAAGGTTCCAAATAATGTCGAAGCCACCAAAGCCGGCTAAAAAGTGAATAATCGACAACTAAAACTTGAATTGTACTACTTCTTACTCTCTATTACTTCAACTTACAAGCTTCTTCTGTGTTCTACTATGGTGCATTTAGTGTTTCCGCATACTGCGGCACGCGACATAACTTTGCAAACGATAAATGTAACTCTTTCAGAGAGAAGAATGGCCAATGTGACGATTTGGCTTTAAGTCGATTCGATAACAAATGACGAAAACGGACGGATTTCTCAGGTTTTTCTACATATGAACACTTTTCACATTCTCCCGTGCAACGCGGCTGCAAGTCCTCCTTTCATGTAAAATCTTAAGATCCTAGGTCATGTCCAAGCCACCAATGCCGGCTAAAAAGTGAATAATCGACAAGTAAAACTTGAATTGTACTACTTCTTACTGGCTATTACTTCAACTTAGAAGCTTCTTCTGTGTTCTACTATGGTGCTTTTAGTGTTTCGGCATACCGCAGCACGCGACATATCTTTCCAGACGATAAGTGTAACCGTTTCAGAGAGAAGAGCGGCCAATGTGACGATCTGGCTTTAAGTCGATTCGATAACAAATGACGAAAACGGACGGATTTCTCAGGTTTTTACTTTATATGAACACTTTTCACATTCTCCCATGCAACGCGGCTGCTAGTCCTCCTTTCATGCAAAATCTTAAGGTCCTAGGTCATGTCCAAGCCATCAAAGCCGGCTAAAAAGTGAATAATCGATAACTAAAACTTGAATTGTACTACTTCTTACTGCCTATTACTTCAACTTAGAAGCTTCTTCTGTGTTCTACTATGGTGCTTTTAGTATCTCCGCACACCGCAGCACGCGACATAGCTTTGCAGACGATAAATGTAACCGTCTCAGAGAGAAAAGCGGCCAATGTGACGATCTGGCTTTAAGTCGACTCGATAACAAACGACGAAAACTGACGGATTTCTCAGGTTTTTACTACATATGAACACTTTTCACATTCTCGCGTGCAACGCGGCTGCTAGTCCTCCTTTCATGCAAAATCTTAAGCTTCCACCTAATGTCAAAGCCACAAAAGCCGGCTAAAAAGTGAATAATCGACAACTAAAACTTGAATTGTACTACTTCTTACTGGCTATTACTTCAAATTAGAAGCTTCTTCTGTGTTCTACTATGGTGCTTTTAGTGTTTCGGCATACCGCAGCACGCGACATAGCTTTGCAGACGACAAATGTAACCGTTTCAGAGAGAAGAACGGCCAATGTGACGATCTGGCTTTAAGTCGATTCGATAACAAATGACGAATACGGACGGATTTTTCAGGTTTTTACTACATATGAAATCTTTTCACATTCTTCCATGGAACGCGGCTGCTAGTCCTCCTTTCATGCAAAATCTTAAGGTACTAGGTCATGTCCAAGCCACCAAAGCCGGCTAAAATGTGAATAATCGACAACTAAAACTTGAATTGTACTACTTCTTACTGGCTATTACTTCAACATAGAAGCTTCTTCTGAGTTCTACTATGGTGCTTTTAGTGTTTTCGCATACGGCAGCACGCGAAATAGCTTTGCAGATGATAAATGTAACCGTCTCAGAGAGAAAAGCGGCCAATGTGACCACCTGGCTTTAAGTCGATTCGATAACAAAGACGAATACGGACGGATTTCTCAGGTTTCTACTACATATGAAAACTTTTCACATTCTCCCGTGAAACGCGGCTGCTAGTCTCCCTTTCATGCAAAATCTTAAGGTCCTAGGTCATGTCCAAGCCACCAAAGCCGGCTAAAAAGTGATTAATCGAAAACTAAAACTTAAATAGTACTACTTCTTACTGGCTTTACTTCAATTTAGAAGCTTCTTCTGTGTTCTAATATGGTGCTTTTAGTGTCTCCGCCTACCGCAGCACGCGACATAGCTTTGCAGACGATAAATGTAACCGTCTCAGTGAGAAAAGCGGCCAATGTGACGATCTGGCTTTAAGTCGATTCGATAACAAATGACGAAAACGGACGGATTTCTCAGGTTTTTACTACATATGAACACTTTTCACATTCTCACGTGAAACGCGGCTGCTAGTCCTCCTTTCATGCAAAATCTTAAGGTACTAGGTCATGTCCAAGCCACCAAAGCCGGCTAAAATGTGAATAATCGACAACTAAAACTTGAATTGTACTACTTCTTACTGGCTATTACTTCAAATTAGAAGCTTCTTCTGTGTTCTACTATGGTGCTTTTAGTGTTTCGGCATACCGCAGCACGCGGCATAGCTCTGCAGACGACAAATGTAACCGTTTCAGAGAGAAGAACGGCCAATGTGACGATCTGGCTTTAAGTCGATTCGATAACAAATGACGAAAACGGACGGATTTCTCAGGTTTTTACTACATATGAACACTTTTCACATTCTCCCGTGCAACGCGGCTGCTATTCCTCCTTTCATGCAAAATCGTAAGGTCCTAGGTCATGTCCAAGCCACCAAAGCCGGCAAAAAAGTGAATATTCGACAACTAAAACTTAAATTGTACTACTTCTTAATGGCTATTACTTCAACTTAGAAGCTTCTTCTGTGTTCTACTATGGTGCTTTTAGTGTCTCCGCACACCGCATCACGCGACATAGCTTTGCAGACGATAAATGTAACCGTCTCAGAGAGAAAAGCGGCCAATGTGACGATCTGGCTTTAAGTCGATTCGAAAACAAATGACGAAAACGGACGGATTTCTCAGGTTTTTACTACATATGAACACTTTTCACATTCTCCCATGCAACGCGGCTGCTAGTCCTCCTTTCATGCAAAATCGTAAGGTCCTAGGTCATGTCCAAGCCACCAAAGCCGGCTAAAAAGTGAATAATCGATAACTAAAACTTGAATTGTACTACTTCTTACTGGCTATTACTTCAACTTAGAAGCTTCTTCTGTGTTCTACTATGGTGCTTTTAGTGTCTCCACATACCGCAGCACGCGACATAGCTTTGCAGACGATAAATGTAACCGTCTCAGTGAGAAAAGCGGCCAATGTGACGTTTTGGCTTTAAGTCGACTCGATAACAAATGACGAAAACGGACGGATTTCTCAGGTTTTTACTACATATGAACACTTTTCACATTCTCGCGTGCAACGCGGCTGCTAGTCTTCCTTTCATGCAAAATCTTAAGGTTCCACCTCATGTCCAAGCCACCAAAGCCGGCTAAAAAGTGAATAATCAATAAATAAAACATGAATTGTACTACTTCTTACTGGCTATTACTTCAACTTAGAAGCTTCTTCTGTGTTCTACTACGGTGCTTTTAGTGTCTCCACATATCGCAGCACGTGACATAGCTTTGCAGACGATAAATGTAACTGTTTCAGAGAGAAAAGCGGCCAATGTGACGATCTGGCTTTAAGTCGTTTCGATAACAAATGACGAAAACGGACGGATTTCTCATTTTTTTACCACATATGAACACATTTCACATTCTCCCGTGCAACGCGGCTGCAAGTACTCCTTTCATGCAAAATCTTAAGGTCCTAGGTCATGTCCAAGCCACCAAAGCCGGCTAAAAAGTGAATATTCGGCAACTAAAACTTGAATTGTACTACTTCTTACTGGCTATTACTTCAAATTAGAAGCTTCTTCTGTGTTCTACTATGGTGCTTTTAGTGTTTCGGCATACCGCAGCACGCGGCATAGCTCTGCAGACGACAAATGTAACCGTTTCAGAGAGAAGAACGGCCAATGTGACGATCTGGCTTTAAGTCGATTCGATAACAAATGACGAAAACGGACGGATTTCTCAGGTTTTTACTACATATGAACACTTTTCACATTCTCCCGTGCAACGCGGCTGCTATTCCTCCTTTCATGCAAAATCGTAAGGTCCTAGGTCATGTCCAAGCCACCAAAGCCGGCAAAAAAGTGAATATTCGACAACTAAAACTTAAATTGTACTACTTCTTAATGGCTATTACTTCAACTTAGAAGCTTCTTCTGTGTTCTACTATGGTGCTTTTAGTGTCTCCGCACACCGCATCACGCGACATAGCTTTGCAGACGATAAATGTAACCGTCTCAGAGAGAAAAGCGGCCAATGTGACGATCTGGCTTTAAGTCGATTCGATAACAAATGACGAAAACGGACGGATTTCTCAGGTTTTTACTACATATGAACACTTTTCACATTCTCCCATGCAACGCGGCTGCTAGTCCTCCTTTCATGCAAAATCGTAAGGTCCTAGGTCATGTCCAAGCCACCAAAGCCGGCTAAAAAGTGAATAATCGATAACTAAAACTTGAATTGTACTACTTCTTACTGGCTATTACTTCAACTTAGAGGCTTCTTCTGTGTTCTACTATGGTGCTTTTAGTGTCTCCACATACCGCAGCACGCGACATAGCTTTGCAGACGATAAATGTAACCGTCTCAGTGAGAAAAGCGGCCAATGTGACGTTCTGGCTTTAAGTCGACTCGATAACAAATGACGAAAACGGACGGATTTCTCAGGTTTTTACTACATATGAACACTTTTCACATTCTCGCGTGCAACGCGGCTGCTAGTCTTCCTTTCATGCAAAATCTTAAGCTTCCACCTAATGTCAAAGCCACCAAAGCCGGCTAAAAAGTGAATAATCGACAACTAAAACTTGAATTGTACTACTTCGTGCTGGCTATTACTTCAAATTAGATGCTTCTTCTGTGTGCTACTATGGTGCTTTTAGTGTTTCGGCATACCGCAGCACGCGACATAGCTTTGCAGACGACAAGTGTAACCGTTTCAGGGAGAAGAACGGCCAATGTGACGACCTGGCTTTAGTCCATTCGATAACAAATGACGAATACGGACGGATTTTTCAGATTTTTACTACATATGAACACTTTTCACATACTCCCGTGGAACGCGGCTGCTAGGTCTCCTTTCATGCAAAATCTTAAGGTCCTAGATCACGTCCAAGCCACCAAAGCAGGCTAAAAAGTGAATAATCGACAACTAAAACTTGAATTGTGCTACATCTTACTGGCTATTACTTCAACTTAGAAGATTCTTCTGTGTTCTACTATGGTGCTTTTAGTGTCTCCGCATACCGCAGCACGCGACATAGCTTTGCAGACGATAAATGTAACCGTTTCAGACAGAAGAGCGGCCAACGTGACGATCTGGCTTTAAGTCGATTCGATAACAAATGACGAAAACGGACAGATTTCTCAGGTTTTTACTACATATGAACACTTTTCACATTCTCGCGTGCAACGCGGCTGCTACTCCTCCTTTCATGCAAAATATTAAGGTTCCACCTAATGTCGAAGCCACCAAAGCCGGCTAAAAAGTGAATAATCGACAACTAAAACTTGAATTGTACTACTTCTTACTCTCTATTACTTCAACTTACAAGCTTCTTCTGTGTTCTACTATGGTGCATTTAGTGTTTCCGCATACTGCGGCACGCGACATAACTTTGCAAACGATAAATGTAACTCTTTCAGAGAGAAGAATGGCCAATGTGACGATTTGGCTTTAAGTCGATTCGATAACAAATGACGAAAACGGACGGATTTCTCAGGTTTTTCTACATATGACACTTTTCACATTCTCCCGTGCAACGCGGCTGCAAGTCCTCCTTTCATGTAAAATCTTAAGATCCTAGGTCATGTCCAAGCCACCAATGCCGGCTAAAAAGTGAATAATCGACAAGTAAAACTTGAATTGTACTACTTCTTACTGCCTATTACTTCAACTTAGAAGCTTCTTCTGTGTTCTACTATGGTGCTTTTAGTGTCTCCGCACACCGCAGCACGCGACATAGCTTTGCAGACGATAAATGTAACCGTCTCAGAGAGAAAAGCGGCCAATGTGACGATCTGGCTTTAAGTCGACTCGATAACAAACGACGAAAACTGACGGATTTCTCAGGTTTTTACTACATATGAACACTTTTCACATTCTCGCGTGCAACGCGGCTGCTAGTCCTCCTTTCATGCAAAATCTTAAGCTTCCACCTAATGTCAAAGCCACAAAAGCCGGCTAAAAAGTGAATAATCGACAACTAAAACTTGAATTGTACTACTTCTTACTGGCTATTACTTCAAATTAGAAGCTTCTTCTGTGTTCTACTATGGTGCTTTTAGTGTTTCGGCATACCGCAGCACGCGACATAGCTTTGCAGACGACAAATGTAACCGTTTCAGAGAGAAGAACGGCCAATGTGACGATCTGGCTTTAAGTCGATTCGATAACAAATGACGAATACGGACGGATTTTTCAGGTTTTTACTACATATGAAATCTTTTCACATTCTTCCGTGGAACGCGGCTGCTAGTCCTCCTTCCATGCAAAATCTTAAGGTACTAGGTCATGTCCAAGCCACCAAAGCCGGCTAAAATGTGAATAATCGACAACTAAAACTTGAATTGTACTACTTCTTACTGGCTATTACTTCAACATAGAAGCTTCTTCTGAGTTCTACTATGGTGCTTTTAGTGTTTTCGCATACGGCAGCACGCGAAATAGCTTTGCAGATGATAAATGTAACCGTCTCAGAGAGAAAAGCGGCCAATGTGACCACCTGGCTTTAAGTCGATTCGATAACAAAGACGAATACGGACGGATTTCTCAGGTTTCTACTACATATGAAAACTTTTCACATTCTCCCGTGAAACGCGGCTGCTAGTCTCCCTTTCATGCAAAATCTTAAGGTCCTAGGTCATGTCCAAGCCACCAAAGCCGGCTAAAAATGGATTAATCGAAAACTAAAACTTAAATAGTACTACTTCTTACTGGCTTTACTTCAATTTAGAAGCTTCTTCTGTGTTCTAATATGGTGCTTTTAGTGTCTCCGCATACCGCAGCACGCGACATAGCTTTGCAGACGATAAATGTAACCGTCTCAGAGAGAAAAGCGGCCAATGTGACGATCTGGCTTTAAGTCGATTCGATAACAAATGACGAAAACGGACGGATTTCTCAGGTTTTTACTACATATGAACACTTTTCACATTCTCACGTGAAACGCGGCTGCTAGTCCTCCTTTCATGCAAAATCTTAAGGTACTAGGTCATGTCCAAGCCACCAAAGCCGGCTAAAATGTGAATAATCGACAACTAAAACTTGAATTGTACTACTTCTTACTGGCTATTACTTCAACTTAGATGCTTCTTCTTTGTTCTACTATGGTGCTTTAAGTGTTTCCGCATACCGTAGCACGCGACATAGCTTTGCAGACGATAAATGTAACCGTCTCAGAGAGAAGAACGGCCAATGTGACGATCTGGCTTTAAGTCGATTCGATAACAAATGACGAAAGCGGACGGATTTCTGAGGTTTTTACTACATATGAACACTTTTCACATTCTCGCGGGCAACGCGGCTGCTACTCCTCCTTTCATGCAAAATCTTAAGGTCCTAGGTCATGCCCAAGCCACCAAAGCCGGCTGAAAAGTAAATAATCGACAACTAAAACTTGAATTGTACTACTTCTTACTGGCTATTACTTCAAATTAGAAGCTTCTTTTGTGTTCTACTATGGTGCTTTTAGTGTTTCCGCATACCGCAGCACGCGACATAGCTTTGCAGACGATATATGTAACCGTTTCAGAGAGAAGAGCGGCCAATGTGACGATCTGGCTTTAAGTCGATTCGATAACAAATGACGAAAACGGACGGATTTCTCAGGTTTTTACTACATATGAACACTTTTCACATTCTCACGTGAAACGCGGCTGCTAGTCCTCCTTTCATGCAAAATCTTAAGGTACTAGGTCATGTCCAAGCCACCAAAGCCGGCTAAAATGTGAATAATCGACAACTAAAACTTGAATTGTACTACTTCTTACTGGCTATTACTTCAACTTAGATGCTTCTTCTTTGTTCTACTATGGTGCTTTAAGTGTTTCCGCATACCGTAGCACGCGACATAGCTTTGCAGACGATAAATGTAACCGTCTCAGAGAGAAGAACGGCCAATGTGACGATCTGGCTTTAAGTCGATTCGATAACAAATGACGAAAGCGGACGGATTTCTGAGGTTTTTACTACATATGAACACTTTTCACATTCTCGCGGGCAACGCGGCTGCTACTCCTCCTTTCATGCAAAATCTTAAGGTCCTAGGTCATGCCCAAGCCACCAAAGCCGGCTGAAAAGTAAATAATCGACAACTAAAACTTGAATTGTACTACTTCTTACTGGCTATTACTTCAAATTAGAAGCTTCTTTTGTGTTCTACTATGGTGCTTTTAGTGTTTCCGCATACCGCAGCACGCGACATAGCTTTGCAGACGATATATGTAACCGTTTCAGAGAGAAAAGCGGCCAATGTGACGATCTGGCTTTAAGTCGATTCGATAACAAATGACGAAAACGGACGGATTTCTCAGGTTCTTACTACATATGAACACTTTTCACATTCTCCCGTGCAACGCGGCTGCTAGTCCTCCTTTCAAGCAAAATCTTATGGTCCTACGTCATGTCCAAGCCACCAAAGCCGGCTAAAAAGTGAAAAATCGACAACTAAAACTTGAATTGTACTACATCTTACTGGCTATTACTTCAACTTAGAAGCTTCTTTTGTGTTCTACTATGGTGCTTTTAGTGTTTCCGCTTACCGCAGCACGCGACATAGCTTTGCAGACGATATATGTAACCGTTTCAGTGAGAAGAGCGGCCAAAGTGACGATCTGGCTTTAAGTCGATTCGATAACAAATGACGAAAACGGACGGATTTCTCAGGTTCTTACTACATATGAACACTTTTCACATTCTCCCGTGCAACGCGGCTGCTAGTCCTCCTTTCAAGCAAAATCTTAAGGTCCTAGGTCATGTCCAAGCCACCAAAGCCGGCAAAAACGTGAATAATCGACAACTAAAACTTGAATTGTACTACTTCTTACTGGCTATTACTTCAACTTAGAAGCTTCTTCTGTGTTCTACTATGGTGCTTTTAGTGTTTCGGCACACCGCAGCACGCGACATAGCTTTGCAGACGATAATTGTAACCGTTTCAGAGAGAAGAGCGGCCAATGTGACGATCTGGCTTTAAATCGATTCGATAACAAATGACGAAAACGGACGGATTTCTCAGGTTTTTACTACATATGAACACTTTTCACACTCTCTCGTGCAACGCGGCTGCTAGTCTTCCTTTCATGCAAAATCTTAAGGTTCCACGTCATGTCCAAGCCATCAAAGCCGGCCAAAAAGTGAATAATCGACAACTAAAACTTGAATTGTACTACTTCTTACTGGCTATTACTTCAACTTAGAAGCTTCTTCTGTGTTCTACTATGGTGCTTTTAGTCTCTCCGCACACCGCAGCACGCGACATAGCTTTGCAGACGATAAATGTAACCGTCTCAGAGAGAAAAGCGGCCAATGTGACGATCTGGCTTTAAGTCGATTCGATAACAAAGACGAAAACGGACGGATTTCTCAGGTTTCTGCTACATATGAACACTTTTCACATTCTCCCATGCAACGCGGCTGCTAGTCCTCCTTTCATGCAAAATCTTAAGGTTCTAGGTCATGTCCAAGCCACCAAAGCCGGCTAAAAAGTGAATAATCGACAACTAAAACTTGAATGGTACTACTTCTTACTGGCTATTACTTCAACTTAGAAGCTTCTTCTGTGTTCCACTATGGTGCTTTTAGTGTCTCCGCATATCGCAGCACGTGACATAGCTTTGCAGACGATAAATGTAACTGTTTCAGAGAGAAAAGCGGCCAATGTGACGATCTGGCTTTAAGTCGACTCGATAACAAATGACGAAAACGGACGGATTTCTCAGCTTTTTACTACATATGAACACTTTTCACATTGTCCCGTGGAACGCGGCTGCTAGTCCTCCTTTCATGCAAAATCTTAAGGTACTAGGTCATGTCCAAGCCACCAAAGCCGGCTAAAATGTGAATAATCGACAACTAAAACTTGAATTGTACTACTTCTTACTGGCTATTACTTCAACATAGAAGCTTCTTCTGTATTCTACTGTGGTGCTTTTAGTGTTTTCGCATACGGCAGCACGCGAAATAGCTTTGCAGATGATAAATGTAACCGTCTCAGAGGGAAAAGCGGCCAATGTGACCACCTGGCTTTAAGTCGATTCGATAACAAAGACGAAAACGGACGGATTTCTCAGGTTTCTACTACATATGAAAACTTTTCACATTCTCCCATGCAACGCGGCTGCTAGTCTCCCTTTCATGCAAAATCTTAAGGTCCTAGGTCATGTCCAAGCCACCAAAGCCGGCTAAAAAGTGATTAATCGACAACTAAAACTTAAATAGTACTACTTCTTACTGG